>NC_090384.1:28090185-28399893 GCF_036365525.1 Heterodontus francisci
AACAAAATGATCCCAGTGTAGAAGCAAAAGTCTAAAGCAGTCCGAGGTACATTTACTCAAAAATAAAGTAGCCTTTAGTTCAAGCACAGCTAATTTAAATTGAATGTACAGCTGCCAGAGGGAACAACACTCCATTAAGTTGAACTAGTGCTCAGACAATTCACTACTGCAAGTCTAAAGTCTCTGAAATCAGCAAGCAAAGTTGTAACTTTGCATGTGATGTCACCAACAATTTCCACCACACAGCACTGAATTAGAAAGTTCCTTTTAAAATGAAAGAGTTAATATGGTCGAATGGTTGGAGATTCAGTGTGCAGAGCAATTGCTCTAGATCACTGCTGCTTAGAGTCTCGTGTGGAGCTCTGTTTCACTGCTGCTCAGAGCTCCATTTCAGGCTCACTGCTCTCAGAGCTCCATCTCAGCTCACTGCTGCTCGGAGCCCCATGTGAACCCCTGGCTCACTGGGGCTCGAAGCTCCATCTCTGGCTCACTGCTGCTCAGAGCTCCATCCCCAGGCTCACTGCTGCTCGGAGCCCCATGTGAACCCCTGGCTCACTGCTGGATGGAGTCCCATGTGTAGCCCTAGGTCACTGGTGCTTGGAACCCCATCCAAAGCCCTGGCTTACTGCTGTTCGGAGCCCAATGCTGGTTGGCTTTGTACCAGTGAGGTAAAGATACTGTCATGCATTTGATTGTTTGAACCTTACCTTTCGGCATACCAAAAACACTTAACATTTGGAGCATAAACAGAGTCAGTACTGTCCAGGCCACCATCCTGCTCAGACTGCAGCTCCTCTCACCCTTCAGGTTGTCGGCCCTTAACGTTACAGCCAGTGCTTTTCCTTCACACGATTCCCCAAGACACACTGAGTTCATGTTACAGAACCCCAGATACTTTCCAACCACAGGATTAAAAAAAACTCCATCCAAAAGCACAGACAACTCTCACATGAGAAATGTATGACATCATCCTCAGCAGGGGCTCCAACCTTTCCATTAAAGCTGGCTTGTCCCCAACACGCACACAGAAAGTAGAAAGTGTGCTGTTCAGGGTTAGGTACACCTTTAACAGTTACACAAACCTCTTGCTGTAGTACACCTCACACTGACTGTTTGAAGCCTTTTGAATATTATGATCGTACAACTGAAATTCTGCTGTCTCTTGAAGCTGTGCTGATTTATTTGTACATCCTGTATGTCATTGTAATAATCTAAAATCTGGAGTAGGAGCACATATTTTCTAAACTGTTTACTATTTTCTCTGCCAACTTTCTCACTGTTCAAAAGCTTTGACTCCTTGCTGGGGATTGGTTTCACAGGTGCTCGTTAACACCCCCCTCCCCCCACCCCAACAACCCCCCGAGACTTAACCACACGCTGTTCATAAGCAACACAATCCTGGCCAGGTTTCCTGGCTCCAGTCAGGACCAAGGCAAAGAAGACTATTATTGTGCCCCTACCATTGCCCTGGCTGGGATCAGCTTACCCAATGTGGGCAAATCTCAAACCCAGGACCTTCCTGGTCAATACGGCTCAGCTGCTCGCTGGGTAGACAGACTGGGGATGGTTTGGGTCTCTCTAATAACACCCGGTTTTTCATCAAGATCAAAAATTATAAAAGCAAAGGACTTATCACCTTCTTTCCACATGAGGCTATCCCACTGTCATTTTCTAATTAGCCTCAATCTAGGTTGCGAGCGCTCCCACTGTTAACAGGCGAGAGCATTGTTATACCCTGCAAACCAGGGCATTTCAGCAGCGACAAAAGGAGTGGGGACTGAACTAGGTGCCTGGGCACCTGCTGCTTATTTTTATCACTGAGCTTCATTCTTTACAAGTGCTGATCAGAGGGAGGCCATTTTGTGTAGAGTTGACACTGGAATCAATGCGGGGGTGGGACAGTTCAGCAAGTGATCCAGTCACGGATTAAGCTGCACTCTGGCAGTTTATGACATCAATACAGTTAAATTACTGGACTAATAACCCAGAGAATTTTTTAAAAATTCATTCATGGGATGTGGGCATCGCTGGCCAGGCCAGCATTTATTGCCCATCCCTAATTGCCCTTGAGAAGCCTTCTTGAAACGCTGCAGTCCATTTGGGGTAAGTATACCTACAGTGCTGTTAGGAAGGGAGTTCCAGGATTTTGACCCAACGACAGTGAAGGAACGGTGATATAGTTCCAAGTCAGGATGGTGTGTGACTTGGTGGGGAACTTGCAGGTGGTGGTGTTCCCATGCATTTGCTGCCCTTGTCCTTCTAGTTGGTAGAGGTCACGGGTTTGGAAGGTGCTGTCTAAGGAGCCTTGGTGCATTGCTGCTGTGCATCTTGTAGATGGTACAAACTGCTGCCACCGTGTGTCGGTGGTGTAGGGAGTGAACGTTTGTAGATGGGGTGCCAATCAAGCGGGCTGCTTTGTCCTGGATGGGGTCGAGCTTCTTGAGTGTTGTTGGAGCCGCACCCATCCAGGCAAATGGAGTATTCCATCACACTCCTGACTTGTGCCTTGTAGATGGTGGACAGGCTTTAGGGAGTCAGGAGGTGAGTTACTTGCTGCAGGATTCCTAGCCTCTGACCTGCACTTGTAGCCACGGTATTTATATGGCTACTCCAGTTTCTGGTAAATGGTGACCTGTAGCATGTTGATAGTGGGGGATTCAGCGATGGTAATGCCATTGAATGTCATGGGGAGATGGTTAGATTCTCTTTTGTTGGAGATGGTCTTTGCCTGGCACTTGTGTGGCGCGAATGTTACTTGCCACTTATCAGCCCAAGCCTGGATATTGTCCAGGTCTTGCTGCATTTCCGCAGGGACTGCTTCAGTATCTGAGAAGTCACGAATGGTGCTGAACATTGTGCAATCGTCAGCGAACATCCCCACTTCTGACCTTATGATTAAAGGAAGGTCATTGATGAAGCAGCTGAAGATGGTTGGGCTGAGGACACTACCCTGAGGAACTCCTGCAGTGATGTCCTGGAGCTCAGATGATTGACCTCCAACAGCCACAACCATCTTCCTTTGCGCTAGGTATGACTCCAGCAAGCGGAGGGTTTTCACCCGATTCCCATTGACCTCAGTTTTGCTAGGGCTCCTTGATGCCATCCTCGGTCAAATGCTGCCTTGATGTCAAGGGCAGTCACTCTCACCTCACCTCTTGAGTTCAGCTCTTTTGTCCATGTTTGAACCAAGGCTGTAATGATGTCAGGAGCTGAGTGGCCCTGGCGGAACCCAAACTGAGCATCACTGAGCAGATTATTGCTAAGAAAATGCCGCTTTATGGCACTGTTGATGACACCTTCCATCACTTTACTGATGATTGAGAGTAGGCTGATGGGGTGGTAATTGGCTGGGTTGGACTTGTCCTGCTTTTTGTGTACAGGACATACCTGGGCAATTTTCCACATTGCAGTGTAGATGCCAGTGTTGTAGCTGTACTGGAACAGCTTGGCTAGGGGCATGGCATGTTCTGGAGCACAGGTCTTCATTACTATTGCCGGAATATTGTCAGGGCCCATAGCCTTTGCAGTATCCAGTGCCTTCAGTCGTTTCTTGATATCACGTGGAGTGAATCGAATTGGCTGAAGACTGGCATCCGTGATGCTGGGGCCTTCAGGAGGAGGCCGAGATGGATCATCAACTCGGCACTTCTGGCTGAAGATTGTTCCAAATGCTTCAGCCTTATCTTTCGCACTGATGTGCTGGGCTCCCCCATCATTGAGGATGGGGATAATTGTGGAGCCACCTCTTCCAGTTAGTTGTTTAATTGTCCACCACCATTCACGGCTGGATGTGGCAGGACTGCAGAGCTTAGATCTGATCCGTTGGTTATGGGATCGCTTAACTCTATCTATCGCATGCTGCTTATGCAGTTTGGCACGCAGATAGTCCTGTGTTGTAGCTTCACCAGTTTGACACCTCATTTTGAGATGTGCCTGGTGCTGCTCCTCGCATGCCATCCTGCATTCTTCATTGAACCAGGGTTGGCCTCCTGGCTTGATGATAATGGTAGAGTGGGGGATATGCCAGGCCATGAGGTTACAGATTGTGGTTGAGTACAATTCTGCTGCTGCTGATGGCCCACAGCGCCTCATGGATGCCCAGTTTTGCATTGCTAGATCTGTTTGAAATCTATCCCATTTAGCATGGTGGTAATGCCACACAACACGATGGAGGGTATCCTCAATGTGAAGGGCGGATTTCATCTCCACAAGGACTGTGCAGTAGTCACTCCTACCTATACTGTCATGGACAGATGCAATTGCAGCAGGCAGATTGGTGAGGACGAGGTCAAGTATGTTTTCCCCTCTTGTTGGTTCCCTCACCACCTGCCGCATACCCAGTCTAGCAGCTATGTCCTTTAGGACTCGGCCAGCTCGGTCAGTAGTGGTGCTACCAAGCCACTCTTGGTGATGGACATTGAAGTCCACCACCCACAGTACATTCTGTGACCTCGCCACCCTCAGTGCTTCCTCCAAGTGCTGTTCAACATGGAGGAGTACTGACTCATCAGCTGAGGGAGGGCCGTAGGTGGTAATCAGCAGGAGGTTTCCTTGTCCGTGTTTGATCTGATGCCATGAGACTTCATGGAGTCCAGAGTCAATGTTGAGGACTCCCAGGGCAACTCCCTCCCTACTGTATACCACTGTGCTGCCACCTCTGGTGGGTCTGTCCTGCCGTGGGACAGGACATACCCAGGGATGGTGATGTCAGTGTCTGGGACATTGTCTGTAAGGTATGATTCCGTGAGTATGACTATGTCAGGCTGTTGCTTGACTAGTCTGTGGGACAGCTCTCCCAACTTTGGCACAAGCCCCCAGATGTTAGTAAGGAGGACTTTGCAGGGTTGACAGGGTTGGGTTTGCCGTTGTCGTTTCCGGTGCCTAGGTCGATGCCGGGTGGTCCATCCGGTTTCATTCCTTTTTATTGACTTCGTAGCAGTTAGATACAACTGAGTGGCTTGCTAGGCCATTTCAGAGGGCATGTAAGAGTCAACCACATTGCTGTGGGTCTGCAGTCACATGTAGGCCAGACCAGGTAAGGACAGCAGATTTCCTTCCCTAAAGGACATTCGTGAACCAGATGAGTTTTTACAACAATCGACAATGGTTTCATGGCCATCATTAGGCTAGCTTTTTATTTATTTTTTAATTCCAGATTTATTTAAAAAAAAATACTCTACATGTCACATGAAACTCTATACACCAATATTTAGTGCACTTGTATCAGTTTATGTCCATTTACAGTTTTCTCTTTTCACAATTCACAATTTCTCCTAACTTTGATCACTTGTAGATTCATCTACATTCATAAATCCAGAACACTAATGTGTAGAGGAGAAAAGCTTGGGACCCAGTATCGACTCCTGGGAGACACTACTTGTCAATTCCTGCCAATCAGAAAATCTCCCTTTTATCCCTATTTCCTGCCCCCTACCTCCAGACCAATTCCCTCTTCATGCCAATAGCACCCTTGGTTACTGTTGTCAGGCTGAGCAGAATGAGCTATCGGAAGGAAATGCAATGGCGGTAGATAGACAACAGGCTAGAAACTGGTCATGATCCAAATGACATCAGCCTTCCCAGAGTGCATTATTGTAACCATAGGTTCAGCTTGAGGTCAGGAAAAGGAACGGAGGACAATCAGTTATGGAACATAAATCGTTAGTGAATAACAGTTTGTAATGGAAAATATTTTATCTTGACTGCATCTTATTTTTCACACAGGATAATTTCAACAACATCTGTGTCAGATTTCCATGCCCTCCCCCACAGTTAGTCCTCATTCATCTGATGAGTTTCAGGCCAATAGCCCTCCAACCTAGCTTCCCTCTGGCCTATCCCTCCACAACGCTCCCCGTGCTGAAGAGCAGAGACCATTCAAACCAATCTACTCAGCTCAGAACAAACAGTTCCAACTACCCACTGTTTGAGGCTGCCTTCATAGACCTCCTTCAGTCTCATTGCTAACAAAACTAGCCTCAGGAAATTTCCAGCAACTATTCAAGCAGACCACCAACATAGTAAAAGGAATGTTGTAGTTGCCTTGGAGACAGGGGAGGCCAACACAAAGAGTAGACACGGGCTGGTACAATTTAATGGTTACCAGATTGTCCCTGAACTGCTCCCAACCAGCAACACCTAAATCCGCTCCTCCCTGTCGACATCAGCCCATACACTTACCAAACCATGATCTCCCTGTGACTCTTGAGGAGATGGAACTCTGGAGCAGGCCTCAGGCACATATATATCATATTTATCACAAGGCTGACAGTGCCACCCTTAAATCTATCCAACCGTGAACAGATGCATTTCAACTTTAAACTCAACTTTTCACTGATCTATTTACATGTCTGCTGCAATGAAGCTCATAAGGGAGTATCTATCAAGAACATAGAGAGGCTACACCCAAGTTAAGCTGCCAGCTATTTGGCAGAGAGATTAGGGTGGTTCCATGGATAACAAGGCCTGCCAGAATAATATTTACAAATGATTTCCTTCTGTAGTCCTTCTACCTCAACACACCGTCATATACAATAAGTTAATTATTAATGATGTTAGCCAGGGCACAATTGGTAATATTCTCACCCAAATGTTGTTGGTTCGCCTACCACTCCAGTGCAATACTGAGGAGGGACTGCACTGTTGAGAGTTTCTGGCTTTCAGGTGAGATGTCAAACCAAGGCCCCGTCTGACCTCTTAGGTGGAAGTACACGATCCCATGACACTGTTCGAAGTAGAGCAGGGTACTTCTCCCCTGTTTCAAGACCAATAATTATCCCTCAACTAACATCACGAAAAGATAATTATCTAATCATTATCACATTGCTGTTTGTGGGAGCTTGCTGTGCATAATTTGGCCATCACGTTTCTTACATTACAACAGAGACTACACTATAAATGTACTTCATTGGCATGGCAAAAGATCCTGAAAGGTGCTATGGAAATGCAAGTTTTTCTTTCTTTGTGGAAGCTCCTTATACACTTGCTGCCCTTTCCCCTGTGGATAAAGACAATAATGGCAATGATTGAGTGGATTGCAGCAGGTCGCAGATGGACAGTTTCAGTTAGTTTAGATGTGGTTTGCTTGATGTGTAGTTGCATTCTTCAGGATTGTCCTGATGCTGTATATCTGACCGCAACTATATCAGCTCGTGGAATGTCATTTCACCCACACAGCTGAAAAACTGACTGCCAGGGAATTCATATTCTTTTCCGCCAGAATAACATGCAGACTATGAGAGTGACATCAGACAACAGCATATGCTTCCTGCAGCTGCTACCAGCCAATCAGCCATGGGCCACTGGTGAGTGATTCTAACTTTGAAATGATGTAACTGAAAGATAGCAAGCATCATATGGAAATGTTTCATTGATATAATGCAGATTTTGAGGCATATCAAGTGCAGCAAAATGTATTAAAACAATGACTACAAAATGCTTCATTGATTGTAAAGTGTTTTGAGATGCCCAGAGGACACGAAAGGCACAATACATCTGAATGCCTTACATTGATTGTACAAACTCCCATTGCACCAAAACCCTCCCATTGTAAACATTCCCATTGAACCAAACCCTCCCCTTGTAAACAACCACTCCACCAAACCGCTCCCATTGTAAACATCACACTTTACCAAACCCCCTCCATTGTAAACAACACACTTTACCAAACCCCCTCCCATTGTAAACAGTCTCATTGTACCAAATCCCCCTCCTATTGTAAACATTCCCATTGTGCCAAACCTGCTCCCATGGTAAACAATCCCACTGTGCCAAACCCCCTCCCATTGTTACCATTCCCATTGTACCAAACCCTCGCCCATGGTAAACAATCCCACTTAACCAAACCCCCTCCAATTGTAAACAGTTTCATTGTACCAAACCCCCTCCCATTGGAAACAATCCCACTTTACCAAACCCCCTCCAATTGTAAACAATCCCACTTTACCAAACCCCCTCCAACTGTAAACAGTCCCACTTTACCAAACCCCCTCCAATTGTAAACAGTTTCATTGTACCAAACCCCGTCCAATTATAAACAGTTTCATTGTACCAAACCCCCTCCAATTGTAAACAGTTTCATTGTACCAAACCCCCTCTAATTGTAAACAGTTTCATTGTACCAAACCCCCTCCAACTGTAAACAGTCCCACTTTACCAAACCCCCTCCAACTGTAAACAGTCCCACTTTACCAAACCCCCTCCAACTGTAAACAGTCCCACTTTACCAAACCCCCTCCCAGTGTAAACAATCCCACTTTACCAAACCCCCTCCAATTGTAAACGGTTTCATTGTACCAAACCCCCTCCAATTGTAAACAGTCCCATTGTACCAAACACCCTCCAATTGTAAACAGTCCCACTTTACCAAACCCCCTCCAATTGTAAACGGTTTCATTGTACCAAACCCCCTCCAATTGTAAACAGTCCCATTGTACCAAACCCCCTCCAACTGTAAACAGTCCCACTTTACCAAACCCCCTCCCAGTGTAAACAATCCCACTTTACCAAACCCCCTCCAATTGTAAACAATCCCACTTTACCAAACCCCCTCCAATTGTAAACAGTTTCATTGTACCAAACCCCCTCCAATTGTAAACAGTCCCATTGTACCAAACCCCCTCCAATTGTAAACAGTTTCATTGTACCAAACCCCCTCCAATTGTAAACAGTCCCATTGTACCAAACCCCCTCCAATTGTAAACAGTTTCATTGTACCAAACCCCCTCCAACTGTAAACAGTTTCATTGTACCAAACCCCCTCCAATTGTAAACAGTCCCATTGTACCAAACCCCCTCCAATTGTAAACAGTTTCATTGTACCAAACCCCCTCCAACTGTAAACAGTCCCACTTTACCAAACCCCCTCCCATTGTAAACAATCCCACTTTACCAAACCCCCTCCAATTGTAAACAGTTTCATTGTACCAAACCCCCTCCAATTGTAAACAGTCCCATTGTACCAAACCCCCTCCAATTGTAAACAGTTTCATTGTACCAAACCCCCTCCAATTGTAAACAGTCCCATTGTACCAAACCCCCTCCAACTGTAAACAGTCCCATTGTACCAAACCCCGTCCAATTATAAACAGTTTCATTGTACCAAACCCCCTCCAATTGTAAACAGTTTCATTGTACCAAACCCCCTCCAACTGTAAACAGTCCCACTTTACCAAACCCCCTCCCATTGTAAACAATCCCATTGTACCAAACCCCCGCCAATTGTAAACAATCCCACTTTACCAAATCCCCTCCCATTGTCAACAATCCCACTTTACCAAACCACCTCCCATTGTAAACAATCCCACTTTACCAAACCCCCTCCCATTGTAAACAATCCAACTTTACCAAATCCCCTCCCATTGTCAACAATCCCACTTTACCAAACCACCTCCCATTGTCAACAATCCCACTTTACCAAACCAGCTCCCATTGTAAACAATCCCATTGTACCAAACCCCTTCCATTGTAAACAATCCCACTGTATCAAAACCCCTCCCATTGTAAACAATCCCATTGTACCAAACCCCTTCCATTGTAAACAATCCCACTGTATCAAACCCCCTCCCATTGTAAACAATCCCATTGTACCAAACCCCTTCCATTGTAAACAATCCCACTTTACCAAACCCCTTCCATTGTAAACAATCCCACTTTACCAAACCCCTTCCATTGTAAACAATCCCACTGTATCAAACCCCCTCCCATTGTAAACAATCCCATTGTACCAAACCCCTTCCATTGTAAACAATCCCATTGTACCAAACCCCTTCCATTGTAAAGAATCCCACTGTATCAAACCCCCTCCCATTGTAAACAATCCCATTGTACCAACCCCCTTCCATTGTAAACAATCCCACTGTATCAAACCCCCTCCCATTGTAAACAATCCCACTTACCAAACCCCCTCCAATTGTAAACAATCCCACTTTACCAAACCCCCTCCCATTGTAAACAATCCCATTGTACCAAACCCTTTCCATTGTAAACAATCCCACTGTATCAAACCTCCTCCCATTGTAAACAATCCCACTGTATCAAACCTCCTCCCATTGTAAACAATCCCACTGCATCAAACCCCCTCCCATTGTAAACAATCCCATTGTACCAAACCCCTTCCATTGTAAACAATCCCACTGTATCAAACCCCCTCCCATTGTAAACAATCCCATTGTACCAAACCCCTTCCATTGTAAACAATCCCACTGCATCAAACCTCCTCCCATTGTAAACAATTCCACTGTATCAAACACCCTCCCATTGTAAACAATCCCACTGGATCAAACCCCCTCCCATTGTAAACATTCCAACTTTACCAAACGCCCTCCCGTTGTAAACAATCCCACTTTAAACCCCCTCCCATTGTAATCAACCCCACTTTAAACCCCCTCCCATTGTAAACATTCCAACTTTACCAAACCCCCTCCCGTTGTAAACAATCCCACTTTAAACCCCCTCCAATTGTAAACAATCCCACTTTACCAAACCCCCTCCCATTGTAAACATTCCAACTTTACCATACCCCCTCCCGTTGTAAACAATCCCACTTTAAACCCCCTCCAATTGTAAACAATCCCACTTTACCAAACCCCCTCCCATTGTAAACAATCCCACTGTACCAAACCCCCTCCCATTGTAAACAATGCCATTGTACCAAACCCCCTCCCATTGTAAACAATGCCATTGTACCAACCCCCTCCCATTGTAAACAATCCCACTTTACCAAACCCCCTCCCATTGTAAACAATCCCACTGTACCAAACCCCCTCCCATTGTAAACAATCCCATTGTAACAACCCCCTCCCATTGTAAACAATCCCACTGTACCAAACCCCTCCCATTGTAAACAATCCCATTGTACCAAACCCCTTCCATTGTAAACAATCCCACTGTATCAAACCTCCTCCCATTGTAAACAATCCCACTGTATCAAACCCCCTCCCATTGTAAACAATCCCACTGGATCAAACCCCCTCCCATTGTAAACATTCCAACTTTACCAAACCCCCTCCCGTTGTAAACAATCCCACTTTAAACCCCCTCCCATTGTAAACAATCCCACTTTAAACCCCCTCCCATTGTAAACATTCCAACTTTACCAAACCCCCTCCCATTGTACAGTCCCACTTTACCAAACCCCCTCCCATTGTAAACAATTCCATTGTACCAAACCCCCTCCCATTGTAAACAATCCCACTCTATCAAACCTCCTCTCATTGTAAACAATCCCACATTAAACCCCCTCCAATTGTAAACAATCCCACTTTACCAAACCCCCTCCCATTTTAAACAATCCCACTTTACCAAACCCCCTCCCATTGTAAAAAATCCCATTGTACCAAATCCGCTCCCATTGTAAACAATCCCATTGTACCAAACCCCCTCCCATTGTAAACAATCCCACTCTATCAAACCTCCTCTCATTGTAAACAATCCCACATTCAACCCCCTCCAATTGTAAATAATCCCACTTTACCAAACCCCCTCCCATTGTAAACAATCCCACTTTAAACCCCCTCCCATTGTAAACATTCCAACTTTACCAAACCCCCTCCCATTGTACAGTCCCACTTTACCAAACCCCCTCCCATTGTAAACAATCCCATTGTACCAAACCCCCTCCCATTGTAAACAATCCCACTCTGTCAAACCTCCTCTCATTGTAAACAATCCCACATTAAACCCCCTCCAATTGTAAACAATTCCACTTTACCAAACCCCCTCCCATTGTAAACAATCCCATTGTACCAAACCCCCTCCCATTGTAAACAATCCCACTCTGTCAAACCTCCTCTCATTGTAAACAATCCCACATTAAACCCCCTCCAATTGTAAACAATCCCACTTTACCAAACCCCCTCCCATTTTAAACAATCCCACTTTACCAAACCCCCTCCCATTGTAAACAATCCCATTGTACCAAATCCGCTCCCATTGTAAACAATCACATTGTACCAAACCCCCTCCCATTGTAAACAATCCCATTGTACCAAACCCCCTCCCATTGTAAACAATCCCACTCTATCAAACCTCCTCTCATTGTAAACAATCCCACTTTAAACCCCCTCCCATTGTAAACATTCCAACTTTACCAAACCCCCTCCCATTGTACAGTCCCACTTTACCAAACCCCCTCCCATTGTAAACAATCCCATTGTACCAAACCCCCTCCCATTGTAAACAATCCCACTCTATCAAACCTCCTCTCATTGTAAACAATCCCACATTAAACCCCCTCCAATTGTAAACAATCCCACTTTACCAAACCCCCTCCCATTTTAAACAATCCCACTTTACCAAACCCCCTCCCATTGTAAAAAATCCCATTGTACCAAATCCGCTCCCATTGTAAACAATCCCACTCTATCAAACCTCCTCTCATTGTAAACAATCCCACATTCAACCCCCTCCAATTGTAAATAATCCCACTTTACCAAACCCCCTCCCATTGTAAATAATCCCACTTTACCAAACCAGCTCCCATTGTAATCAATGCCATTGTACCAAACCCCCTCCCATTGTAAACAATCCCATTGTACCAAATCCCCTCCCATTGTAAACAATCCCACTGTATCAAACCCCCTCCCATTGTAAGAAATCCCACTTTAAACTCTGCCTCCTATTGTAATCAATCCCACTTTAAACACCCTCCCATTGTAAACATTCCAACTTTACCAAACCCCCTCCCATTGTAAACAATCCCACTCTATCAAACCTCCTTCCATTGTAAATAATCCCACTTTACCAAACCCCCTCCCATTGTAAACAATCCCACTTTACCAAACCCCCTCCCATTGTAAACAATCCCACTTTACCAAACCCCCTCCCATTGTAAACAATCCCACTTTACCAAACCCCCTCCAATTGTATGTAATCCCACTTTACCAAACCCCCACCCATTGTATATAATCCCACTTTACCAAACCCCCATCCCATTGTAAACAATCCCAGTGTACCAAAACGCCTTCCTTTCACTCTTAGTGTATACAATCGCATTTAAGCCATCTTGCTTCCTCCTCATGGAGTAATCGAGCAATATTTCTACCATGCTATCTACTTCATCTTTGAAAAGGCTGGAGCTTCCACAGCGTGAGAGTCCTCAGGGAGTTGAAAGTTGGAATCTGAAGCCTGGTGTCAACATTAATCACTCCCAACTCAGGTACAGTATGGCTGAGTAATAATCAAAGCCCCAGATCCCCACACACCCCCCTCCTGTTATCCCAACATGTTTAACCCTGACCTCTGTGTGACATTTCCATTTTCCACATTAGCCATCTTTCTGCTCCCTCTGAATGAGATTGCCAAGATTACTGAATTCATGAGTAACTTTTTGTGGACAACATACAGCTGTGAGGAACTGGTTTGAGACCATTCTCAACTGTCTTTGCATCTGCAATCTGACAGCTAGTTGGAGATTTACATCCCATCGAACCTGGATCGAATCAGATTCAGAGCCTAGTGGAGTTTTAACAGAGCTGGAAAGTAATAAACAATCGCTGGAGTTTAGTTGACAGGTTGGGCCAAGCTTTAAGTGATACAGATTGCAGCTCTACAGCCGGTGGTTGCTCAATAGCTGTTGCTCAATCTGTCAGGAAGCCAGGACCTGCGTTGCTATTTTCCCTCATTGTTTCTACACTACGCTCACTTTTCCAGACATGGAAACTACACATTCCATTGATAAAACAGGACTGTGCTGAGACACAGCCAAAGGGAAATATGTCTCTGTCCAAACACATAAAGTGTGACTGTGAGTAGCCTCTCTCTCCATCTAAAGGGAGCCAGATCGAAAACACACAGAAAAATTCTTTGCATAGCCGGAAGGAGAGGGAACCCTCCCAGGATTTTAACCACTTGTTTCCAGGCTATTTTAGTTTTCCTGGGATCACTGTTCCAATGACTATTTGAAAATTGCTTTGCTCTGCAGGAACTTAGGAGCAGAGAGAGCCTCAGTAATGGCACGTTTTGGAGCGCCAGCCCATGCACTAAAGGAGGAGGAATGGCACAAGTTAACATCACTACAGTTCCCTCATCTCAGGCATGTTAAAAACATTTCAAATACATTGTGCCTTTCATGCCCTCAGGATGCCCCAAGGTGCTTTACAGCTGATGAAGTACTTTTGAACTTAGTGTTGTTAGTGTTGTAATATAGGAATCACGAGAGCCAATTTGTGCACAGCAAGGTCCCACAAATAGAAATGTGATAATGACCAGATATAGTGATGTTGGTTGAAGGATAAATATTAGTCAGAATCTATGAACATTCAAGCATATGAATTAGGAGCAGGAGCAGACCATTCTGCCCCCTCGAGCCTGCTCCACCATTTGATAAGATCATGGCTGATCTGATTTGCAGGCTCAACTCCACTTTCCTGTCTCCCTGCTATGACCTTTGACTCCCTTGTCAATCAAGAAACTGTCTAACTCAGCCTTAAACATATCTAATGTCCCAGCCTCCACTGTTCTCTGGGAAGAGAATTCTACAGACTAATAACCCTCAGAGAAAAAATTTCTCATCTCCATCTTAAATGGGAGACCCCTAATTTTTGAACTGTGCCCCCTAGTTCTCGTCTCTCCCATAAGCAGAAACAGCCTCACAGCATCCACCCTGTCAACTCCTCTCAGGATCTTTTACGTTTCAATAAGATCACCTCACATTCTGCGAAACTCCAATGAATACAGGCCCAACCTGTTCAATATTTCCTCATAAGATAACTCCTTCATCCCAGAAATCAGTTGAGTGAACCTTCTCTGAACTGCTTCCAATGCAATTATGTACTTTTTTAAGTAAGGGGACCGAAACTGTACACAGTACTCCAAATGTGGTCTCACCGCTGCCCTGCACAACTGCAGCAAAACTTCCCTATTTTTATATTCCATTCCCCTTGTAATAAATGACAACATTCCATTTTCCTTCTGAATCACTTGCTGTACCTGCATACTAACTTTTTTGTGAATCACGTACCAGGACACCTAGATCCCTCTGTACCACAGAGTTCTGCAATCTCTCTCCATTTAAATAGTATACTGCTTTTCTATTCTTCCCGCCAAAGTGGACAAGTTCACATTATCCCACATCATACACCATCTGCCAATTTTTTGTCCACTCAGTTAACCTATTTATATTCCTTTGCAGACTCTATGTCCTATTCACACCTTACTCTCTGATCTATCTTTGGTCATCAGCAAATTGAGCAACTGTGCATTCAGACCCTTCATCCAAATCATTGATATAGATTATAAATAGTGAGGTCCCAACACTGATCCCTGTGGCACTCCACTAGTTACTGCTTGCCAACCTGAAAATGACCCATTTATCCCTACTCTCTACTTCCTGTTAGCTAATCATGTTAGAGAAACTTCCAAGCCTGTTTGTGAAGAAGACACTGAAACTAAAATGCTTTGGTGGTGCCATTTTATTACTTGCCATGGAGCTTACTTCTTTACTCCTAACACCCAGCCAGTACTGGCTGGCTCTTCTTTATATGTACATCTGGGTACAATTAACTAATCAACACCAACACCTGTTCACCCTATTACCTTCAACTCCTATGTATTTAACATTTATCAACAGAACTTATTAGATACTAACAAACCAGTCCTCTATCCATGCTAATATGTTACCCCCTACACCATGAGTTCTTATCTTGTGATGTGGCACCTTTGGAAATCCAAGTACACCACATCTTTAGGTTCCCCTTTATCCAGCTTGCTTCTCACTGCTGTCTCAGGCCTCTCACTGCTGTCTCACACCTCTCATTGCTGTCCGCGGACTCTCACTGCTGCCTCAGGCCTCTCACTGCCGTCTCACGCCTCTCACTGCTCTCTGATGTCTCCCATTGCTGTCTCAGGTCACTCACTGCTGTCTCACGCCACTCACTGCTGTCTGTGTTCTCCCACTGCTGTCTCAGGCCTCTCACCACCATCTCAGGCCTCTCACTGCTTTCTCAGGCCTTTCACTGCTGTCTCAGGCCTCTCACTGCTTTCTCAGGTCTTTCACTGCTGTCTCAGGCCTCTCAAGGCTGTGTCAGGCCTCTCACCGCCATCTCAGGCCTCTCATTGTTGTCTCAGGCCTCTCACTGCTTTCTCAGGCCTCTCACTGCTGTCTCACGCCTCTCACTGCTGTCTGAGTTCTCCCACTGCTGTCTCAGGTCTCTCACTACTGTCTGCGGTCACTCATTACTGTCTCATGCCTCTCATTGCTGTATCGGGCCTCTCACTGCTGTTTGAGTTCTCTCACTGCTGTCTCACGCCTCTTACTACTGTCTGACACCACTCACTGCTGTCTCTTGCTTCTCATTGCTGTCTGTGATCTCTCACTACTGTCTCATGCCTCTCACTGCTGTCTCACACCACTCACTGCTGTCTGCAGTCTCTCCCTGCTCTCAGGCCTCCAACTGCTGTCCGAGGTCTCTCACTACTGTCTGAGGTCACTCACTGCTATCTCAACCTGCTCACTGCTGTCCCAGGCCTCTCATTGCTTTCTCAGACCTCTCACTGCTGTCTCAGGCCTCTCACTGATTATCAAGCCTCTCACTGCTGTTAGAGGTCGCTCACTGCTGTCTCAGGCCTCTCACCGCTGTCTCAGGCATCTCACTGCTGTCTCACAACTCTCACTGCTGTCTCAGGCCTCTCAATGTTGTCTTAGGCCTCTCACTGCTGTCTCACACCTCTCACTGCTGTCTCAGGCCTCTCACTGCTGTCTCAGGCCTCTCACTGCTGTCTCAGGCCTCTCACTGCTGTCTCAGGACTCTCACTGCTGTCTTTGCTGTCCAAGGCTTCTCATGGCTTTCTTTGGCCTCTCGCTGATGTTCAGATATTACTGCTGCATCATTCCTTACTGCTTATCAAGCCTCTCACTACAGTCTCACAGCACTCACTGCTGTCTGCAGTCTCTCCCTGCTCTCTCAGGCCTCCAACTGCTGTCTGAGGTCTCTCACTACTGTCTGAGGTCACTCACTGCTATCTCAACCTGCTCACTGCTGTCTCAGGCCTCTCACTGCTTTCTCAGACCTCTCACTGCTGTCTCAGGCCTCTCACTGATTATCAAGCCTCTCACTGCTGTCAGAGGTCACTCAATGCTGTCTCAGGCCTCTCACTGTTGTCTCACGCCTCTCACTGCTGTCTCAGGCCTCTCACTGCTGTCTCAGGCCTCTCACTGCTGTCTCAGGCCTCTCACTGCTGTCTCAGGCCTCTCACCGCTGTCTCAGGCATCTCACTGCTGTCTCACACCTCTCACTGTTGTCTTAGGCCTCTCACTGCTGTCTTAGGCCTCTCACTGCTGTCTCAGGCCTCTCACTGCTGTCTCCGGCCTCTCACTGCAGCCTCAGGCCTCTCACTGCTGTCTCACAACTCTCACTGCTGTCTCAGGCCTCTCACTGCTGTCTCACAACTCTCACTGCTGTCTCAGGCCTCTCACTCCTGTCTCAGGCCTCTCACTGCTGTCTCACACCTCTCACTGTTGTCTTAGGCCTCTCACTGCAGCCTCAGGCCTCTCACTGCAGCCTCAGGCCTCTCACTGCTGTCTCAGGAATCTCACTGCTGTCTCAGGAATCGCACTGCTGGCTCAGGCCTCTCACTGCTGTCTCAGGCCTCTCACTGCAGCCTCAGGCCTCCCACTGCTGTCTCAGGTCTCTCACTACTGTCTGCGGTCACTCACTACTGTCTGACACCACTCACTGCTGTCTCTTGCTTCTCATTGCTGTCTGTGATCTCTCACTACTGTCTCTGGCTTCTCATTGCTGTCTGTGGTCTCTCACTACTGTCTCATGCCTCTCACTGCTGTCTGCAGTCTCTCCCTGCTCTCTCATGCCTCTCACTGCTGTCTCAGGCCTCTCACTACTGTCTCACACCACTCACTGCTGTCTGCAGTCTCTCCCTGCTCTCTCAGGCCTCTCACTGCTGTCTGAGGTCTCTCACTGCTATCTCAGCCTGCTCACTGCTTTCTCAGGCCTCTCACTGCTTTCTCAGGCCTCTCACTGCTGTCTCAGGCCTCTCACTGCTTATCAAGCCTCTCACTGCTGTCAGAGGTCACTCAATGCTGTCTCAGGCCTCTCACTGCTGTCTCAGGTCTCTCACTGCTGTCTCACGCTTCTCACTGCTGTCTCACACCTCTCACTGCTGTCCCAGGACTCTCACTGCTGTCTCAAGCGTCTCACTGCTGTATGAGGTCTGTTACTGCTGTATCAACCCTCTCAATGCAGTCTCAGGCCTCTCATTTCTGACTCTAGCCTCTAACTGCTGTGTCTGACTTCTTACTGCTGTCTGGGGCCTCACTGCAGTCTCAGGAATCTCACTGATGATTCAGGCCTCTCTGCTCTCTCAGGCTTTTTGCTCCTGACTTGCCATTAAGATTCCTTGGCATATTTTGCATTGCCTCTGTACAAAAGTGACCTCCCTAGGATTGCCAGTCTGCTCATTTACATGCGAGTAGTACACCCCTCGTTTGATTTGACTCAGTCACTTGGAGTGCTGGGGCCTTGGAATTGGCTGGATTCCCTTGGCAGGGAGCATATGTGCAGCTCCTTAAATCTTCCCTATGTACATCCTTGTCTGGAAAATGTCCAGTTCTGCTTCTTGGCCAGGAATCTGCTGATTTCTGGAGATGGGGGAGGGGAGGAAGGACAGCATCCTTTACTGAGACACTCCTGGTGGTTTATGCTGAGGGAGGTGAAGGCAAGGAAGTGTGTTATTGTTGGATGTAACCAAGCCAAGATGCCTGGGAAGAGATGATCGGGCAACTCAATCAAATTTTCCAGCGAACAGGTCATCTTCCTAAATAAGAACTTTACTCAACACCCTCAAGATGGTTGCCAAGGTAAGTGAATTCTCTGCTTATCTTTTTGCAATGACATTCCCGCAACAAGAAGCCTGGAAATTTGATCACAACTAAAATTTACTGAGAGGTGCCAGAAACAGCAGTGAGGCATCTGAGATCAGCAGTGAGTGGAGGGATTGGCTGAGCACTTCATGTTCCTAATGAAGTTCTCCCAGGAAGAAAGTAATATTCATGCTGCTTGCCCATTATCATGATTCAGACACATAGTTGGGGCTACCCATGCTACTCATTGGCTGCATATCTATCAGGAGAGGGGCCGGTTGTCAGATATCTCTGACACTTAAAGGCAGTCAGCACCTCTTAAAAGGGAGATGTACTATACCCACAGATGGAAGGAAATACTTATTAATACAGCAATGGCTTCACCAAGCACTGAGAGAGCATCAAGGTTCTCTAATGCTTCCTTGCAGGGCCTGGTCCTGGTGGTGGACAAGAGGAGAGAGATCCTCTGCCCTCCTCAGGAGGCATAAAACCCTCCAAGCGCCAGCTCCATCGCCAGTGGGAATACATTGCAGAGAAACCTAACTGCCACGATATGGCAGAAGTGCAGAAAGAAGTTCAATGACCTCACCAGAGTTATCATGGTAAGACTACTGCTCTCCTTCCCTCTGTTCACCAGCTTCACTAGTCAAAATACGACCCCAACCCCCCGCCCCCCACCCACCATTGTCAACTTACCCTCACTGTTCTACAATTAGTACATCATACTTTTTCCTGTTAGCACCGTGAAGTGATAAACTTGCCCAAACTCTGCCCACAAATGCAGATCTTGACGAGACTTTCTTGTGAGTAGAATTTCCTCCATGGGTCAGAGAGGAAAATTAAATGGCAGGTCAAATTTTAACAGATCTACATGCATGGTACCAAGTGGTTCTGAACATGTCTCTGGGAGGTGTCGACTCAAGGCTGCCTGGTGGTGGCTCCAACCATCAATTGCTGCACAATGCAGTCAGGCCAAGGGGAGACAGGAGGTCAAAAGTCATAGAATCATGAACCACAGTAGGAGGCTGATCGGCTCATTGGCCCATCATGCCAATACAAGCTTCCAATTAGTCTCACTTAACCTACTCTTTTTCATAGCCCTGCAATGTTTTCCTTTTAAGTAGAAATCCAACATCCTTCTGAAAGTTATTATTAAATCTGCTTCCAGCCCCCTTTCAGGCAGTGCCTTCCAGATCATAACAAATCACTGAGTAAAAATAATTCCTCCATATCTCCCACCGTCACTTTTGCTAATTACCTTAAATCTGTCCTCCAGTTAGTGGGAGTAGTTTCTCCCTATTAATGCTATCTAAACTCCTTATAATTTGAGCAACTCTAATAAATCTCCCTTTCCCTCCTCTGCTTAATGGAGGACAATCACAGCTTCTGTAGTCTCTCCAGATAACTGAAATCCTTCATCCTTGGTCCTGTCCCAGTAAATTCTCTCTGCACTTTCGCTTTAGGCCTTGATGTCCTTTCTAAAGAGTCCTACTAATAATTGGCTACAATACTCCTACTGAGGTCTAACCAGTGATTTATAAGGATTTAACACTACTTGCTTGCTTTTGCACTCAATGGCCACAAAATTTGGTTCCAAACCATCCATATTTTTTGTGCTATGGGTGCCACTTCAGGTCCAAACTGATATGCATGCCACATGTGTGCAATTCTGGTATTGGCTGCTCTGGACTCCATTTTGGATAGGTCATTTTTGTGGGTGCTGGGAACATTTGCTGGCTGTATGCAGAGTAGGCACCAGGGAGGTGATGGCATAGTGGTAATTTCGCTGGACTCGTAATCCAGAGGCCCAGGCTAGTGCTCTGGGGACATGGGTTCAAATTCCACCACGGCAGATGGTGAAATTTGAATTCAATGAATAAATCTGGAATTATAAAGCTAGTCTAATGGTGACCATGAAACCATTGTCGATTGTTGTTAAAATCCATCTGGTTCATTAATGTCCTTTAGGGAAGGAAATCTGCCATCCTTACCTGGCACCTACATGTGCCTCCAGACCCATAGCAATGTGATTGACTCCTAAATGCCCTCTGAAATGGCCTAGCAAGCCACTCAGTTCAAGGGCAATTAGGGATGGGCAATAAATGCTGGCCTAGCCAGCAAGGCCCACATCCCATGAATGAAATAAAAAATTGTAATGTCAGTCAGCGTGAAAGACAGATTTGACTGTTGCAGGGCCATTTTCAACCTGAATGCTTCAGCTAACACCTTCTCTTAACCCCGCACAGCTAAACATGCATTCAGCAGCCCAAAGACAGCTGCTCACCATCGCTATTTAAAGGAATTATCAACCACTTTTAGGTTAGTTGCTGATTGATTTCCACGGGCTGTTGTGGAGACAGTCAAAGTATTTGAAGGATTGTACTGCTACTTTAAGTTGGTGAAGTCTATAGGGAGTAATGTTGCACATGGTGAAAGCTTTGGTTTTCACTTCAAGGGCTCCATTAACACAACTTACTCACAATCATGGGTGCAATAGTTTCTCTCCCCCTTGGCCTGCAGCATGACAGGGAGAATGAACAGAGGTGACACAGATGAGGACAAGCTGCATGAAGAGGGAGGAGGACAAGGAGAAGGGCTCTCAGCAGGTGACCATATCCACCTCGGGTCTTCAGGGAGCAATTCTCCCATCAACCTCAGCAAGGAACAATGTGTGCAACGTCTCCATTTCATTGAGGAGATGCGAACTAAAATCTGCCACCTGTTGAAGGCAGACCTACAACCTTGAAACAGGGCAAGGATGGAAATGCCAATGGCTGTGAAGATGACCATAACCACAAATTTCTTTGTGTCAGGATCCTTGCAGGCTGGAGCAGATGGCATCTCCAACATCTCACACAGTGGCAGCAGTGTGCACCATCTACAAGATGCACTGCAGGTACTCACCAAGCCTCCTTCGACAGCACCTTCCAAACCCACGACCTCTCCCACCTAGAAGGACAAGGGCAGCAGATGCATGGGAACACCACCACCTGCAGGTTCCCCTCTAAACCACACACAATCCTGACTTGGAACTATATCACTGTTCCTTCATTGTCACTGGGTCAAAATCCTGGAACTCCCTCCCTAACAGTGGGTGACCAGTACCAGATGGACTGCAATGGTCTAAGAAGGCAGCTCACCACCACCTTCTCAAGGGAAATTAGGGATGGGCAATAAATGCTGGCCTTGCCATCAATGACCACATCCCATGAAATAAATTTTTAAAAATCCGCCATTTGTTGTGCATAGAAAAGGTCACCGAGCCTTGGTGTGCAAAGAAAGGGGAATACATTGCATTCTCACTTTCCAGAGAGAAACAGACAGAGTGAGGCTTTGTCAGGATGGAAGGCTTCCCCACGGAGCAGGGTGCTATTGACTGAACACAAATCACTTTGTGGGCGCTGAATGGAAATTCAGAGATGTACTACAACTGCAATATCCAGTTGGTGTATGACCATACTCAATGCATCATGCATGTCAATGCCTGGTATTCTGGCAGCAGTCATAATGCCTTCATTCTGCACTAGTTCACTGTCACATCAGCAATTGAGCCACTAGGAGAAATCAAAGGGTGACCACTGGGTGACAAGGGCTATACACTGACCACATGGCTCACGGCACAACCCACAAATGCACGGGCTGCATGTAAGTAATGAGAGCCATGCAGCATTCAGTGGGTGGATTCTGGTGGGCTGCTAGAAGCTGAGACCTCAGCCATCGGACACTGCGTCATGGTTGAATTCATAAATGTGGTCATGCAGCTGGCCACCAATTCTACACTGGAAATGATGGGCTCCAGGCTCTGTACAGTTCCCTGTGCAAGGTTCGTGCTGACCTTCTCCATGCTCATGACATTGACGGAAAGATTGCTGGCAGGCCTGCTGATGCACCAAGCATTTCAGTGTGCATACCCATCAGCGTTTCTGTGTGCGTACCCATCAGCGTTTCTGTGTGCGTATCCATCAGCGTTTCTGTGTGCCTATCCATCAGCGTTTCTGTGTGCGTAGCCATCAGCGTTTCTGTGCGCGTATCCATCAGCATTTCAGTGTGCGCATCCATCAGCATTTCTGTGTGCCTATCCATCAGCGTTTCTGTGTGCGTATCCATCAGCGTTTCTGTGTGCCTATCCATCAGCGTTTCTGTGTGCGTACCCATCAGCGTTTCTGTGTGCGTACCTATCAGTGTTTCTGTGCGCGTATCCATTAGCATTTCAGTGTGCGCATCCATCAGCATTTCTGTGAGCGTACCCATAAGCGTTTCTGTGTGCGTAACCATCAACGTTTCTGTTTGCGTACCCATCAGCATTTCTGTGCGCCTACCCATCGGCATTTCTGTTTGCGTACCCATCAGCATTTCTGTGTGCGTACCCATCAGCGTTTCTGTGTATGCACCAATCAGCGTTTCTGTGTCTATACCAACCAGCGTTTCTGTGCGCGTACCCATCAGTGTTTCTGTGTGCGTACCCATCAGAGTTTCTGTGTGCATACCCATCAGAGTTTCTGTGTGCATACCCATCAGCGTTTCTGTGTGCCTATCCATCAGGGTTTCTGTGTGCATACCCATCAGCGTTTCTGTGTATGTACCAATCAGGGTTTCTGTGTGCGTATCTATCAGCGTTTCTATGTGCGTACCCATCAGCTTTTCAGTGTGCGTACCCATCAGCGTTTCTGTGTGCGTACCCATCAGCTTTTCTGTGTGCGTACCCATCAGCTTTTCTGTGTGCGTACCCATCAGCTTTTCAGTGTGCGTACCCATCAGCGTTTCTGTGTGCGTACCCATCAGCGTTTCTGTGTGCATACCCATCAGCGTTTCTGTGTGCGTACCCATTAGCGTTTCTTTGTGCGTACCCATAAACGTTTCTGTGTTCGTATCCATCAGCTTTTCTGTGAGCGTACCCATCAGCTTTTCAGCGTGCGTACCCATCAGCGTTTCTGTGTGCGTACCCATCAGGGTTTCTGTGTGCCTATCCATCAGCGTTTCTGTGTGCGTAGCCATCAGCGTTTCTGTGTGCATACCCATCAGCGTTTCTGTGTGCGTACCCATCAGCGTTTCTGTGTGCCGATCCATCAGCGTTTCTGTGTGTCTATCCATCAGCGTTTCTGTGTGCGTAGCCATCAGCGTTTCTGTGTGCCTATCCACCAGCGTTTCTGTGTGCGTACCCATCAGCGTTTCTGTGTGCGTACCCATCTGCATTTCTGTGTGCGTATCCATCAGTGTGTCTGTGTGCGTACCCATCAGCGTTTCTGTGTGCGTACCCATTAGCGTTTCTTTGCGCGTACCCATAAACGTTTCTGTGTTCGTATCAATCAGCATTTCTGTGTGCGTACCCATCAGCGTTTCTGTGTGCGTACCCATCAGCGTTTCTGTGTGCCTATCCATCAGCGTTTCTGTGTGCGCACCCATCAGCGTTTCTGTGTGCGTATCCATCAGCGTTTCTGTGTGCCTATCCATCAGCGTTTCTGTGTGCGTACACATCAGCATTTCTGTGTGCGTACCCATCAGCGTTTCTGTGTGCATACCCATCAGCGTTTCTGTGTGCGTACACATCAGCATTTCTGTGTGCGTACCCATCAGCGTTTCTGTGTGCCTATCCATCAGCGTTTCTGTGTGCCTATCCATCAGCGTTTCTGTGTGCGTACCCATCAGCGTTTCTGTGTGCCTATCTATCAGGAATTCTGTGTGCCTATCCATCAGCGTTTCTGTGTGCCTATCCATCAGCGTTTCTGTGTGCCGATCCATCAGCAATTCTGTGTGCCTATCCATCAGCGTTTCTGTGTGCGTACCCATCAGCGTGTCTGTGTGCGTACCCATCTGCATTACTGTGTGCGTATCCATCAGCGTTTCTGTGTGCGTACCCATCCGCGTTTCTGTGTGCGTACCCATTAGCGTTTCTTTGTGCGTACCCATAAATGTTTCTGTGATCGCATCCAATCGCATTTCTGTGTGCGTACCCATCAGCGTTTCTGTGTGCGTATCCATCAGCGTTTTTGTGTGCCTATCCATCAGCGTTTCTGTGTGCGTACCCATCAGCTTTTCTGTGTGCGTACCCATGAGCTTTTCAGTGTGCGTACCCATCAGCGTTTCTGTGTGCGTACCCATCAGGGTTTCTGTGTGCGTACTCATCAGCTTTTCTGTGTGCGTACCCATCAGTGTTTCCGTGTGCGTACCCATCAGCGTTTCTGTGTGCGTACCCATCAGCTTTTCAGTGTGCGTACCCATCAGGGTTTCTGTGTGCCTATCCATTAGCGTTTCTGTGTGCCAATCCATCAGCAATTCTGTGTGCCTATCCATCAGCGTTTCTGTGTGCGAAGCCATCAGCGTTTCTGTGTGCGTACCCATCAGCGTTTCTGTGTGCGTACCCATCTGCATTTCTGTGTGCGTATCCATCAGTGTTTCTGTGTGCGTACCCATCAGCGTTTCTGTGTGCATCCCCATCAGCGTTTCTGTGTGCGTACCCATCTGCATTTCTGTGTGCGTATCCATCAGCGTTTCTGTGTGCCAATCCATCAGCAATTCTGTGTGCCTATCCATCAGCGTTTCTGTGTGCGAAGCCATCAGCGTTTCTGTGTGCGTACCCATCAGCATTTCTGTGTGCGTACCCATCAGTGTTTCTGTGTGCGTACCCATCAACGTTTCTGTGTGCATCCCCATCAGCGTTTCTGTGTGCGTACCCATCTGCATTTCTGTGTGCGTATCCATCAGTGTTTCTGTGTGCGTACCCATCAGCGTTTCTGTGTGCCTATCCATCAGCGTTTCTGTGTGCATACCCATCAGCGTTTCTGTGTGCGTACCCTTCTGCATTTCTGTGTGCGTATCCATCAGTGTTTCTGTGTGCGTACCCATAAACGTTTCTGTGTTCGTATCCATCAGCGTTTCTGTGTGCATACCCATCAGCGTTTCTGTGTGCGTACACATCAGCATTTCTGTGTGCGTACCCATCAGCGTTTCTGTGTGCCTATCCATCAGCGTTTCTGTGTGCATACCCATCAGCGTTTCTGTGTGCCTATCCATCAGCGTTTCTGTGTGCATACCCATCATCGTTTCTGTGTGCGTACCCATCAGAGTTACTGTGTGCGTACCCATCAGCGTTTCTATGTGCCTATCCATCAGGGTTTCTGTGTGCATACCCATCAGCGTTTCTGTGTATGTATCCATCAGCGTTTCTGTGTGCGTAGCCATCAGCGTTTCTGTGTACCTATCCATCAGCGTCTCTGTGTGCATTCCCATCAGCGTTTTTATGTGCCTATCCATCAGCGTTTCTGTGTACGTACCAATCAGCGTTTCTGTGTGTGTACCCATCTGCATTTCTGTGTGTGGATGCGTATCCATCAGCGTTTCTGTGTGCGTATCCATCAGCATTTCTGTGTGCGTACCCATCAGCATTTCTGTGTGTGTACCCATCAGCGTTTCTGTGTGCCTATCCATCAACGTTTCTGTGTGCCTATCCATCAGCATTTCTGTGTGTGTACCCATCAGTGTTTCTGTGTGCGTACCCATCAGCGTTTCTGTTTTCGTACACATCAGCGTTTCTGTGTGCCTATCCATCAGCATTTCTGTGTGCGTAGCCATCAACGTTTCTGTGTGCGTACCCATCAGCGTTTCTGTGTGCGTACCCATCAGCGTTTCTGTGTTCGTACCCATCAGCATTTCAGTGTGCGTACCCATCAGGGTTTCTGTGTGCATACTCATCAGCTTTTCTGTGTGCGTACCCATCAGGGTTTCTGTGTGCGTACGCATCAGCTTTTCTGTGTGCGTACCCATCAGCGTTTCTGTGTGCGTACCCATCAGGGTTTCTGTGTGCGTACTCATCAGCTTTTCTGTGTGCGTACCCATCAGGGTTTCTGTGTGCCGATCCATTAGCGATTCTGTGTGCCTATCCATCAGCGTTTCTGTGTGTGTACCCATCAGCGTTTCTGTGTGCCTATCCATCAGCGTTTCTGTGTGCGTAGCCATCAGCGTTTCTGTGTGCCTATCCATCAGCAATTCTGTGTGCCTATCCATCAGCGTTTCTGTGTGCCTATCCATCTGCATTTCTGTGTGCGTATCCATCAGTGTTTCTGTGTGCGTACCCATCCGCGTTTCTGTGTGCGTACCCATGAGCGTTTCTTTGTGCGTACCCATAAACGTTTCTGTGTTCGCATCCAATTGCATTTCTGTGTGCGTACCCATCAGCGTTTCTGTGTGTGTATCCATCAGCGTTTCTGTGTGCCTATCCATCAGCGTTTCTATGTGCCTATCCATCAGGGTTTCTGTGTGCATACCCATCAGCGTTTTTGTGTATGTACCCATCAGCGTTTCTGTGTGCGTAGCCATCAGCGTTTTGTGTGCCTATCCATCAGCGTCTCTGTGTGCATTCCCATCAGTGTTTTTATGTGCCTATCCATCAGCGTTTCTGTGTACGTACCCATCAGCGTTTCAGTGTGCGTACCCATCTGCATTTCTGTGTGTGGATGCGTATCCATCAGCGTTTCTGTGTGCGTATCCATCAGCATTTCTGTGTGCGTACCCATCAGCATTTCTGTGTGCGTACCCATCAGCGTTTCTGTGTGCGTACCCATCAGCGTTTCTGTGTGCCTATCCATCAACGTTTCTGTGTGCCTATCCATCAGCATTTCTGTGTGTGTACCCATCGGTGTTTCTCTGCGCGTATCCATCAGCATTTCTGTGTGCCTATCTATCAGCGTTTCTGTGTGCGCACCCATCAGCATTTCTGTGTGCGTACCCATCAGCGTTTCTGTTTTCGTACCCATCAGCATTTCTGTGTGCCCATCCATCAGCGTTTCTGTGTGCCTATCCATCAGCATTTCTGTGTGCATACCCATCAGCGTTTCTGTGTGCGTACACATCAGCGTTTCTGTGTGCCTATCCATCAGCGTTTCTGTGTGCGTACCCATCAGCATTTCTGTTTGCGAACCCATCAGCGTTTCTGTGTTCGTACCCATCAGCATTTCAGTGTGCGTACCCATCAGCGTTTCTGTGTGCGTACTCATCAGCTTTTCTGCGTGCGTACCCATCAGCTTTTCAGCGTGCGTACCCATCAGCGTTTCTGTGTGCGTACCCATCAGGGTTTCTGTGTGCCTATCCATTAGCGATTCTGTGTGCCTATCCATCAGCGTTTCTGTGTGCGTACCCATCAGCATCTCTGTGTACGTACCCATCTGCATTACTGTGTGCGTATCCATCAGTGTTTCTGTGTGCGTACCCATCAGCGTTTCTGTGTGCGTACCCATTAGCGTTTCTTTGTGCGTACCCATAAACGTTTCTGTGTTCGTATCCATCAGCATTTCTGTGTGCATACCCATCAGCGTTTCTGTGTGCGTACCTATCAGCGTTTCTGTGTGCGTACCCATCAGGGTTTGTGTGTGCATACTCATCAGCTTTTCTGTGAGCGTACCCATCAGCTTTTCAGCGTGCGTACCCATCAGCGTTTCTGTGTGCGTACCCATCAGGGTTTCTGTGTGCCTATCCATCAGCGTTTCTGTGTGCGTAGCCATCAGCGTTTCTGTGTGCGTACCCATCAGCGTTTCTGTGTGCCGATCCATCAGCGTTTCTGTGTGCCTATCCATCAGCATTTCTGTGTGCGTAGCCATCAGCGTTTCTGTGTGCCTATCCATCAGCGTTTCTGTGTGCGTACCCATCTGCATTTCTGTGTGCGTATCCATCAGTGTGTCTGTGTGCGTACCCATCAGCGTTTCTGTGTGCGTACCCATTAGCGTTTCTTTGTGCGTACCCATAAACGTTTCTGTGTTCGTATCCATCAGCATTTCTGTGTGCGTACCCATCAGCGTTTCTGTGTGCGTAGCCATCAGCGTTTCTGTGTGCCTATCCATCAGCGTTTCTGTGTGCCTATCCATCAGCGTTTCTGTGTGCGTACCCATCAACGTTTCTGTGTGCGTACCCATCTGCATTTCTGTGTGCGTATCCATCAGTGTCTGTGTGCGTACCCATCAGCGTTTCTGTGTGCGTACCCATTAGCGTTTCTTTATGCGTACCCATAAACGTTTCTGTGTTCGTATCCATCAGCGTTTCTGTGTGCGTACCCATCAGCGTTTCTGTGTGCCTATCCATCAGCATTTCTGTGTGCCGATCCATCAGCAATTCTGTGTGCCTATCCATCAGCGTTTCTGTGTGCGTACCCATCAGCGTGTCTGTGTGCGTACCCATCTGCATTACTGTGTGCGTATCCATCAGCGTTTCTGTGTGCGTACCCATCCGCGTTTCTGTGTGCGTACCCATCCGCGTTTCTGTGTGCGTACCCATTAGCGTTTCTTTGTGCGTACCCATAAACGTTTCTGTGATCGCATCCAATCGCATTTCTGTGTGCGTACCCATCAACGTTTCTGTGTGCGTATCCATCAGCGTTTCTGTGTGCCTATCCATCAGCGTTTCTGTGTGCGTACCCATCAGCTTTTCTGTGTGCGTACCCATGAGCTTTTCAGTGTGCGTACCCATCAGCGTTTCTGTGTGCGTACCCATCAGGGTTTCTGTGTGCGTACTCATCAGCTTTTCTGTGTGCGTACCCATCAGTGTTTCCGTGTGCGTACCCATCAGCGTTTCTGTGTGCGTACCCATCAGCTTTTCAGTGTGCGTACCCATCAGGGTTTCTGTGTGCCTATCCATTAGCGTTTCTGTGTGCTGAACCATCAGCGTTTCTGAGTGCCTATCCATCAGCGTTTCTGTGTGCCAATCCATCAGCAATTTTGTGTGCCTATCCATCAGCGTTTCTGTGTGCGAAGCCATCAGCGTTTCTGTGTGCGTACCCATCAGCGTTTCTGTGTGCGTACCCATCTGCATTTCTGTGTGCGTATCCATCAGTGTTTCTGTGTGCGTACCCATCAACGTTTCTGTGTGCATCCCCATCAGCGTTTCTGTGTGCGTACCCATCTGCATTTCTGTGTGCGTATCCATCAGTGTTTCTGTGTGCGTACCCATCAGCGTTTCTGTGTGCCTATCCATCAGCATTTCTGTGTGCCGATCCATCAGCAATTCTGTGTGCCTATCCATCAGCGTTTCTGTGTGCGTACCCATCAGCGTGTCTGTGTGCGTACCCATCTGCATTACTGTGTGCGTATCCATCAGCGTTTCTGTGTGCGTACCCATCCGCGTTTCTGTGTGCGTACCCATCCGCGTTTCTGTGTGCGTACCCATTAGCGTTTCTTTGTGCGTACCCATAAACGTTTCTGTGATCGCATCCAATCGCATTTCTGTGTGCGTACCCATCAACGTTTCTGTGTGCGTATCCATCAGCGTTTCTGTGTGCCTATCCATCAGCGTTTCTGTGTGCGTACCCATCAGCTTTTCTGTGTGCGTACCCATGAGCTTTTCAGTGTGCGTACCCATCAGCGTTTCTGTGTGCGTACCCATCAGGGTTTCTGTGTGCGTACTCATCAGCTTTTCTGTGTGCGTACCCATCAGTGTTTCCGTGTGCGTACCCATCAGCGTTTCTGTGTGCGTACCCATCAGCTTTTCAGTGTGCGTACCCATCAGGGTTTCTGTGTGCCTATCCATTAGCGTTTCTGTGTGCTGAACCATCAGCGTTTCTGAGTGCCTATCCATCAGCGTTTCTGTGTGCCAATCCATCAGCAATTTTGTGTGCCTATCCATCAGCGTTTCTGTGTGCGAAGCCATCAGCGTTTCTGTGTGCGTACCCATCAGCGTTTCTGTGTGCGTACCCATCTGCATTTCTGTGTGCGTATCCATCAGTGTTTCTGTGTGCGTACCCATCAACGTTTCTGTGTGCATCCCCATCAGCGTTTCTGTGTGCGTACCCATCTGCATTTCTGTGTGCGTATCCATCAGTGTTTCTGTGTGCGTACCCATCAGCGTTTCTGTGTGCCTATCCATCAGCAATTCTGTGTGCATACCCATCAGCGTTTCTGTGTGCGTACCCATCTGCATTTCTGTGTGCGTATCCATCAGTGTTTCTGTGTGCGTACCCATCAGCGTTTCTGTGTGCCTATCCATCAGCGTTTCTGTGTGCATACCCATCAGCGTTTCTGTGTGCGTACCCTTCTGCATTTCTGTGTGCGTATCCATCAGTGTTTCTGTGTGCGTACCCATCAGCGTTTCTTTGTGCCTATGCATCAGCAATTCTGTGTGCCTATCCATCAGCGTTTCTGTGTGCGTACCCATCAGCATTTCTGTGTGCGTACCCATTAGCGTTTCTTTGTGCGTACCCATTAGCGTTTCTTTGTGCGTACCCATAAACGTTTCTGTGTTCGTATCCATCATCATTTCTGTGTGCGTACCCATCAGCGTTTCTGTGTGTCTATCCATCAGCGTTTCTGTGTGCGTACCCATCAGCGTTTCTGTGTGCGTACCCATCAGCATTTCTGTGTGCGTACCCATTAGCGTTTCTTTGTGTGTACCCATAAACGTTTCTGTGTTCGTATCCATCAGCGTTTCTGTGTGCATACCCATCAGCGTTTCTGTGTGCATATCCATCAGCGTTTCTGTGTGCGTACACATCTGCATTTCTGTGTGCGTACCCATCAGCGTTTCTGTGTGCCTATCCATCAGCGTTTCTGTGTGCATACCCATCAGCGTTTCTGTGTGCCTATCCATCAGCGTTTCTGTGTGCGTACCCATCATCGTTTCTGTGTGCGTACCCATCAGAGTTACTGTGTGCGTACCCATCAGCGTTTCTATGTGCCTATCCATCAGGGTTTCTGTGTGCATACCCATCAGCGTTTCTGTGTATGTATCCATCAGCGTTTCTGTGTGCGTAGCCATCAGCGTTTCTGTGTGCCTATCCATCAGCGTCTCTGTGTGCATTCCCATCAGCGTTTTTATGTGCCTATCCATCAGCGTTTCTGTGTACATACCAATCAGCGTTTCTGTGTGCGTACCCATCTGCATTTCTGTGTGTGGATGCGTATCCATCAGCGTTTCTGTGTGCGTATCCATCAGCATTTCTGTGTGCGTACCCATCAGTGTTTCTGTGTGCGTACCCATCAGCGTTTCTGTGTGCCTATCCATCAGCATTTCTGTGTGTGTACCCATCAGCGTTTCTGTGTGCCTATCCATCAACGTTTCTGTGTGCCTATCCATCAGCATTTCTGTGTGTGTACCCATCAGTGTTTCTGTGTGCGTACCCATCAACGTTTCTGTGTGCCTATCCATCAGCATTTCTGTGTGTGTACCCATCAGTGTTTCTGTGTGCGTACCCATCAGCGTCTCTGTTTTCGTACACATCAGCGTTTCTGTGTGCCTATCCATCAGCGTTTCTGTGTGCCTATCCATCAGCATTTCTGTGTGCGTAGCCATCAACGTTTCTGTGTGCCTATCCATCAACGTTTCTGTGTGCCTATCCATCAGCATTTCTGTGTGTGTACCCATCAGTGTTTCTGTGTGCGTACCCATCAGCGTCTCTGTTTTCGTACACATCAGCGTTTCTGTGTGCCTATCCATCAGCGTTTCTGTGTGCCTATCCATCAGCATTTCTGTGTGCGTAGCCATCAACGTTTCTGTTTGCGTACCCATCAGCGTTTCTGTGTGCGTACCCATCAGCGTTTCTGTGTTCGTACCCATCAGCATTTCAGTGTGCGTACCCATCAGGGTTTCTGTGTGCGTACTCATCAGCTTTTCTGTGTGCGTACCCATCAGGGTTTCTGTGTGCGTACGCATCAGCTTTTCTGTGTGCGTACCCATCAGCGTTTCTGTGTGCGTACCCATCAGGGTTTGTGTGTGCGTACTCATCAGCTTTTCTGTGTGCGTACCCATCAGGGTTTCTGTGTGCCTATCCATTAGCGATTCTGTGTGCCTATCCATCAGCGTTTCTGTGTGTGTACCCATCAGCGTTTCTGTGTGCGTATCCATCAGCGTTTCTCTGTGCGTAGCCATCAGCGTTTCTGTGTGCCTATCCATCAGCAATTCTGTGTGCCTATCCATCAGCGTTTCTGTGTGCCTATCCATCAGCGTTTCTGTGTGCGTATCCATCAGTGTTTCTGTGTGCGTACCCATCCGCGTTTCTGTGTGCGTACCCATTAGCGTTTCTTTGTGCGTACCCATAAACGTTTCTGTGTTCGCATCCAATAGCATTTCTGTGTGTGTACCCATCAGCGTTTCTGTGTGCGTATCCATCAGCGTTTCTGTGTGCCTATCCATCAGCATTTCTGTGTGCGTACCCGTCAGCTTTTCTGTGTGCGTACCCATGAGCTTTTCAGTGTGCGTACCCATCAGCGTTTCTGTGTGCGTACCCATCAGCTTTTCAGTGTGCGTACCCATCAGGGTTTCTGTGTGCCTATCCATCAGCGTTTCTGTGTGCCAATCCATCAGCAATTCTGTGTGCCTATCCATCAGCGTTTCTGTGTGCGTAGCCATCAGCGTTTCTGTGTGCGTACCCATCAGCGTTTCTGTGTGCGTACCCATCTGCATTTCTGTGTGCGTATCCATCTGTGTTTCTGTGTGCGTACCCATCAGTGTTTATGTGTGCGTACCCATCAGCGTTTCTGTGTGCGTACCCATCTGCATTTCTGTGTGCGAATCCATCAGTGTTTCTGTGTGCGTACCCATCAACGTTTCTGTGTGCCTTTCCATCAGCAATTCTGTGTGCATACCCATCAGCGTTTCTGTGTGCGTACCCATCTGCATTTCTGTGTGCATATCCATCAGTGTTTCTGTGTGCGTACCCATCAGCGTTTCTGTGTGCCTATCCATCAGCGTTTCTGTGTGCATACCCATCCGCGTTTCTGTGTGCGTACCCATCTGCATTTCTGTGTGCGTATCCATCAGTGTTTCTGTGTGCGTACCCATCAGCGTTTCTGTGTGCCTATCCATCAGCAATTCTGTGTGCCTATCCATCAGCGTTTCTGTGTGCGTACCCATCAGCATTTCTGTGTGCGTACCCATTAGCGTTTCTTTGTGCGTACCCATAAACGTTTCTGTGTTCGTATCCATCAGCATTTCTGTGTGCGTACCCATCAGCGTTTCTGTGTGCCTATCCATCAGCGTTTCTGTGTGCGTACCCATCAGCATTTCTGTGTGCGTACCCATCAGTGTTTCTGTGTGCCTATCCATCAGCGTTTCTGTGTTCGTATCCATCAGCGTTTCTGTGTGCATACCCATCAGCGTTTCTGTGTGCCTATCCATCAGCGTTTCTGTGTGCCTATCCATCAGCGTTTCTGTGTGCCTATCCATCCGCGTTTCTGTGTGCGTACCCATCTGCATTTCTGTGTGCGTATCCATCAGTGTTTCTGTGTTCGTATCCATCAGCGTTTCTGTGTGCGTACTCATCATCGTTTCTGTGTGCCTATCCATCAGCGTTTCTGTGTGCGTACTCATCATCGTTTCTGTGTGCGTACCCATCAGAGTTACTGTGTGCGTACCCATCAGCGTTTCTATGTGCCTATCCATCAGCGTTTCTGTGTGCGTACCCATCATCGTTTCTGTGTGCGTACCCATCATCGTTTCTGTGTGCGTACCCATCAGAGTTACTGTGTGCGTACCCATCAGCGTTTCTATGTGCCTATCCATCAGCGTTTCTGTGTGCATACCCATCAGCGTTTCTGTGTGCCTATCCATCAGCGTTTCTGTGTGCGTACCCATCATCGTTTCTGTGTGCGTACCCATCAGCGTCTCTGTGTGCCTATCCATCAGCGTTTCTGTGTGCGTACCCATCATCGTTTCTGTGTGCATACCCATCAGCGTTTCTGTGTGCCTATCCATCAGCGTTTCTGTGTGCGTACCCATCATCGTTTCTGTGTGCCTATCTATCAGCGTTTCTGTGTGCCTATCCATCAGCGTTTCTGTGTGCGTACCCATCATCGTTTCTGTGTGCGTACCCATCAGCGTTTCTGTGTATGTATCCATCAGCGTTTCTGTGTGCGTTGCCATCAGCGTTTTGTGTGCCTATCCATCAGTGATTCTGTGTGCGTAGCCATCAGCGATTCTGTGTGCCTATCCATCAGCGTCTCTGTGTGCATTCCCATCAGCGTTTCAGTGTACGTACCAATCAGCGTTTCTGTGTGCCTATCCATCAGCGTTTCTGTGTGTGGATGCGTATCCATCAGCGTTTCTGTGTGCGTATCCATCAGCGTTTCTGTGTGCGTATCCATCAGCGTTTCTGTGTGCGTACCCATCAGTGTTTCTGTGTGCGTACCCATCAACGTTTCTGTGTGCCTATCCATCAGCATTTCTGTGTCTGTACCCATCAGCGTTTCTGTGTGCCTATCCATCAACGTTTCTGTGTGCCTATCCATCAGCATTTCTGTGTGTGTACCCATCAGTGTTTCTGTGTGCGTACCCATCAGCGTTTCTGTTTTTGTACCCATCAGCGTTTCTGTGTGCCTATCCATCAACGTTTCTGTGTGCCTATCCATCAGCATTTCTGTGTGTGTACCCATCAGCGTTTCTGTGTGCCTCTCCATCAACGTTTCTGTGTGCCTATCCATCAGCATTTCTGTGTGTGTACCCATCAGTGTTTCTGTGTGCGTACCCATCAGCGTTTCTGTGTGCCTATCCATCAGCGTTTCTGTGTGCCTGTCCATCAGCATTTCTGTGTGTGTACCCATCAGCGTTTCTGTTTTCGTACCCATCAGCGTTTCTGTGTGCCTATCCATCAGCGTTTCTGTGTGCCTCTCCATCAGCATTTCTGTGTGCGTAGCCATCAACGTTTCTGTTTGCGTACCCATCAGCGTTTCTGTGTGCGTACCCATCAGCGTTTCTGTGTGCCTATCCATCAGCGTTTCTGTGTGCATACCCATCAGCATTTCTGTGTGCCTATCCATCAGCGTTTCTGTGTGCGTAGCCATCAACGTTTCTGTTTGCGTACCCATCAGCGTTTCTGTGTGCGTACCCATCAGCGTTTCTGTGTTCGTACCCATCAGCATTTCAGAGTGCATACTCATCAGCTTTTCTGTGTGCGTACTCATCAGCTTTTCTGTGTGCGTACCCATCAGGGTTTCTGTGTGCGTACGCATCAGCTTTTCTGTATGCGTACCCATCAGCGTTTCTGTGTGCGTACCCATCAGGGTTTCTGTGTGCGTACTCATCAGCTTTTCTGTGTGTGTACCCATCAGGGTTTCTGTGTGCCTATCCATTAGCGATTCTGTGTGCCTATCGATCAGCGTTTCTGTGTGTGTACCCATCAGCGTTTCTGTGTGTATACCCATCAGCGTTTCTGTGTGCGTAGCCATCAGCGTTTCTGTGTGCCTATCCATCAGCAATTCTGTGTGCCTATCCATCAGCGTTTCTGTGTGCCTATCCATCAGCGTTTCTGTGAGCGTACCCATCAGCGTTTCTGTGTACGTACCCATCTGCATTTCTGTGTGCGTATCCATCAGTGTTTCTGTGTGCGTACCCATCCGCGTTTCTGTGTGCGTACCCATTAGCGTTTCTTTGTGCGTACCCATAAACGTTTCTGTGTTCGCATCCAACAGCATTTCTGTGTGCGTACCCATCAGCGTTTCTGTGTGCCTATCCATCAGCGTTTCTGTGTGCGTACCCATCAGCTTTTCTGTGTGCGTACCCATGAGCTTTTCAGTGTGCATACCCATCAGCGTTTCTGTGTGCGTACCCATCAGGATTTCTGTGTGCGTACTCATCAGCTTTTCTGTGTGCGTACCCATCAGCGTTTCCGTGTGCGTACCCATCAGCGTTTCTGTGTGCGTACCCATCAGCTTTTCAGTGTGCATACCCATCAGGGTTTCTGTGTGCCTATCCATTAGCGTTTCTGTGTGCCGATCCATCAGCGATTCTGAGTGCCTATCCATCAGCGTTTCTGTGTGCCTATCCATCAGCGTTTCTGTGTGCGTAGCCATCAGCGTTTCTGTGTGCGTATCCATCAGCGTTTCTGTGTGCGTACCCATCTGCATTTCTGTGTGCGTATCCATCAGCGTTTCTGTGTGCATACCCATCAGCGTTTCTGTGTGCTTACCCATCAGCGTTTCTGTGTGCATACACATCAGCATTTCTGTGTGCGTACCCATCAGCGTTTCTGTGTGCCTATCCATCAGCGTTTCTGTGTGCATACCCATCAGCGTTTCTGTGTGCATACCCATCAGCGTTTCTGTGTGCCTATCCATCAGCGTTTCTGTGTGCGTACCCATCATCGTTTCTGTGTGCGTACCCATCAGAGTTACTGTGTGCATACCCATCAGGGTTTCTGTGTGCATGCCCATCAGCGTTTCTGTGTGCGTAGCCATCAGCGTTTCTGTGTGCCTATCCATCAGCGTCTCTGTGTGCATTCCCATCAGCGTTTTTATGTGCCTATCCATCAGCGTTTCTGTGTACGTACCAATCAGCGTTTCTGTGTGCGTACCCATCTGCATTTCTGTGTGTGGATGCGTATCCATCAGCGTTTCTGTGTGCGTATCCATCAGCATTTCTGTGTGCGTACCCATCAGCGTTTCTGTGTGCGTACCCATCAGCGTTTCTGTGTGCGTAACCATCAACGTTTCTGTGTGCCTATCCATCAGCATTTCTGTGTGCCTATCCATCAGCGTTTCTGTGTGCCTATCCATCAGCGTTTCTGTGTGCGTACCCATCAGCGTTTCTGTGTACGTACCCATCTGCATTTCTGTGTGCGTATCCATCAGTGTTTCTGTGTGCGTACCCATCAGCGTTTCTGTTTTTGTACCCATCAGCGTTTCTGTGTGCCTATCCATCAACGTTTCTGTGTGCCTATCCATCAGCATTTCTGTGTGTGTACCCATCAGCGTTTCTGTGTGCCTCTCCATCAACGTTTCTGTGTGCCTATCCATCAGCATTTCTGTGTGTGTACCCATCAGTGTTTCTGTGTGCGTACCCATCAGCGTTTCTGTTTTTGTACCCATCAGCGTTTCTGTGTGCCTATCCATCAACGTTTCTGTGTGCCTATCCATCAGCATTTCTGTGTGTGTACCCATCAGCGTTTCTGTGTGCCTCTCCATCAACGTTTCTGTGTGCCTATCCATCAGCATTTCTGTGTGTGTACCCATCAGTGTTTCTGTGTGCGTACCCATCAGCGTTTCTGTTTTTGTACCCATCAGCGTTTCTGTGTGCCTATCCATCAACGTTTCTGTGTGCCTATCCATCAGCATTTCTGTGTGTGTACCCATCAGCGTTTCTGTGTGCCTCTCCATCAACGTTTCTGTGTGCCTATCCATCAGCATTTCTGTGTGTGTACCCATCAGCGTTTCTGTGTGCCTCTCCATCAACGTTTCTGTGTGCCTATCCATCAGCATTTCTGTGTGTGTACCCATCAGTGTTTCTGTGTGCGTACCCATCAGCGTTTCTGTGTGCCTATCCATCAGCGTTTCTGTGTGCCTGTCCATCAGCATTTCTGTGTGTGTACCCATCAGCGTTTCTGTTTTCGTACCCATCAGCGTTTCTGTGTGCCTATCCATCAGCGTTTCTGTGTGCCTGTCCATCAGCATTTCTGTGTGCGTATCCATCAACGTTTCTGTTTGCGTACCCATCAGCGTTTCTGTGTGCGTACCCATCAGCGTTTCTGTGTGCCTATCCATCAGCGTTTCTGTGTGCATACCCATCAGCATTTCTGTGTGCCTATCCATCAGCGTTTCTGTGTGCGTAGCCATCAACGTTTCTGTTTGCGTACCCATCAGCGTTTCTGTGTGCGTACCCATCAGCGTTTCTGTGTTCGTACCCAGCAGCATTTCAGAGTGCATACTCATCAGCTTTTCTGTGTGCGTACTCATCAGCTTTTCTGTGTGCGTACCCATCAGGGTTTCTGTGTGCGTACGCATCAGCTTTTCTGTGTGCGTACCCATCAGCGTTTCTGTGTGCGTACCCATCAGGGTTTCTGTGTGCGTACTCATCAGCTTTTCTGTGTGTGTACCCATCAGGGTTTCTGTGTGCCTATCCATTAGCGATTCTGTGTGCCTATCGATCAGCGTTTCTGTGTGTGTACCCATCAGCGTTTCTGTGTGTATACCCATCAGCGTTTCTGTGTGCGTAGCCATCAGCGTTTCTGTGTGCCTATCCATCAGCAATTCTGTGTGCCTATCCATCAGCGTTTCTGTGTGCCTATCCATCAGCGTTTCTGTGAGCGTACCCATCAGCGTTTCTGTGTACGTACCCATCTGCATTTCTGTGTGCGTATCCATCAGTGTTTCTGTGTGCGTACCCATCCGCGTTTCTGTGTGCGTACCCATTAGCGTTTCTTTGTGCGTACCCATAAACGTTTCTGTGTTCGCATCCAACAGCATTTCTGTGTGCGTACCCATCAGCGTTTCTGTGTGCCTATCCATCAGCGTTTCTGTGTGCGTACCCATCAGCTTTTCTGTGTGCGTACCCATGAGCTTTTCAGTGTGCATACCCATCAGCGTTTCTGTGTGCGTACCCATCAGGATTTCTGTGTGCGTACTCATCAGCTTTTCTGTGTGCGTACCCATCAGCGTTTCCGTGTGCGTACCCATCAGCGTTTCTGTGTGCGTACCCATCAGCTTTTCAGTGTGCATACCCATCAGGGTTTCTGTGTGCCTATCCATTAGCGTTTCTGTGTGCCGATCCATCAGCGATTCTGAGTGCCTATCCATCAGCGTTTCTGTGTGCCTATCCATCAGCGTTTCTGTGTGCGTAGCCATCAGCGTTTCTGTGTGCGTATCCATCAGCGTTTCTGTGTGCGTACCCATCTGCATTTCTGTGTGCGTATCCATCAGCGTTTCTGTGTGCATACCCATCAGCGTTTCTGTGTGCTTACCCATCAGCGTTTCTGTGTGCGTACACATCAGCATTTCTGTGTGCGTACCCATCAGCGTTTCTGTGTGCCTATCCATCAGCGTTTCTGTGTGCATACCCATCAGCGTTTCTGTGTGCATACCCATCAGCGTTTCTGTGTGCCTATCCATCAGCGTTTCTGTGTGCGTACCCATCATCGTTTCTGTGTGCGTACCCATCAGAGTTACTGTGTGCATACCCATCAGGGTTTCTGTGTGCATGCCCATCAGCGTTTCTGTGTGCGTAGCCATCAGCGTTTCTGTGTGCCTATCCATCAGCGTCTCTGTGTGCATTCCCATCAGCGTTTTTATGTGCCTATCCATCAGCGTTTCTGTGTACGTACCAATCAGCGTTTCTGTGTGCGTACCCATCTGCATTTCTGTGTGTGGATGCGTATCCATCAGCGTTTCTGTGTGCGTATCCATCAGCATTTCTGTGTGCGTACCCATCAGTGTTTCTGTGTGCGTACCCATCAGCGTTTCTGTGTGCGTAACCATCAACGTTTCTGTGTGCCTATCCATCAGCATTTCTGTGTGCCTATCCATCAGCGTTTCTGTGTGCCTATCCATCAGCGTTTCTGTGTGCGTACCCATCAGCGTTTCTGTGTACGTACCCATCTGCATTTCTGTGTGCGTATCCATCAGTGTTTCTGTGTGCGTACCCATCAGCGTTTCTGTGTGTGTACCCATTAGCGTTTCTTTGTGCGTACCCATAAATGTTTCTGTGTTCGTATCCATCAGCATTTCTGTGTGAGTACCCATCAGCGTTTCTGTGTCCGTACCCATTAGCGTTTCTTTGTGCGTACCCATAAATGTTTCTGTGTTCGTATCCATCAGCGTTTCTGTGTGCATACCCATCAGCGTTTCTGTGTGCATACCCATCAGCGTTTCTGTGTGCCTATCCATCAGCGTTTCTGTGTGCGTACCCATCATCGTTTCTGTGTGCGTACCCATCAGAGTTACTGTGTGCATACCCATCAGGGTTTCTGTGTGCATGCCCATCAGCGTTTCTGTGTGCGTAGCCATCAGCGTTTCTGTGTGCCTATCCATCAGCGTCTCTGTGTGCATTCCCATCAGCGTTTTTATGTGCCTATCCATCAGCGTTTCTGTGTACGTACCAATCAGCGTTTCTGTGTGCGTACCCATCTGCATTTCTGTGTGTGGATGCGTATCCATCAGCGTTTCTGTGTGCGTATCCATCAGCATTTCTGTGTGCGTACCCATCAGTGTTTCTGTGTGCGTACCCATCAGCGTTTCTGTGTGCGTAACCATCAACGTTTCTGTGTGCCTATCCATCAGCGTCTCTGTGTGCATTCCCATCAGCGTTTTTATGTGCCTATCCATCAGCGTTTCTGTGTACGTACCAATCAGCGTTTCTGTGTGCGTACCCATCTGCATTTCTGTGTGTGGATGCGTATCCATCAGCGTTTCTGTGTGCGTATCCATCAGCATTTCTGTGTGCGTACCCATCAGTGTTTCTGTGTGCGTACCCATCAGCGTTTCTGTGTGCGTAACCATCAACGTTTCTGTGTGCCTATCCATCAGCATTTCTGTGTGCCTATCCATCAGCGTTTCTGTGTGCCTATCCATCAGCGTTTCTGTGTGCGTACCCATCAGCGTTTCTGTGTACGTACCCATCTGCATTTCTGTGTGCGTATCCATCAGTGTTTCTGTGTGCGTACCCATCAGCGTTTCTGTTTTTGTACCCATCAGCGTTTCTGTGTGCCTATCCATCAACGTTTCTGTGTGCCTATCCATCAGCATTTCTGTGTGTGTACCCATCAGCGTTTCTGTGTGCCTCTCCATCAACGTTTCTGTGTGCCTATCCATCAGCATTTCTGTGTGTGTACCCATCAGTGTTTCTGTGTGCGTACCCATCAGCGTTTCTGTTTTTGTACCCATCAGCGTTTCTGTGTGCCTATCCATCAACGTTTCTGTGTGCCTATCCATCAGCATTTCTGTGTGTGTACCCATCAGCGTTTCTGTGTGCCTCTCCATCAACGTTTCTGTGTGCCTATCCATCAGCATTTCTGTGTGTGTACCCATCAGTGTTTCTGTGTGCGTACCCATCAGCGTTTCTGTTTTTGTACCCATCAGCGTTTCTGTGTGCCTATCCATCAACGTTTCTGTGTGCCTATCCATCAGCATTTCTGTGTGTGTACCCATCAGCGTTTCTGTGTGCCTCTCCATCAACGTTTCTGTGTGCCTATCCATCAGCATTTCTGTGTGTGTACCCATCAGCGTTTCTGTGTGCCTCTCCATCAACGTTTCTGTGTGCCTATCCATCAGCATTTCTGTGTGTGTACCCATCAGTGTTTCTGTGTGCGTACCCATCAGCGTTTCTGTGTGCCTATCCATCAGCGTTTCTGTGTGCCTGTCCATCAGCATTTCTGTGTGTGTACCCATCAGCGTTTCTGTTTTCGTACCCATCAGCGTTTCTGTGTGCCTATCCATCAGCGTTTCTGTGTGCCTGTCCATCAGCATTTCTGTGTGCGTATCCATCAACGTTTCTGTTTGCGTACCCATCAGCGTTTCTGTGTGCGTACCCATCAGCGTTTCTGTGTGCCTATCCATCAGCGTTTCTGTGTGCATACCCATCAGCATTTCTGTGTGCCTATCCATCAGCGTTTCTGTGTGCGTAGCCATCAACGTTTCTGTTTGCGTACCCATCAGCGTTTCTGTGTGCGTACCCATCAGCGTTTCTGTGTTCGTACCCATCAGCATTTCAGAGTGCATACTCATCAGCTTTTCTGTGTGCGTACTCATCAGCTTTTCTGTGTGCGTACCCATCAGGGTTTCTGTGTGCGTACGCATCAGCTTTTCTGTGTGCGTACCCATCAGCGTTTCTGTGTGCGTACCCATCAGGGTTTCTGTGTGCGTACTCATCAGCTTTTCTGTGTGTGTACCCATCAGGGTTTCTGTGTGCCTATCCATTAGCGATTCTGTGTGCCTATCGATCAGCGTTTCTGTGTGTGTACCCATCAGCGTTTCTGTGTGTATACCCATCAGCGTTTCTGTGTGCGTAGCCATCAGCGTTTCTGTGTGCCTATCCATCAGCAATTCTGTGTGCCTATCCATCAGCGTTTCTGTGTGCCTATCCATCAGCGTTTCTGTGAGCGTACCCATCAGCGTTTCTGTGTACGTACCCATCTGCATTTCTGTGTGCGTATCCATCAGTGTTTCTGTGTGCGTACCCATCCGCGTTTCTGTGTGCGTACCCATTAGCGTTTCTTTGTGCGTACCCATAAACGTTTCTGTGTTCGCATCCAACAGCATTTCTGTGTGCGTACCCATCAGCGTTTCTGTGTGCCTATCCATCAGCGTTTCTGTGTGCGTACCCATCAGCTTTTCTGTGTGCGTACCCATGAGCTTTTCAGTGTGCATACCCATCAGCGTTTCTGTGTGCGTACCCATCAGGATTTCTGTGTGCGTACTCATCAGCTTTTCTGTGTGCGTACCCATCAGCGTTTCCGTGTGCGTACCCATCAGCGTTTCTGTGTGCGTACCCATCAGCTTTTCAGTGTGCATACCCATCAGGGTTTCTGTGTGCCTATCCATTAGCGTTTCTGTGTGCCGATCCATCAGCGATTCTGAGTGCCTATCCATCAGCGTTTCTGTGTGCCTATCCATCAGCGTTTCTGTGTGCGTAGCCATCAGCGTTTCTGTGTGCGTATCCATCAGCGTTTCTGTGTGCGTACCCATCTGCATTTCTGTGTGCGTATCCATCAGCGTTTCTGTGTGCATACCCATCAGCGTTTCTGTGTGCTTACCCATCAGCGTTTCTGTGTGCGTACACATCAGCATTTCTGTGTGCGTACCCATCAGCGTTTCTGTGTGCCTATCCATCAGCGTTTCTGTGTGCATACCCATCAGCGTTTCTGTGTGCATACCCATCAGCGTTTCTGTGTGCCTATCCATCAGCGTTTCTGTGTGCGTACCCATCATCGTTTCTGTGTGCGTACCCATCAGAGTTACTGTGTGCATACCCATCAGGGTTTCTGTGTGCATGCCCATCAGCGTTTCTGTGTGCGTAGCCATCAGCGTTTCTGTGTGCCTATCCATCAGCGTCTCTGTGTGCATTCCCATCAGCGTTTTTATGTGCCTATCCATCAGCGTTTCTGTGTACGTACCAATCAGCGTTTCTGTGTGCGTACCCATCTGCATTTCTGTGTGTGGATGCGTATCCATCAGCGTTTCTGTGTGCGTATCCATCAGCATTTCTGTGTGCGTACCCATCAGTGTTTCTGTGTGCGTACCCATCAGCGTTTCTGTGTGCGTAACCATCAACGTTTCTGTGTGCCTATCCATCAGCATTTCTGTGTGCCTATCCATCAGCGTTTCTGTGTGCCTATCCATCAGCGTTTCTGTGTGCGTACCCATCAGCGTTTCTGTGTACGTACCCATCTGCATTTCTGTGTGCGTATCCATCAGTGTTTCTGTGTGCGTACCCATCAGCGTTTCTGTGTGTGTACCCATTAGCGTTTCTTTGTGCGTACCCATAAATGTTTCTGTGTTCGTATCCATCAGCATTTCTGTGTGCGTACCCATCAGCGTTTCTGTGTCCGTACCCATTAGCGTTTCTTTGTGCGTACCCATAAATGTTTCTGTGTTCGTATCCATCAGCATTTCTGTGTGCGTACCCATCAGCGTTTCTGTGTGCGCACCCATCAGCGTTTCTGTGTGCCTATCCATCAGCGTTTCTGTGTGCCTATCCATCAGCGTTTCTGTGTGTGTAGCCATCAGCGTTTCTGTGTGCGTACCGATCAGCGTTTCTGTGTGCGTACACATCAGCGTTTCTGTGTGTGTACCCATCAGCGTTTCTGTGTGCCTATCCATCAGCGTTTGTGTGTGCGTAGCCATCAGCGTTTCTGTGTGCGTACCCATCAGCGTTTCTGTGTGCGTACCCATCAGCGTTTCTGTGTGTGTAGCCATCAGCGTTTCTGTGTGTGTAGCCATCAGCGTTTCTGTGTGCGTACCCATCAGCGTTTCTGTGTGCCTATCCATCAGCGTTTCTGTGTGTGTAGCCCTCCGCGTTTCTGTGTGCCTATCTATCAGCGTTTCTGTGTGTGTAGCCATCAGCGTTTCTGTGTGCCTATCTATCAGCATTTCTGTGTGCCTATCTATCAGCGTTTCTGTGTGCGTACCCATCTGCATTTCTGTGTGCGTATCCATCAGTGTTTCTGTGTGCGTACCCATCAACGTTTCTGTGTGCATCCCCATCAGCGTTTCTGTGTGCGTACCCATCTGCATTTCTGTGTGCGTATCCATCAGTGTTTCTGTGTGCGTACCCATCAGCGTTTCTGTGTGCCTATCCATCAGCAATTCTGTGTGCATACCCATCAGCGTTTCTGTGTGCGTACCCATCTGCATTTCTGTGTGCGTATCCATCAGTGTTTCTGTGTGCGTACCCATCAGCGTTTCTGTGTGCCTATCCATCAGCGTTTCTGTGTGCATACCCATCAGCGTTTCTGTGTGCGTACCCTTCTGCATTTCTGTGTGCGTATCCATCAGTGTTTCTGTGTGCGTACCCATCAGCGTTTCTTTGTGCCTATGCATCAGCAATTCTGTGTGCCTATCCATCAGCGTTTCTGTGTGCGTACCCATCAGCATTTCTGTGTGCGTACCCATTAGCGTTTCTTTGTGCGTACCCATTAGCGTTTCTTTGTGCGTACCCATTAGCGTTTCTTTGTGCGTACCCATAAACGTTTCTGTGTTCGTATCCATCATCATTTCTGTGTGCGTACCCATCAGCGTTTCTGTGTGCCTATCCATCAGCGTTTCTGTGTGCGTACCCATCAGCGTTTCTGTGTGCGTACCCATCAGCATTTCTGTGTGCGTACCCATTAGCGTTTCTTTGTGTGTACCCATAAACGTTTCTGTGTTCGTATCCATCAGCGTTTCTGTGTGCATACCCATCAGCGTTTCTGTGTGCATATCCATCAGCGTTTCTGTGTGCGTACACATCTGCATTTCTGTGTGCGTACCCATCAGCGTTTCTGTGTGCCTATCCATCAGCGTTTCTGTGTGCATACCCATCAGCGTTTCTGTGTGCCTATCCATCAGCGTTTCTGTGTGCGTACCCATCATCGTTTCTGTGTGCGTACCCATCAGAGTTACTGTGTGCGTACCCATCAGCGTTTCTATGTGCCTATCCATCAGGGTTTCTGTGTGCATACCCATCAGCGTTTCTGTGTATGTATCCATCAGCGTTTCTGTGTATGTATCCATCAGCGTTTCTGTGTGCGTAGCCATCAGCGTTTCTGTGTGCCTGTCCATCAGCGTCTCTGTGTGCATTCCCATCAGCGTTTTTAGGTGCCTATCCATCAGCGTTTCTGTGTACATACCAATCAGCGTTTCTGTGTGCGTACCCATCTGCATTTCTGTGTGTGGATGCGTATCCATCAGCGTTTCTGTGTGCGTATCCATCAGCATTTCTGTGTGCGTACCCATCAGTGTTTCTGTGTGCGTGCCCATCAGCGTTTCTGTGTGCGTACCCATCAACGTTTCTGTGTGCCTATCCATCAGCATTTCTGTGTGTGTACCCATCAGCGTTTCTGTGTGCCTATCCATCAACGTTTCTGTGTGCCTATCCATCAGCATTTCTGTGTGTGTACCCATCAGTGTTTCTGTGTGCGTACCCATCAGCGTCTCTGTTTTCGTACACATCAGCGTTTCTGTGTGCCTATCCATCAGCGTTTCTGTGTGCCTATCCATCAGCATTTCTGTGTGCGTAGCCATCAACGTTTCTGTTTGCGTACCCATCAGCGTTTCTGTGTGCGTACCCATCAGCGTTTCTGTGTTCGTACCCATCAGCATTTCAGTGTGCGTACCCATCAGGGTTTCTGTGTGCGTACTCATCAGCTTTTCTGTGTGCGTACCCATCAGGGTTTCTGTGTGCGTACGCATCAGCTTTTCTGTGTGCGTACCCATCAGCGTTTCTGTGTGCGTACCCATCAGGGTTTGTGTGTGCGTACTCATCAGCTTTTCTGTGTGCGTACCCATCAGGGTTTCTGTGTGCCTATCCATTAGCGATTCTGTGTGCCTATCCATCAGCGTTTCTGTGTGTGTACCCATCAGCGTTTCTGTGTGCGTATCCATCAGCGTTTCTCTGTGCGTAGCCATCAGCGTTTCTGTGTGCCTATCCATCAGCAATTCTGTGTGCCTATCCATCAGTGTTTCTGTGTGCCTATCCATCAGCGTTTCTGTGTGCGTACCCATCAGCGTTTCTGTGTATGTACCCATCTGCATTTCTGTGTGCGTATCCATCAGTGTTTCTGTGTGCGTACCCATCCGCGTTTCTGTGTGCGTACCCATTAGCGTTTCTTTGTGCGTACCCATAAACGTTTCTGTGTTCGCATCCAATAGCATTTCTGTGTGCGTACCCATCAGCGTTTCTGTGTGCGTATCCATCAGCGTTTCTGTGTGCCTATCCATCAGCATTTCTGTGTGCGTACCCGTCAGCTTTTCTGTGTGCGTACCCATGAGCTTTTCAGTGTGCGTACCCATCAGCGTTTCTGTGTGCGTACCCATCAGCTTTTCAGTGTGCGTACCCATCAGGGTTTCTGTGTGCCTATCCATCAGCGTTTCTGTGTGCCAATCCATCAGCAATTCTGTGTGCCTATCCATCAGCGTTTCTGTGTGCGTAGCCATCAGCGTTTCTGTGTGCGTACCCATCAGCGTTTCTGTGTGCGTACCCATCTGCATTTCTGTGTGCGTATCCATCTGTGTTTCTGTGTGCGTACCCATCAGTGTTTATGTGTGCGTACCCATCAGCGTTTCTGTGTGCGTACCCATCTGCATTTCTGTGTGCGAATCCATCAGTGTTTCTGTGTGCGTACCCATCAGCGTTTCTGTGTGCCTTTCCATCAGCAATTCTGTGTGCATACCCATCAGCGTTTCTGTGTGCGTACCCATCTGCATTTCTGTGTGCATATCCATCAGTGTTTCTGTGTGCGTACCCATCAGCGTTTCTGTGTGCCTATCCATCAGCGTTTCTGTGTGCATACCAATCGCGTTTCTGTGTGCGTACCCATCTGCATTTCTGTGTGCGTATCCATCAGTGTTTCTGTGTGCGTACCCATCAGCGTTTCTGTGTGCCTATCCATCAGCAATTCTGTGTGCCTATCCATCAGCGTTTCTGTGTGCGTACCCATCAGCATTTCTGTGTGCGTACCCATTAGCGTTTCTTTGTGCGTACCCATAAACGTTTCTGTGTTCGTATCCATCAGCATTTCTGTGTGCGTACCCATCAGCGTTTCTGTGTGCCTATCCATCAGCGTTTCTGTGTGCGTACCCATCAGCATTTCTGTGTGCGTACCCATCAGTGTTTCTGTGTGCCTATCCATCAGCGTTTCTGTGTTCGTATCCATCAGCGTTTCTGTGTGCATACCCATCAGCGTTTCTGTGTGCCTATTCATCAGCGTTTCTGTGTGCCTATCCATCAGCGTTTCTGTGTGCCTATCCATCAGCATTTCTGTGTGCGTACCCATCAGCGTTTCTGTGTGCCTATCCATCAGCGTTTCTGTGTGCGTACTCATCATCGTTTCTGTGTGCGTACCCATCATCGTTTCTGTGTGCGTACCCATAAACGTTTCTGTGTTCGTATCCATCTGCATTTCTGTGTGCGTACCCATCAGCGTTTCTGTGTGCCTATCCATCAGCGTTTCTGTGTGCGTACCCATCAGTGTTTCTGTGTGCCTATCCATCAGCGTTTCTGTGTTCGTATCCATCAGCGTTTCTGTGTGCATACCCATCAGCGTTTCTGTGTGCCTATCCATCAGCGTTTCTGTGTGCCTATCCATCAGCGTTTCTGTGTGCCTATCCATCAGCATTTCTGTGTGCGTACCCATCAGCGTTTCTGTGTGCCTATCCATCAGCGTTTCTGTGTGCGTACCCATCATCGTTTCTGTGTGCGTACCCATCATCGTTTCTGTGTGCGTACCCATCAGAGTTACTGTGTGCGTACCCATCAGCGTTTCTATGTGCCTATCCATCAGCGTTTCTGTGTGCATACCCATCAGCGTTTCTGTGTGCCTATCCATCAGCGTTTCTGTGTGCGTACCCATCATCGTTTCTGTGTGCGTACCCATCAGAGTTACTGTGTGCGTACCCATCAGCGTTTCTGTGTATGTATCCATCAGCGTTTCTGTGTGCGTTGCCATCAGCGTTTTGTGTGCCTATCCATCAGTGATTCTGTGTGCGTAGCCATCAGCGATTCTGTGTGCCTATCCATCATCGTCTCTGTGTGCATTCCCATCAGCGTTTTTATGTGCCTATCCATCAGCGTCTCTGTGTGCATTCCCATCAGCGTTTCAGTGTACGTACCAATCAGCGTTTCTGTGTGCCTATCCATCAGCGTTTCTGTGTGTGGATGCGTATCCATCAGCGTTTCTGTGTGCGTATCCATCAGCGTTTCTGTGTGCGTACCCATCAGTGTTTCTGTGTGCGTACCCATCAACGTTTCTGTGTGCCTATCCATCAGCATTTCTGTGTCTGTACCCATCAACGTTTCTGTGTGCCTATCCATCAACGTTTCTGTGTGCCTATCCATCAGCATTTCTGTGTGTGTACCCATCAGTGTTTCTGTGTGCGTACCCATCAGCGTTTCTGTTTTTGTACCCATCAGCGTTTCTGTGTGCCTATCCATCAGCGTTTCTGTGTGCCTATCCATCAACGTTTCTGTGTGCCTATCCATCAGCATTTCTGTGTGTGTACCCATCAGCGTTTCTGTGTGCCTCTCCATCAACGTTTCTGTGTGCCTATCCATCAGCATTTCTGTGTGTGTACCCATCAGTGTTTCTGTGTGCGTACCCATCAGCGTTTCTGTGTGCCTATCCATCAGCGTTTCTGTGTGCCTGTCCATCAGCATTTCTGTGTGTGTACCCATCAGCGTTTCTGTTTTCGTACCCATCAGCGTTTCTGTGTGTGTACCCATCAGCGTTTCTGTGTGCCTATCCATCAGCATTTCTGTGTGCCTATCCATCAGCGTTTCTGTGTGCGTAGCCATCAACGTTTCTGTTTGCGTACCCATCAGCGTTTCTGTGTGCCTATCCATCAGCGTTTCTGTGTGCCTGTCCATCAGCATTTCTGTGTGCCTATCCATCAGCGTTTCTGTGTGCGTAGCCATCAACGTTTCTGTTTGCGTACCCATCAGCGTTTCTGTGTGCGTACCCATCAGCGTTTCTGTGTTCGTACCCATCAGCATTTCAGAGTGCGTACTCATCAGCTTTTCTGTGTGCGTACTCATCAGCTTTTCTGTGTGCGTACCCATCAGGGTTTCTGTGTGCGTACGCATCAGCTTTTCTGTGTGCGTACCCATCAGCTTTTCTGTGTGCGTACCCATCAGCGTTTCTGTGTGCGTACCCATCAGGGTTTCTGTGTGCGTACTCATCAGCTTTTCTGTGTGCGTACCCATCAGGGTTTCTGTGTGCCTATCCATTAGCGATTCTGTGTGCCTATCGATCAGCGTTTCTGTGTGTGTACCCATCAGCGTTTCTGTGTGTATACCCATCAGCGTTTCTGTGTGCGTAGCCATCAGCGTTTCTGTGTGCCTATCCATCAGCAATTCTGTGTGCCTATCCATCAGCGTTTCTGTGTGCCTATCCATCAGCGTTTCTGTGAGCGTACCCATCAGCGTTTCTGTGTACGTACCCATCTGCATTTCTGTGTGCGTATCCATCAGTGTTTCTGTGTGCGTACCCATCCGCGTTTCTGTGTGCGTACCCATTAGCGTTTCTTTGTGCGTACCCATAAACGTTTCTGTGTTCGCATCCAACAGCATTTCTGTGTGCGTACCCATCAGCGTTTCTGTGTGCCTATCCATCAGCGTTTCTGTGTGCGTACCCATCAGCTTTTCTGTGTGCGTACCCATGAGCTTTTTAGTGTGCATACCCATCAGCGTTTCTGTGTGCGTACCCATCAGGATTTCTGTGTGCGTACTCATCAGCTTTTCTGTGTGCGTACCCATCAGCGTTTCTGTGTGCGTACCCATCAGCTTTTCAGTGTGCATACCCATCAGGGTTTCTGTGTGCCTATCCATTAGCGTTTCTGTGTGCCGATCCATCAGCGATTCTGTGTGCCTATCCATCAGCGTTTCTGTGTGCCTATCCATCAGCGTTTCTGTGTGCGTAGCCATCAGCGTTTCTGTGTGCGTATCCATCAGCGTTTCTGTGTGCGTACCCATCTGCATTTCTGTGTGCGTATCCATCAGCGTTTCTGTGTGCATACCCATCAGCGTTTCTGTGTGCTTACCCATCAGCGTTTCTGTGTGCGTACACATCAGCATTTCTGTGTGCGTACCCATCAGCGTTTCTGTGTGCCTATCCATCAGCGTTTCTGTGTGCATACCCATCAGCGTTTCTGTGTGCATACCCATCAGCGTTTCTGTGTGCCTATCCATCAGCGTTTCTGTGTGCGTACCCATCATCGTTTCTGTGTGCGTACCCATCAGAGTTACTGTGTGCATACCCATCAGGGTTTCTGTGTGCATGCCCATCAGCGTTTCTGTGTGCGTAGCCATCAGCGTTTCTGTGTGCCTATCCATCAGCGTCTCTGTGTGCATTCCCATCAGCGTTTTTATGTGCCTATCCATCAGCGTTTCTGTGTACGTACCAATCAGCGTTTCTGTGTGCGTACCCATCTGCATTTCTGTGTGTGGATGCGTATCCATCAGCGTTTCTGTGTGCGTATCCATCAGCATTTCTGTGTGCGTACCCATCAGTGTTTCTGTGTGCGTACCCATCAGCGTTCCTGTGTGCGTAACCATCAACGTTTCTGTGTGCCTATCCATCAGCATTTCTGTGTGCCTATCCATCAGCGTTTCGGTGTGCCTATCCATCAGCGTTTCTGTGTGCGTACCCATCAGCGTTTCTGTGTACGTACCCATCTGCATTTCTGTGTGCGTATCCATCAGTGTTTCTGTGTGCGTACCCATCAGCGTTTCTGTGTGTGTACCCATTAGCGTTTCTTTGTGCGTACCCATAAATGTTTCTGTGTTCGTATCCATCAGCATTTCTGTGTGCGTACCCATCAGCGTTTCTGTGTGCGTACCCATTAGCGTTTCTTTGTGCGTACCCATAAATGTTTCTGTGTTCGTATCCATCAGCATTTCTGTGTGCGTACCCATCAGCGTTTCTGTGTGCGCACCCATCAGCGTTTCTGTGTGCCTATCCATCAGCGTTTCTGTGTGCCTATCCATCAGCGTTTCTGTGTGTGTAGCCATCAGCGTTTCTGTGTGCGTACCGATCAGCGTTTCTGTGTGCGTACCCATCAGCGTTTCTGTGTGTGTACCCATCAGCGTTTCTGTGTGCCTATCCATCAGCGTTTGTGTGTGCGTAGCCATCAGCGTTTCTGTGTGCGTACCCATCAGCGTTTCTGTGTGCGTACCCATCAGCGTTTCTGTGTGTGTAGCCATCAGCGTTTCTGTGTGTGTAGCCATCAGCGTTTCTGTGTGCGTACCCATCAGCGTTTCTGTGTGCCTATCCATCAGCGTTTCTGTGTGTGTAGCCCTCCGCGTTTCTGTGTGCCTATCTATCAGCGTTTCTGTGTGTGTAGCCATCAGCGTTTCTGTGTGCCTATCTATCAGCATTTCTGTGTGCCTATCTATCAGCGTTTGTGTGTGCGTACCCATCAGCGTTTCTATGTGTGTCGCCATCAGCGTTTCTGTGTGCGGACCCATCAGCGTTTCTGTGTGTGTAGCCATCAGCGTTTCTGTGTGCCTATCTATCAGCGTTTCTGTGTGCCTATCCATCAACGTTTCTGTGTGAGTAGCCATCAGCGTTTCTGTGTGCCTATCCATCAGCGTTTCTGTGTGCCTATCCATCAGCGTTTCTGTGTGTGTAGCCATCAGCGTTTCTGTGTGCGTACCCATCAGCGTTTCTGTGTGTGTAGCCATCAGCGTTTCTGTGTGCCTATCCTTCAGCGTTTCTGTGTGTGTTGCCATCAGCGTTTCTGTGTGCCTATCCATCAGCGTTTCTGTGTGTGTAGCCATCAGCGTTTATGTGTGCCTATCCATCAGCGTTTCTGTGTGCGTACCCATCAGCGTTTCTGTGTGCGTACCCATCAGCATTTCTGTGTGTGTAGCCATCAGCGTTTCTGTGTGCCTATCCATCAGCGTTTCTGTGTGTGTAGCCATCGGCGTTTCTGTGTGTGTAGCCATCAGCGTTTCTGTGTGTGTAGCCATCAGCGTTTCTGTGTGTGTAGCCATCAGCGTTTCTGTGTGTGTAGCCATCAGCGTTTCTGTGTGCCTATCTATCAGCGTTTCTGTGTGTGTAGCCCTCAGCGTTTCTGTGTGCCTATCTATCAGCGTTTCTGTGTGTGTAGCCATCAGCGTTTCTGTGTGCCTATCCATCAGCGTTTCTGTGTGTGTAGCCATCAGCATTTCTGTGTGCCTATCTATCAGCGTTTCTGTGTGCCTATCCATCAGCGTTTCTGTGTGTGTAGCCCTCAGCGTTTCTGTGTGCCGATCTATCAGCGTTTCTGTGTGTATAGCCATCAGCGTTTCTGTGTGTGTAGCCATCAGCGTTTCTGTGTGTGTAGCCATCAGCGTTTCTGTGTGCCTATCTATCAGCGTTTCTGTGTGCCTATCCATCAGCGTTTCTGTGTGTGTAGCCATCAGCGTTTCTGTGTGCCTATCCATCAGCGTTTCTGTGTGTGTAGCCCTCAGCGTTTCTGTGTGTGTAGCCCTCAGCGTTTCTGTGTGTGTAGCCCTCACCGTTTCTGTGTGTGTAGCCCTCAGCGTTTCTGTGTGCCTATCCGTCTGCGTTTCTGTGTTTGTAGCCATCAGCATTTCTGTGTGCGTACCCATCAGCGTTTCTGTGTGCCTATCCATCAGCATTTCTGTGTGCCTATCCATCAGCATTTCTGTGTGCGTACCCATCAGCGTTTCCGTGTGCGGACCCATCAGGGTTTCTGTGTGCCTATCCACCAGCATTTCTGTGTGCGTACCCATCAGCGTTTTTGTGTGCCTATCCATCAGCGTTTCTGTGTGCGTACCCATCAGCGTTTCTGTGTGCCTATCCATCAGCGTTTCTGTGTGCGTACCCATCAGCTTTTCTGTGTGCGTACCCATGAGCTTTTCAGTGTGCATACCCATCAGCGTTTCTGTGTGCGTACCCATCAGGATTTCTGTGTGCGTACTCATCAGCTTTTCTGTGTGCGTACCCATCAGCGTTTCCGTGTGCGTACCCATCAGCGTTTCTGTGTGCGTACCCATCAGCTTTTCAGTGTGCATACCCATCAGGGTTTCTGTGTGCCTATCCATTAGCGTTTCTGTGTGCCGATCCATCAGCGATTCTGAGTGCCTATCCATCAGCGTTTCTGTGTGCCTATCCATCAGCGTTTCTGTGTGCGTAGCCATCAGCGTTTCTGTGTGCGTATCCATCAGCGTTTCTGTGTGCGTACCCATCTGCATTTCTGTGTGCGTATCCATCAGCGTTTCTGTGTGCATACCCATCAGCGTTTCTGTGTGCTTACCCATCAGCGTTTCTGTGTGCGTACACATCAGCATTTCTGTGTGCGTACCCATCAGCGTTTCTGTGTGCCTATCCATCAGCGTTTCTGTGTGCATACCCATCAGCGTTTCTGTGTGCATACCCATCAGCGTTTCTGTGTGCCTATCCATCAGCGTTTCTGTGTGCGTACCCATCATCGTTTCTGTGTGCGTACCCATCAGAGTTACTGTGTGCATACCCATCAGGGTTTCTGTGTGCATGCCCATCAGCGTTTCTGTGTGCGTAGCCATCAGCGTTTCTGTGTGCCTATCCATCAGCGTCTCTGTGTGCATTCCCATCAGCGTTTTTATGTGCCTATCCATCAGCGTTTCTGTGTACGTACCAATCAGCGTTTCTGTGTGCGTACCCATCTGCATTTCTGTGTGTGGATGCGTATCCATCAGCGTTTCTGTGTGCGTATCCATCAGCATTTCTGTGTGCGTACCCATCAGTGTTTCTGTGTGCGTCCCCATCAGCGTTTCTGTGTGCGTAACCATCAACGTTTCTGTGTGCCTATCCATCAGCATTTCTGTGTGCCTATCCATCAGCGTTTCGGTGTGCCTATCCATCAGCGTTTCTGTGTGCGTACCCATCAGCGTTTCTGTGTACGTACCCATCTGCATTTCTGTGTGCGTATCCATCAGTGTTTCTGTGTGCGTACCCATCAGCGTTTCTGTGTGTGTACCCATTAGCGTTTCTTTGTGCGTACCCATAAATGTTTCTGTGTTCGTATCCATCAGCATTTCTGTGTGCGTACCCATCAGCGTTTCTGTGTGCGTACCCATTAGCGTTTCTTTGTGCGTACCCATAAATGTTTCTGTGTTCGTATCCATCAGCATTTCTGTGTGCGTACCCATCAGCGTTTCTGTGTGCGCACCCATCAGCGTTTCTGTGTGCCTATCCATCAGCGTTTCTGTGTGCCTATCCATCAGCGTTTCTGTGTGCCTATCCATCAGCGTTTCTGTGTGTGTAGCCATCAGCGTTTCTGTGTGCGTACCGATCAGCGTTTCTGTGTGCGTACCCATCAGCGTTTCTGTGTGTGTACCCATCAGCGTTTCTGTGTGCCTATCCATCAGCGTTTGTGTGTGCGTAGCCATCAGCGTTTCTGTGTGCGTACCCATCAGCGTTTCTGTGTGCGTACCCATCAGCGTTTCTGTGTGTGTAGCCATCAGCGTTTCTGTGTGTGTAGCCATCAGCGTTTCTGTGTGCGTACCCATCAGCGTTTCTGTGTGCCTATCCATCAGCGTTTCTGTGTGTGTAGCCCTCCGCGTTTCTGTGTGCCTATCTTTCAGCGTTTCTGTGTGTGTAGCCATCAGCGTTTCTGTGTGCCTATCTATCAGCATTTCTGTGTGCCTATCTATCAGCGTTTGTGTGTGCGTACCCATCAGCGTTTCTATGTGTGTCGCCATCAGCGTTTCTGTGTGCGTACCCATCAGCGTTTCTGTGTGTGTAGCCATCAGCGTTTCTGTGTGCCTATCTATCAGCGTTTCTGTGTGCCTATCCATCAACGTTTCTGTGTGAGTAGCCATCAGCGTTTCTGTGTGCCTATCCATCAGCGTTTCTGTGTGCCTATCCATCAGCGTTTCTGTGTGTGTAGCCATCAGCGTTTCTGTGTGCGTACCCATCAGCGTTTCTGTGTGTGTAGCCATCAGCGTTTCTGTGTGCCTATCCTTCAGCGTTTCTGTGTGTGTTGCCATCAGCGTTTCTGTGTGCCTATCCATCAGCGTTTCTGTGTGTGTAGCCATCAGCGTTTATGTGTGCCTATCCATCAGTGTTTCTGTGTGCGTACCCATCAGCGTTTCTGTGTGCGTACCCATCAGCATTTCTGTGTGTGTAGCCATCAGCGTTTCTGTGTGCCTATCCATCAGCGTTTCTGTGTGTGTAGCCATCGGCGTTTCTGTGTGTGTAGCCATCAGCGTTTCTGTGTGTGTAGCCATCAGCGTTTCTGTGTGTGTAGCCATCAGCGTTTCTGTGTGCCTATCTATCAGCGTTTCTGTGTGTGTAGCCCTCAGCGTTTCTGTGTGCCTATCTATCAGCGTTTCTGTGTGTGTAGCCATCAGCGTTTCTGTGTGCCTATCCATCAGCGTTTCTGTGTGTGTAGCCATCAGCATTTCTGTGTGCCTATCTATCAGCGTTTCTGTGTGCCTATCCATCAGCGTTTCTGTGTGTGTAGCCCTCAGCGTTTCTGTGTGCCGATCTATCAGCGTTTCTGTGTGTATAGCCATCAGCGTTTCTGTGTGTGTAGCCATCAGCGTTTCTGTGTGTGTAGCCATCAGCGTTTCTGTGTGCCTATCTATCAGCGTTTCTGTGTGCCTATCCATCAGCGTTTCTGTGTGTGTAGCCATCAGCGTTTCTGTGTGCCTATCCATCAGCGTTTCTGTGTGTGTAGCCCTCAGCGTTTCTGTGTGTGTAGCCCTCAGCGTTTCTGTGTGTGTAGCCCTCACCGTTTCTGTGTGTGTAGCCCTCAGCGTTTCTGTGTGCCTATCCGTCTGCGTTTCTGTGTTTGTAGCCATCAGCATTTCTGTGTGCGTACCCATCAGCGTTTCTGTGTGCCTATCCATCAGCGTTTCTGTGTGCCTATCCATCAGCATTTCTGTGTGCGTACCCATCAGCGTTTCCGTGTGCGGACCCATCAGGGTTTCTGTGTGCCTATCCACCAGCATTTCTGTGTGCGTACCCATCAGCGTTTTTGTGTGCCTATCCATCAGCGTTTCTGTGTGCGGACCGATCAGTGTTTCTGTTTACATACCTTTCAACGTTTCTGTACGCGCACCCATCAGCATTTCTGTGTGCATACCCATCAGCGTTTCTGTGTGCGTACACATCAGCATTTCTTTGTGCATACCCATCAGCATTTCTGTGTGCCTATCCATCAACGTTTCTGTTTGCGTACCCATCAGCGTTTCTGTGTGCGTACCCATCAGCGTTTCTGTGTTCGTACCCATCAGCATTTCAGTGTGCGTGCCCATCAGGGTTTCTGTGTGCGTACGCATCAGCTTTTCTGTGTGCGTACCCATCAGCGTTTCTGTGTGCGTACCCATCAGGGTTTCTGTGTGCCTATCCATTAGCGATTCTGTGTGCCTATCCATCAGCGTTTCTGTGTGTATACCCATCAGCGTTTCTGTGTGCGTATCCATCAGCGTTTCTGTGTGCCTATCCATCAGCAATTCTGTGTGCCTATCCATCAGCGTTTCTGTGTGCCTATCCATCAGCGTTTCTGTGTGCGTACCTATCAGCGTTTCTGTGTACGTACCCATCTGCATTTCTGTGTGCGCATCCATCAGTGTTTCTGTGTGCGTACCCATTCGCGTTTCTGTGTGCGTACCCATTAGCGTTTCTTTGTGCGTACCCATAAACGTTTCTGTGTTCGCATCCAATAGCATTTCTGTGTGCGTACCCATCAGCGTTTCTGTGTGCGTATCCATCAGCGTTTCTGTGTGCCTATCCATCAGCGTTTCTGTGTGCGTACCATCAGCTTTTCTGTGTGCGTACCCATGAGCTTTTCAGTGTGCGTACCCATCAGCGTTTCTGTGTGCGTACCCATCAGGGTTTCTGTGTGCATACCCATCAGCTTTTCAGTGTGCGTACCCATCAGGGTTTCTGTGTGCCTATCCATTAGCGTTTCTGTGTGCCGATCCATCAGCGTTTCGGAGTGCCTATCCATCAGCGTTTCTGTGTGCCTATCCATCAGCGTTTCTGTGTGCGTAGCCATCAGCGTTTCTGTGTGCGTACCCATCAGCGTTTCTGTGTGTGTACCCATCTGCATTTCTGTGTGCGTACCCATCAGGGTTTCTGTGTGCGTACCCATCAGCGTTTCTGTGTGCGTATCCATCAGCGTTTCTGTGTGCGTACCCATCAGCATTTCTGTGTGCGTACCCATCTGCATTTCTGTGTGCGTATCCATCAGTGTTTCTGTGTGCGTACCCATCAGCGTTTCTGTGTGCCTATCCATCAGCAATTCTGTGTGCATACCCATCAGCGTTTCTGTGTTCGTACCCATCTGCATTTCTGTGAGCGTATCCATCAGTGTTTCTGTGTGCGTACCCATCAGCGTTTCTGTGTGCGTACCCATCTCCATTTCTGTGTGCGTATCCATCAGTGTTTCTGTGTGCATACCCATCAGCGTTTCTGTGTGCGTACCCATCTCCATTTCTGTGTGCGTATCCATCAGTGTTTCTGTGTGCGTACCCATCAGCGTTTCTGTGTGCCTATCCATCAGCAATTCTGTGTGCCTATCCATCAGCGTTTCTGTGTGCATACCCTTCAGCATTTCTGTGTGCGTACCCATTAGCGTTTCTTTGTGCGTACCCATAAACGTTTCTGTGTTCGTATCCATCAGCATTTCTGTGTGCGTACCCATCAGCGTTTCTGTGTGCCTATCCATCAGCGTTTCTGTGTGCGTACCCATCAGCATTTCTGTGTGCGTACCCATTAGAGTTTCTTTGTGCGTACCCATAAACGTTTCTGTGTTCGTATCCATCAGCGTTTCTGTGTGCATACCCATCAGCGTTTCTGTGTGCATACCCATCAGCGTTTCTGTGTGCGTACACATCAGCATTTCTGTGTGCGTACCCATCAGCGTTTCTGTGTGCCTAAACATCAGCGTTTCTGTGTGCATACCCATCAGCGTTTCTGTGTGCGTACCCATCATTGTTTCTGTGTGCGTACCCATCATTGTTTCTGTGTGCGTACCCATCAGAGTTACTGTGTGCGTACCCATCAGCGTTTCTATGTGCCTATCCATCAGGGTTTCTGTGTGCATACCCAACAGCGTTTCTGTGTATGTATCCATCTGCGTTTCTGTGTGCGTAGCCATCAGCGTTTTGTGTGCCTATCCATCAGTGATTCTGTGTGCGTAGCCATCAGCGTTTCTGTATGCCTATCCATCAGCGTCTCTGTGTGCGTACCCATCAGCGTTTCTGTGTGCCTATCCATCAGTGTTTCTGTGTGCCTATCCATCAGCGTTTCTGTGTGCGTACCCATCAGCGTTTCTGTGTGCGTACCCATCAGCGTTTCTGTGTGCGTACCCATCTCCATTTCTGTGTGCGTATCCATCAGTGTTTCTGTGTGCGTACCCATCAGCGTTTCTGTGTGCCTATCCATCAGCCTTATTGTGTGCGTACCCATCAGCATTTCTGTGTGCGTACCCATTAGCGTTTCTTTGTGCGTACCCATAAACGTTTCTGTGTTCGTATCCATCAGCGTTTCTGTGTGCATACCCATCAGCGTTTCTGTGTGCGTACACATCAGCATTTCTGTGTGCGTACCCATCAGCGTTTCTGTGTGCCTATCCATCAGCGTTTCTGTGTGCATACCCATCAGCGTTTCTGTGTGCCTATCCATCAGCGTTTCTGTGTGCGTACCCATCATTGTTTCTGTGTGCGTACCCATCAGAGTTACTGTGTGCCTATCCATCAGCGTTTCTGTGTGCATACCCATCAGCGTTTCTTTGTGCGTACCCATCAGCGTTTCTGTGTGCCTATCCATCAGCGTTTCTGTGTGCATACCCATCAGCGTTTCTGTGTGCCTATCCATCAGCGTTTCTGTGTGCGTACCCATCAGCGTTTCTGTGTGCCTATCCATCAGCGTTTCTGTGTGCCTATCCATCAGCGTTTCTGTGTGCGTACCCATCATCGTTTCTGTGTGCGTACCCATCATTGTTTCTGTGTGCGTTCCCATCAGAGTTACTGTGTGCGTACCCATCAGCGTTTCTATGTGCCTATCCATCAGGGTTTCTGTGTGCATACCCATCAGCGTTTCTGTGTATGTATCCTTCAGCGTTTCTGTGTGCGTAGCCATCAGCGTTTTGTGTGCCTATCCATCAGTGATTCTGTGTGCATAGCCATCAGCGTTTCTGTGTGCATTCCCATCAGCGTTTTTATGTGCCTATCCATCAGCGTTTCTGTGTGCATTCCCATCAGCGTTTCTATGTGCCTATCCATCAGCGTCTCTGTGTGCATTCCCATCAGCGTTTTTATGTGCCTATCCATCAGCGTTTCTGTGTACGTACCAATCAGCGTTTCTGTGTGCGTACCCATCTGCATTTCTGTGTGTGGATGCGTATCCATCAGCGTTTCTGTGTGCGTATCCATCAGCATTTCTGTGTGCGTACCCATCAGTGTTTCTGTGTGCGTACCCATCAGTGTTTCTGTGTGCGTACCCATCAGCGTTTCTGTGTGCGTACCCATCAACGTTTCTGTGTGCCTATCCATCAGCATTTCTGTGTGCGTACCCATCAACGTTTCTGTGTGCGTACCCATCAGCGTTTCTGTTTTCGTACCCATCAGCGTTTCTGTGTGCCTATCCATCAGCGTTTCTGTGTGCCTATCCATCAGCATTTCTGTGTGCGTAGCCATCAACGTTTCTGTTTGCGTACCCATCAGCGTTTCTGTGTGCGTACCCATCAGCGTTTCTGTGTTCGTACCCATCAGCATATCAGTGTGCGTACCCATCAGGGTTTCTGTGTGCGTACTCATCAGCTTTTCTGTGTGCGTACCCATCAGGGTTTCTGTGTGCGAACGCATCAGCTTTTCTGTGTGCGTACCCATCAGCGTTTCTGTGTGCGTACCCATCAGGGTTTCTGTGTGCGTACTCATCAGCTTTTCTGTGTGCCTATCCATTAGCGATTCTGTGTGCGTAGCCATCAACGTTTCTGTTTGCGTACCCATCAGCGTTTCTGTGTGCGTACCCATCAGCGTTTCTGTGTTCGTACCCATCAGCATATCAGTGTGCGTACCCATCAGGGTTTCTGTGTGCGTACTCATCAGCTTTTCTGTGTGCGTACCCATCAGGGTTTCTGTGTGCGAACGCATCAGCTTTTCTGTGTGCGTACCCATCAGCGTTTCTGTGTGCGTACCCATCAGGGTTTCTGTGTGCGTACTCATCAGCTTTTCTGTGTGCCTATCCATTAGCGATTCTGTGTGCCTATCCATCAGCGATTCTGTGTGTGTACCCATCAGCGTTTCTGTGTGCGTATCCATCAGCGTTTCTGTGTGCGTAGCCATCAGCGTTTCTGTGTGCCTATCCATCAGCGTTTCTGTGTGCGTACCCATCAGCGTTTCTGTGTGCCTATCCATCAGCGTTTCTGTGTGCGTACCCATCAGCTTTTCTGTGTGCGTACCCATGAGCTTTTCAGTGTGCGTACCCATCAGCGTTTCTGTGTGCGTACCCATCAGGGTTTCTGTGTGCGTACTCATCAGCTTTTCTGTGTGCGTACCCATCAGCGTTTCCGTGTGCGTACCCATCAGCGTTTCTGTGTGCGTACCCATCAGCGTTTCTGTGTGCGTACCCATCTGCATTTCTGTGTGCGTATCCATCAGTGTTTCTGTGTGCTTACCCATCAGTGTTTCTGTGTGCCTATCCATCAGCGTTTCTGTGTGCGTACCCATCAGCGTTTCTGTGTGCGTACCCATCTCCATTTCTGTGTGCGTATCCATCAGTGTTTCTGTGTGCGTACCCATCAGCGTTTCTGTGTGCCTATCCATCAGCGTTATTGTGTGCGTACCCATCAGCATTTCTGTGTGCGTACCCATTAGCGTTTCTTTGTGCGTACCCATAAATGTTTCTGTGTTCGTATCCATCAGCAGTTCTGTGTGCGTACCCATCAGCGTTTCTGTGTGCCTATCCATCAGTGTTTCTGTGTGCCTATCCATCAGCGTTTCTGTGTGCGTACCCATCAGCGTTTCTGTGTGCGTACCCATCAGCGTTTCTGTGTGCGTACCCATCTCCATTTCTGTGTGCGTATCCATCAGTGTTTCTGTGTGCGTACCCATCAGCGTTTCTGTGTGCCTATCCATCAGCCTTATTGTGTGCGTACCCATCAGCATTTCTGTGTGCGTACCCATTAGCGTTTCTTTGTGCGTACCCATAAACGTTTCTGTGTTCGTATCCATCAGCGTTTCTGTGTGCATACCCATCAGCGTTTCTGTGTGCGTACACATCAGCATTTCTGTGTGCGTACCCATCAGCGTTTCTGTGTGCCTATCCATCAGCGTTTCTGTGTGCATACCCATCAGCGTTTCTGTGTGGCTATCCATCAGCGTTTCTGTGTGCGTACCCATCATTGTTTCTGTGTGCGTACCCATCAGAGTTACTGTGTGCCTATCCATCAGCGTTTCTGTGTGCATACCCATCAGCGTTTCTTTGTGCGTACCCATCAGCGTTTCTGTGTGCCTATCCATCAGCGTTTCTGTGTGCATACCCATCAGCGTTTCTGTGTGCCTATCCATCAGCGTTTCTGTGTGCGTACCCATCAGCGTTTCTGTGTGCCTATCCATCAGCGTTTCTGTGTGCGTACCCATCAGCGTTTCTGTGTGCGTACCCATCTGCATTTCTGTGTGCGTATCCATCAGTGTTTCTGTGTGCTTACCCATCAGTGTTTCTGTGTGCCTATCCATCAGCGTTTCTGTGTGCGTACCCATCAGCGTTTCTGTGTGCGTACCCATCTCCATTTCTGTGTGCGTATCCATCAGTGTTTCTGTGTGCGTACCCATCAGCGTTTCTGTGTGCCTATCCATCAGCGTTATTGTGTGCGTACCCATCAGCATTTCTGTGTGCGTACCCATTAGCGTTTCTTTGTGCGTACCCATAAATGTTTCTGTGTTCGTATCCATCAGCAGTTCTGTGTGCGTACCCATCAGCGTTTCTGTGTGCCTATCCATCAGTGTTTCTGTGTGCCTATCCATCAGCGTTTCTGTGTGCGTACCCATCAGCGTTTCTGTGTGCGTACCCATCAGCGTTTCTGTGTGCGTACCCATCTCCATTTCTGTGTGCGTATCCATCAGTGTTTCTGTGTGCGTACCCATCAGCGTTTCTGTGTGCCTATCCATCAGCCTTATTGTGTGCGTACCCATCAGCATTTCTGTGTGCGTACCCATTAGCGTTTCTTTGTGCGTACCCATAAACGTTTCTGTGTTCGTATCCATCAGCGTTTCTGTGTGCATACCCATCAGCGTTTCTGTGTGCGTACACATCAGCATTTCTGTGTGCGTACCCATCAGCGTTTCTGTGTGCCTATCCATCAGCGTTTCTATGTGCATACCCATCAGCGTTTCTGTGTGCCTATCCATCAGCGTTTCTGTGTGCGTACCCATCATTGTTTCTGTGTGCGTACCCATCAGAGTTACTGTGTGCCTATCCATCAGCGTTTCTGTGTGCATACCCATCAGCGTTTCTTTGTGCGTACCCATCAGCGTTTCTGTGTGCCTATCCATCAGCGTTTCTGTGTGCATACCCATCAGCGTTTCTGTGTGCCTATCCATCAGCGTTTCTGTGTGCGTACCCATCAGCGTTTCTGTGTGCCTATCCATCAGCGTTTCTGTGTGCCTATCCATCAGCGTTTCTGTGTGCGTACCCATCATCGTTTCTGTGTGCGTACCCATCATTGTTTCTGTGTGCGTTCCCATCAGAGTTACTGTGTGCGTACCCATCAGCGTTTCTATGTGCCTATCCATCAGGGTTTCTGTGTGCATACCCATCAGCGTTTCTGTGTATGTATCCTTCAGCGTTTCTGTGTGCGTAGCCATCAGCGTTTTGTGTGCCTATCCATCAGTGATTCTGTGTGCATAGCCATCAGCGTTTCTGTGTGCATTCCCATCAGCGTTTTTATGTGCCTATCCATCAGCGTTTCTGTGTGCATTCCCATCAGCGTTTCTATGTGCCTATCCATCAGCGTCTCTGTGTGCATTCCCATCAGCGTTTTTATGTGCCTATCCATCAGCGTTTCTGTGTACGTACCAATCAGCGTTTCTGTGTGCGTACCCATCTGCATTTCTGTGTGTGGATGCGTATCCATCAGCGTTTCTGTGTGCGTATCCATCAGCATTTCTGTGTGCGTACCCATCAGTGTTTCTGTGTGCGTACCCATCAGTGTTTCTGTGTGCGTACCCATCAGCGTTTCTGTGTGCGTACCCATCAACGTTTCTGTGTGCCTATCCATCAGCATTTCTGTGTGTGTACCCATCAACGTTTCTGTGTGCGTACCCATCAGCGTTTCTGTTTTCGTACCCATCAGCGTTTCTGTGTGCCTATCCATCAGCGTTTCTGTGTGCCTATCCATCAGCATTTCTGTGTGCGTAGCCATCAACGTTTCTGTTTGCGTACCCATCAGCGTTTCTGTGTGCGTACCCATCAGCGTTTCTGTGTTCGTACCCATCAGCATATCAGTGTGCGTACCCATCAGGGTTTCTGTGTGCGTACTCATCAGCTTTTCTGTGTGCGTACCCATCAGGGTTTCTGTGTGCGAACGCATCAGCTTTTCTGTGTGCGTACCCATCAGCGTTTCTGTGTGCGTACCCATCAGGGTTTCTGTGTGCGTACTCATCAGCTTTTCTGTGTGCCTATCCATTAGCGATTCTGTGTGCGTAGCCATCAACGTTTCTGTTTGCGTACCCATCAGCGTTTCTGTGTGCGTACCCATCAGCGTTTCTGTGTTCGTACCCATCAGCATATCAGTGTGCGTACCCATCAGGGTTTCTGTGTGCGTACTCATCAGCTTTTCTGTGTGCGTACCCATCAGGGTTTCTGTGTGCGAACGCATCAGCTTTTCTGTGTGCGTACCCATCAGCGTTTCTGTGTGCGTACCCATCAGGGTTTCTGTGTGCGTACTCATCAGCTTTTCTGTGTGCCTATCCATTAGCGATTCTGTGTGCCTATCCATCAGCGATTCTGTGTGTGTACCCATCAGCGTTTCTGTGTGCGTATCCATCAGCGTTTCTGTGTGCGTAGCCATCAGCGTTTCTGTGTGCCTATCCATCAGCGTTTCTGTGTGCGTACCCATCAGCGTTTCTGTGTGCCTATCCATCAGCGTTTCTGTGTGCGTACCCATCAGCTTTTCTGTGTGCGTACCCATGAGCTTTTCAGTGTGCGTACCCATCAGCGTTTCTGTGTGCGTACCCATCAGGGTTTCTGTGTGCGTACTCATCAGCTTTTCTGTGTGCGTACCCATCAGCGTTTCCGTGTGCGTACCCATCAGCGTTTCTGTGTGCGTACCCATCAGCGTTTCTGTGTGCGTACCCATCTGCATTTCTGTGTGCGTATCCATCAGTGTTTCTGTGTGCTTACCCATCAGTGTTTCTGTGTGCGTACCCATCAGCGTTTCTGTGTGCGTACCCATCAGCGTTTCTGTGTGCGTACCCATCTCCATTTCTGTGTGCGTATCCATCAGTGTTTCTGTGTGCGTACCCATCAGCGTTTCTGTGTGCCTATCCATCAGCGTTATTGTGTGCGTACCCATCAGCATTTCTGTGTGCGTACCCATTAGCGTTTCTTTGTGCGTACCCATAAATGTTTCTGTGTTCGTATCCATCAGCAGTTCTGTGTGCGTACCCATCAGCGTTTCTGTGTGCCTATCCATCAGTGTTTCTGTGTGCCTATCCATCAGCGTTTCTGTGTGCGTACCCATCAGCGTTTCTGTGTGCGTACCCATCAGCGTTTCTGTGTGCGTACCCATCTCCATTTCTGTGTGCGTATCCATCAGTGTTTCTGTGTGCGTACCCATCAGCGTTTCTGTGTGCCTATCCATCAGCGTTATTGTGTGCGTACCCATCAGCATTTCTGTGTGCGTACCCATTAGCGTTTCTTTGTGCGTACCCATAAACGTTTCTGTGTTCGTATCCATCAGCGTTTCTGTGTGCATACCCATCAGCGTTTCTGTGTGCGTACACATCAGCATTTCTGTGTGCGTACCCATCAGCGTTTCTGTGTGCCTATCCATCAGCGTTTCTGTGTGCATACCCATCAGCGTTTCTGTGTGCCTATCCATCAGCGTTTCTGTGTGCGTACCCATCATTGTTTCTGTGTGCGTACCCATCAGAGTTACTGTGTGCCTATCCATCAGCGTTTCTGTGTGCATACCCATCAGCGTTTCTTTGTGCGTACCCATCAGCGTTTCTGTGTGCCTATCCATCAGCGTTTCTGTGTGCATACCCATCAGCGTTTCTGTGTGCGTACCCATCAGCGTTTCTGTGTGTTTATCCATCAGCGTTTCTGTGTGCATACCCATCAGCGTTTCTGTGTGCCTATCCATCAGCGTTTCTGTGTGCCTATCCATCAGCGTTTCTGTGTGCGTACCCATCATCGTTTCTGTGTGCGTACCCATCATTGTTTCTGTGTGCGTTCCCATCAGAGTTACTGTGTGCGTACCCATCAGCGTTTCTATGTGCCTATCCATCAGGGTTTCTGTGTGCATACCCATCAGCGTTTCTGTGTATGTATCCTTCAGCGTTTCTGTGTGCGTAGCCATCAGCGTTTTGTGTGCCTATCCATCAGTGATTCTGTGTGCATAGCCATCAGCGTTTCTGTGTGCCTATCCATCAGCGTCTCTGTGTGCATTCCCATCAGCGTTTTTATGTGCCTATCCATCAGCGTTTCTGTGTACGTACCAATCAGCGTTTCTGTGTGCGTATCCATCAGTGTTTCTGTGTGCGTATCCATCAGCATTTCTGTGTGCGTACCCATCAGTGTTTCTGTGTGCGTACCCATCAGCGTTTCTGTGTGCGTACCCATCAACGTTTCTGTGTGCCTATCCATCAGCATTTCTGTGTGTGGATGCGTATCCATCAGCGTTTCTGTGTGCGTACCCATCAGTGTTTCTGTGTGCGTATCCATCAGCGTTTCTGTGTGCGTACCCATCAACGTTTCTGTGTGCGTATCCATCAGCATTTCTGTGTGCGTACCCATCAGTGTTTCTGTGTGCGTACCCATCAGCGTTTCTGTGTGCGTACCCATCAACGTTTCTGTGTGCCTATCCATCAGCATTTCTGTGTGTGTACCCATCAGCGTTTCTGTGTGCCTATCCATCAACGTTTCTGTGTGCGTACCCATCAGCGTTTCTGTTTTCGTACCCATCAGCGTTTCTGTGTGCCTATCCATCAGCGTTTCTGTGTGCCTATCCATCAGCATTTCTGTGTGCGTAGCCATCAACGTTTCTGTTTGCGTACCCATCAGCGTTTCTGTGTGCGTACCCATCAGCGTTTCTGTGTTCGTACCCATCAGCATATCAGTGTGCGTACCCATCAGGGTTTCTGTGTGCGTACTCATCAGCTTTTCTGTGTGCGTACCCATCAGGGTTTCTGTGTGCGAACGCATCAGCTTTTCTGTGTGCGTACCCATCAGCGTTTCTGTGTGCGTACCCATCAGGGTTTCTGTGTGCGTACTCATCAGCTTTTCTGTGTGCCTATCCATTAGCGATTCTGTGTGCGTAGCCATCAACGTTTCTGTTTGCGTACCCATCAGCGTTTCTGTGTGCGTACCCATCAGCGTTTCTGTGTTCGTACCCATCAGCATATCAGTGTGCGTACCCATCAGGGTTTCTGTGTGCGTACTCATCAGCTTTTCTGTGTGCGTACCCATCAGGGTTTCTGTGTGCGAACGCATCAGCTTTTCTGTGTGCGTACCCATCAGCGTTTCTGTGTGCGTACCCATCAGGGTTTCTGTGTGCGTACTCATCAGCTTTTCTGTGTGCCTATCCATTAGCGATTCTGTGTGCCTATCCATCAGCGATTCTGTGTGTGTACCCATCAGCGTTTCTGTGTGCGTATCCATCAGCGTTTCTGTGTGCGTAGCCATCAGCGTTTCTGTGTGCCTATCCATCAGCAATTCTGTGTGCCTATCCATCAGCGTTTCTGTGTGCCTATCCATCAGCGTTTCTGTGTGCGTACCCATCAGCATTTCTGTGTGCCTATCCATCAGCGTTTCTGTGTGCGTACCCATCAGCTTTTCTGTGTGCGTACCCATGAGCTTTTCAGTGTGCGTACCCATCAGCGTTTCAGTGTGCGTACCCATCAGGGTTTCTGTGTGCGTACTCATCAGCTTTTCTGTGTGCGTACCCATCAGCGTTTCCGTGTGCGTACCCATCAGCGTTTCTGTGTGCGTACCCATCAGCTTTTCAGTGTGCGTACCCATCAGGGTTTCTGTGTGCCTATCCATTAGCGTTTCTGTGTGCCGATCCATCAGCGTTTCTGAGTGCCTATCCATCAGCGTTTCTGTGTGCGTAGCCATCAGCGTTTCTGTGTGCTTACCCATCAGCGTATCTGTGTGCGTACCCATCTGCATTTCTGTGTGCGTATCCATCAGTGTTTCTGTGTGCGTACCCATCAGCGTTTCTGTGTGCGTACCCATCAGCGTTTCTGTGTGCGTACCCATCAGTGTTTCTGTGTGCCTATCCATCAGCGTTTCTGTGTGCATACCCATCAGCGTTTCTGTGTGCGTACCCATCTGCATTTCTGTGTGCGTATCCATCAGTGTTTCTGTGTGCGTACCCATCAGCGTTTCTGTGTGCCTATCCATCAGCAATTCTGTGTGCCTATCCATCAGCGTTTCTGTGTGCGTACCCATCAGCATTTCTGTGTGCGTACCCATTAGCGTTTCTTTGTGCGTACCCATAAACGTTTCTGTGTTCGTATCCATCAGCATTTCTGTGTGCGTACCCATCAGTGTTTCTGTGTGCCTATCCATCAGCGTTTCTGTGTGCGTACCCATCAGCATTTCTGTGTGCGTACCCATTAGCGTTTCTTTGTGCGTACCCATAAACGTTTCTGTGTTCGTATCCATCAGCGTTTCTGTGTGCATACCCATCAGCATTTCTGTGTGCATACCCATCAGCGTTTCTGTGTGCGTACACATCAGCGTTTCTGTGTGCCTATCCATCAGCGTTTCTGTGTGCGTACCCATCATCGTTTCTGTGTGCGTACCCATCATTGTTTCTGTGTGCGTTCCCATCAGAGTTACTGTGTGCGTACCCATCAGCGTTTCTATGTGCCTATCCATCAGGGTTTCTGTGTGCATACCCATCAGCGTTTCTGTGTATGTATCCTTCAGCGTTTCTGTGTGCGTAGCCATCAGCGTTTTGTGTGCCTATCCATCAGTGATTCTGTGTGCATAGCCATCAGCGTTTCTGTGTGCCTATCCATCAGCGTCTCTGTGTGCATTCCCATCAGCGTTTTTATGTGCCTATCCATCAGCGTTTCTGTGTACGTACCAATCAGCGTTTCTGTGTGCGTATCCATCAGTGTTTCTGTGTGCGTATCCATCAGCATTTCTGTGTGCGTACCCATCAGTGTTTCTGTGTGCGTACCCATCAGCGTTTCTGTGTGCGTACCCATCAACGTTTCTGTGTGCCTATCCATCAGCATTTCTGTGTGTGGATGCGTATCCATCAGCGTTTCTGTGTGCGTACCCATCAGTGTTTCTGTGTGCGTATCCATCAGCGTTTCTGTGTGCGTACCCATCAACGTTTCTGTGTGCGTATCCATCAGCATTTCTGTGTGCGTACCCATCAGTGTTTCTGTGTGCGTACCCATCAGCGTTTCTGTGTGCGTACCCATCAACGTTTCTGTGTGCCTATCCATCAGCATTTCTGTGTGTGTACCCATCAGCGTTTCTGTGTGCCTATCCATCAACGTTTCTGTGTGCGTACCCATCAGCGTTTCTGTTTTCGTACCCATCAGCGTTTCTGTGTGCCTATCCATCAGCGTTTCTGTGTGCCTATCCATCAGCATTTCTGTGTGCGTAGCCATCAACGTTTCTGTTTGCGTACCCATCAGCGTTTCTGTGTGCGTACCCATCAGCGTTTCTGTGTTCGTACCCATCAGCATATCAGTGTGCGTACCCATCAGGGTTTCTGTGTGCGTACTCATCAGCTTTTCTGTGTGCGTACCCATCAGGGTTTCTGTGTGCGAACGCATCAGCTTTTCTGTGTGCGTACCCATCAGCGTTTCTGTGTGCGTACCCATCAGGGTTTCTGTGTGCGTACTCATCAGCTTTTCTGTGTGCCTATCCATTAGCGATTCTGTGTGCGTAGCCATCAACGTTTCTGTTTGCGTACCCATCAGCGTTTCTGTGTGCGTACCCATCAGCGTTTCTGTGTTCGTACCCATCAGCATATCAGTGTGCGTACCCATCAGGGTTTCTGTGTGCGTACTCATCAGCTTTTCTGTGTGCGTACCCATCAGGGTTTCTGTGTGCGAACGCATCAGCTTTTCTGTGTGCGTACCCATCAGCGTTTCTGTGTGCGTACCCATCAGGGTTTCTGTGTGCGTACTCATCAGCTTTTCTGTGTGCCTATCCATTAGCGATTCTGTGTGCCTATCCATCAGCGATTCTGTGTGTGTACCCATCAGCGTTTCTGTGTGCGTATCCATCAGCGTTTCTGTGTGCGTAGCCATCAGCGTTTCTGTGTGCCTATCCATCAGCAATTCTGTGTGCCTATCCATCAGCGTTTCTGTGTGCCTATCCATCAGCGTTTCTGTGTGCGTACCCATCAGCATTTCTGTGTGCCTATCCATCAGCGTTTCTGTGTGCGTACCCATCAGCTTTTCTGTGTGCGTACCCATGAGCTTTTCAGTGTGCGTACCCATCAGCGTTTCAGTGTGCGTACCCATCAGGGTTTCTGTGTGCGTACTCATCAGCTTTTCTGTGTGCGTACCCATCAGCGTTTCCGTGTGCGTACCCATCAGCGTTTCTGTGTGCGTACCCATCAGCTTTTCAGTGTGCGTACCCATCAGGGTTTCTGTGTGCCTATCCATTAGCGTTTCTGTGTGCCGATCCATCAGCGTTTCTGAGTGCCTATCCATCAGCGTTTCTGTGTGCGTAGCCATCAGCGTTTCTGTGTGCTTACCCATCAGCGTATCTGTGTGCGTACCCATCTGCATTTCTGTGTGCGTATCCATCAGTGTTTCTGTGTGCGTACCCATCAGCGTTTCTGTGTGCGTACCCATCAGCGTTTCTGTGTGCGTACCCATCAGTGTTTCTGTGTGCCTATCCATCAGCGTTTCTGTGTGCATACCCATCAGCGTTTCTGTGTGCGTACCCATCTGCATTTCTGTGTGCGTATCCATCAGTGTTTCTGTGTGCGTACCCATCAGCGTTTCTGTGTGCCTATCCATCAGCAATTCTGTGTGCCTATCCATCAGCGTTTCTGTGTGCGTACCCATCAGCATTTCTGTGTGCGTACCCATTAGCGTTTCTTTGTGCGTACCCATAAACGTTTCTGTGTTCGTATCCATCAGCATTTCTGTGTGCGTACCCATCAGTGTTTCTGTGTGCCTATCCATCAGCGTTTCTGTGTGCGTACCCATCAGCATTTCTGTGTGCGTACCCATTAGCGTTTCTTTGTGCGTACCCATAAACGTTTCTGTGTTCGTATCCATCAGCGTTTCTGTGTGCATACCCATCAGCATTTCTGTGTGCATACCCATCAGCGTTTCTGTGTGCGTACACATCAGCGTTTCTGTGTGCATACCCATCAGCGTTTCTGTGTGCCTATCCATCAGCGTTTCTGTGTGCGTACCCATCAGAGTTACTGTGTGCGGACCCTTGAGCGTTTCTATGTGCCTATCCATCAGGGTTTCTGTGTGCATACCCATCAGTGTTTCTGTGTATGTATCCATCAGCGTTTTATGTGCCTATCCATCAGCGTTTCTGTGTACGTACCAATCAGCGTTTCTGTGTGCCTATCCATCAGCGTTTCTGTGTGCGTACCCATCAGTGTTTCTGTGTGCGTACCCATCAGCGTTTCTGTGTGCGTACCCATCAGCGTTTCTGTGTGCGTACCCATCAGTGTTTCTGTGTGCGTACCCATCAGCATTTCTGTTTTCGTACCCATCAGCGTTTCTGTGTGCCTATCCATCAGCGTTTCTGTGTGCCTATCCATCAGCATTTCTGTGTGCCTATCCATCAGCGTTTCTGTGTGCGTAGCCATCAACGTTTCTGTGTGCGTACCCATCAGCGTTTCTGTGTGCGTACCCATCAGCGTTTCTGTGTTCGTACCCATCAGCATTTCAGTGTGCGTACCCATCAGTGTTTCTGTGTGCGTACTCATCAGCTTTTCTGTGTGCGTACCCATCAGGGTTTCTGTGTGCGTACGCATCAGCTTTTCTGTGTGCGAACCCATCAGGGTTTCTGTGTGCGTACCCATCAGGGTTTCTGTGTGCGTACCCATCAGGGTTTCTGTGTGCGTACTCATCAGCTTTTCTGTGTGCCTATCCATCAGCGTTTCTGTGTGCCTATCCATTAGCGTTTCTGTGTGCGTACCCATCAGCGTTTCTGTGTGCGTATCCATCAGCGTTTCTGTGTGCGTAGCCATCAGCGTTTCTGTGTGCGTAGCCATCAGCGTTTCTGTGTGCCTATCCATCAGCGTTTCTGTGTGCCTATCCATCAGGGTTTCTGTGTGCGTACTCATCAGCTTTGCTGTGTGCCTATCCATCAGCAATTCTGTGTGCCTATCCATCAGCGTTTCTGTGTGCGTATCCATCAGCGTTTCTGTGTGCGTAGCCATCAGCGTTTCTGTGTGCGTACTCATCAGCTTTTCTGTGTGCCTATCCATCAGCAATTCTGTGTGCCTATCCATCAGCGTTTCTGTGTGCCTATCCATCAGCGTTTCTGTGTGCGTACCCATCAGCGTTTCTGTGTGCCTATCCATCAGCGTTTCTGTGTGCGTACCCATCAGCTTTTCTGTGTGCGTACCCATGAGCTTTTCAGTGTGCGTACCCATCAGCGTTTCTGTGTGCGTACCCATCAGGGTTTCTGTGTGCGTACTCATCAGCTTTTCTGTGTGCGTACCCATCAGCGTTTCTGTGTGCGTACCCATCAGCGCTTCCGTGTGCGTACCCATCAGCGTTTCTGTGTGCGTACCCATCAGCTTTTCAGTGTGCGTACCCATCAGGGTTTCTGTGTGCCTATCCATTAGCGTTTCTGTGTGCCGATCCATCAGCGTTTCTGAGTGCCTATCCATCAGCGTTTCTGTGTGCCTATCCATCAGCGTTTCTGTGTGCGTAGCCATCAGCGTTTCTGTGTGCTTACCGATCAGCGTTTCTGTGTGCGTACCATCTGCATTTCTGTGTGCGTATCCATCAGTGTTTCTGTGTGCGTACCCATCAGCGTTTCTGTGTGCGTACCCATCAGCGTTTCTGTGTGCGTACCCATCTGCATTTCTGTGTGCGTATCCATCAGTGTTTCTGTGTGCGTACCCATCATCGTTTCTGTGTGCATACCCATCAGCGTTTCTGTGTGCGTACCCATCTGCATTTCTGTGTGCGTATCCATCAGTGTTTCTGTTTGCGTACCCATCAGCGTTTCTGTGTGCCTATCCATCAGTGTTTCTGTGTGCATACCCATCAGCGTTTCTGTGTGCGTACCCATCTGCATTTCTGTGTGCGTATCCATCAGTGTTTCTGTGTGCGTACCCATCAGCGTTTCTGTGTGCCTATCCATCAGCAATTCTGTGTGCCTATCCATCAGCGTTTCTGTGTGCGTACCCATCAGCATTTCTGTGTGCGTACCCATTAGCGTTTCTTTGTGCGTACCCATAAACGTTTCTGTGTTCGTATCCATCAGCATTTCTGTGTGCGTACCCATCAGTGTTTCTGTGTGCCTATCCATCAGCGTTTCTGTGTGCGTACCCATCAGCATTTCTGTGTGCGTACCCATTAGCGTTTCTTTGTGCGTACCCATAAACGTTTCTGTGTTCGTATCCATCAGCGTTTCTGTGTGCATACCCATCAGCATTTCTGTGTGCATACCCATCAGCGTTTCTGTGTGCGTACACATCAGCGTTTCTGTGTGCATACCCATCAGCGTTTCTGTGTGCCTATCCATCAGCGTTTCTGTGTGCGTACCCATCAGAGTTACTGTGTGCGGACCCTTGAGCGTTTCTATGTGCCTATCCATCAGGGTTTCTGTGTGCATACCCATCAGCGTTTCTGTGTATGTATCCATCAGCGTTTTGTGTGCCTATCCATCAGCGTCTCTGTGTGCATTCCCATCAGCGTTTTTATGTGCCTATCCATCAGCGTTTCTGTGTACGTACCAATCAGCGTTTCTGTGTGCCTATCCATCAGCGTTTCTGTGTGCGTACCCATCAGTGTTTCTGTGTGCGTACCCATCAGCGTTTCTGTGTGCGTACCCATCAGCGTTTCTGTGTGCGTACCCATCAGTGTTTCTGTGTGCGTACCCATCAGCGTTTCTGTTTTCGTACCCATCAGCGTTTCTGTGTGCCTATCCATCAGCGTTTCTGTGTGCCTATCCATCAGCATTTCTGTGTGCCTATCCATCAGCGTTTCTGTGTGCGTAGCCATCAACGTTTCTGTGTGCGTACCCATCAGCGTTTCTGTGTGCGTACCCATCAGCGTTTCTGTGTTCGTACCCATCAGCATTTCAGTGTGCGTACCCATCAGGGTTTCTGTGTGCGTACTCATCAGCTTTTCTGTGTGCGTACCCATCAGGGTTTCTGTGTGCGTACGCATCAGCTTTTCTGTGTGCGAACCCATCAGGGTTTCTGTGTGCGTACCCATCAGGGTTTCTGTGTGCGTACCCATCAGGGTTTCTGTGTGCGTACTCATCAGCTTTTCTGTGTGCCTATCCATCAGCGTTTCTGTGTGCCTATCCATTAGCGTTTCTGTGTGCGTACCCATCAGCGTTTCTGTGTGCGTATCCATCAGCGTTTCTGTGTGCGTAGCCATCAGCGTTTCTGTGTGCGTAGCCATCAGCGTTTCTGTGTGCCTATCCATCAGCGTTTCTGTGTGCCTATCCATCAGGGTTTCTGTGTGCGTACTCATCAGCTTTGCTGTGTGCCTATCCATCAGCAATTCTGTGTGCCTATCCATCAGCGTTTCTGTGTGCGTATCCATCAGCGTTTCTGTGTGCGTAGCCATCAGCGTTTCTGTGTGCGTACTCATCAGCTTTTCTGTGTGCCTATCCATCAGCGTTTCTGTGTGCCTATCCATCAGCGTTTCTGTGTGCCTATCCATCAGCGTTTCTGTGTGCGTACCCATCAGCGTTTCTGTGTGCCTATCCATCAGCGTTTCTGTGTGCGTACCCATCAGCTTTTCTGTGTGCGTACCCATGAGCTTTTCAGTGTGCGTACCCATCAGCGTTTCTGTGTGCGTACCCATCAGGGTTTCTGTGTGCGTACTCATCAGCTTTTCTGTGTGCGTACCCATCAGCGTTTCTGTGTGCGTACCCATCAGCGCTTCCGTGTGCGTACCCATCAGCGTTTCTGTGTGCGTACCCATCAGCTTTTCAGTGTGCGTACCCATCAGGGTTTCTGTGTGCCTATCCATTAGCGTTTCTGTGTGCCGATCCATCAGCGTTTCTGAGTGCCTATCCATCAGCGTTTCTGTGTGCCTATCCATCAGCGTTTCTGTGTGCGTAGCCATCAGCGTTTCTGTGTGCTTACCGATCAGCGTTTCTGTGTGCGTACCATCTGCATTTCTGTGTGCGTATCCATCAGTGTTTCTGTGTGCGTACCCATCAGCGTTTCTGTGTGCGTACCCATCAGCGTTTCTGTGTGCGTACCCATCTGCATTTCTGTGTGCGTATCCATCAGTGTTTCTGTGTGCGTACCCATCATCGTTTCTGTGTGCATACCCATCAGCGTTTCTGTGTGTGTACCCATCTGCATTTCTGTGTGCGTATCCATCAGTGTTTCTGTTTGCGTACCCATCAGCGTTTCTGTGTGCCTATCCATCAGTGTTTCTGTGTGCATACCCATCAGCGTTTCTGTGTGCGTACCCATCTGCGTTTCTGTGTGCGTATCCATCAGTGTTTCTGTGTGCGTATCCATCAGTGTTTCTGTGTGCGTACCCATCAGCGTTTCTGTGTGCCTATCCATCAGCGTTTCTGTGTGCCTATCCATCAGCGTTTCTGTGTGCGTACCCATCAGCATTTCTGTGTGCGTACCCATTAGCGTTTCTTTGTGCGTACCCATAAACGTTTCTGTGTTCGTATCCATCAGCATTTCTGTGTGCGTACCCATCAGCTTTTCTGTGTGCCTATCCATCAGCGTTTCTGTGTGCGTACCCATCAGCATTTCTGTGTGCGTACCCATTCGCGTTTCTTTGTGCGTACCCATAAACGTTTCTGTGTTCGTATCCATCAGCGTTTCTGTGTGCATACCCATCAGCATTTCTGTGTGCATACCCATCAGCGTTTCTGTGTGCATACCCATCAGCGTTTCTGTGTGCATACCCATCAGAGTTACTGTGTGCGGACCCATCAGCGTTTCTGTGTGCGTAGCCATCAGCGTTTCTGTGTGCCTATCCATCAGCGTCTCTGTGTGCATTCCCATCAGCGTTTTTATGTGCCTATCCATCAGCGTTTCTGTGTACGTACCAATCAGCGTTTCTGTGTGCGTACCCATCAGTGTTTCTGTGTGCGTACCCATCAGCGTTTCTGTGTGCGTACCCATCAGCGTTTCTGTGTGCGTACCCATCAACGTTTCTGTGTGCCTATCCATCAGCATTTCTGTGTGTGTACCCATCTGCATTTCTGTGTGCCTATCTATCAACGTTTCTGTGTGTGTAGCCATCAGCATTTCTGTGTGCCTATCTATCAGCGTTTGTGTGTGCGTAGCCATCAGCGTTTGTGTGTGCGTAGCCATCAGCGTTTCTGTGTGCGTACCCATCAGCGTTTCTGTGTGCGTACCCATCAGCGTTTCTGTGTGCCTATCCATCAGCGTTTCTGTGTGTGTAGCCATCAGCATTTCTGTGTGTGTAGCCATCAGCGTTTCTGTGTGCCTATCCTTCAGCGTTTCTGTGTGTGTAGCCATCAGCGTTTCTGTGTGTGTAGCCATCAGCGTTTATGTGTGCCTATCCATCAGCGTTTCTGTGTGCGTACCCATCAGCGTTTCTGTGTGCGTACCCATCAGCGTTTCTGTGTGTGTAGCCATCAGCGTTTCTGTGTGCCTATCCATCAGCATTTCTGTGTGTGTAGCCATCGGCGTTTCTGTGTGTGTAGCCATCAGCGTTTCTGTGTGTGTAGCCATCAGCGTTTCTGTGTGCCGATCCATCAACGTTTCTGTGTGAGTAGCCATCAGCGTTTCTGTGTGCCTATCTATCAGTGTTTCTGTGTGTGTAGCCATCAGCGTTTCTGTGTGCCTATCTATCAGCGTTTCTGTGTGCCTATCTATCAGCGTTTCTGTGTGTGTAGCCATCAGCGTTTCTGTGTGTGTAGCCATCAGCGTTTCTGTGTGCCTATCTATCAGCGTTTCTGTGTGCCTATCCATCAGCGTTTCTGTGTGTGTAGCCATCAGCGTTTCTGTGTGCCTATCCATCAGCGTTTCTGTGTGTGTAGCCCTCAGCGTTTCTGTGTGTGTAGCCCTCAGCGTTTCTGTGTGCCTATCCATCTGCGTTTCTGTGTGCCTATCCATCAGCGTTTCTGTGTTTGTAGCCATCAGCATTTCTGTGTGCGTACTCATCAGCATTTCTATGTCTCTATCCATCAGCGTTTCTGTGTGCCTATCCATCAGCATTTCTGTGTGCGTACTCATCAGCGTTTCTATGTCTCTATCCATCAGCGTTTCTGTGTGCCTATCCATCAGCGTTTCTGTGTTTGTAGCCATCAGCATTTCTGTGTGCGTACTCATCAGCGTTTCTATGTCTCTATCCATCAGCGTTTCTGTGTGCCTATCCATCTGCATTTCTGTGTGCGTATCCATCAGTGTTTCTGTGTGCGTACCCATCATCGTTTCTGTGTGCATACCCATCAGCGTTTCTGTGTGCGTACCCATCTGCATTTCTGTGTGCGTATCCATCAGTGTTTCTGTTTGCGTACCCATCAGCGTTTCTGTGTGCCTATCCATCAGTGTTTCTGTGTGCATACCCATCAGCGTTTCTGTGTGCGTACCCATCTGCATTTCTGTGTGCGTATCCATCAGTGTTTCTGTGTGCGTATCCATCAGTGTTTCTGTGTGCGTACCCATCAGCGTTTCTGTGTGCCTATCCATCAGCGTTTCTGTGTGCCTATCCATCAGCGTTTCTGTGTGCGTACCCATTAGCGTTTCTTTGTGCGTACCCATAAACGTTTCTGTGTTCGTATCCATCAGCATTTCTGTGTGCGTACCCATCAGCTTTTCTGTGTGCCTATCCATCAGCGTTTCTGTGTGCGTACCCATCAGCATTTCTGTGTGCGTACCCATTCGCGTTTCTTTGTGCGTACCCATAAACGTTTCTGTGTTCGTATCCATCAGCGTTTCTGTGTGCATACCCATCAGCATTTCTGTGTGCATACCCATCAGCGTTTCTGTGTGCATACCCATCAGAGTTACTGTGTGCGGACCCATCAGCGTTTCTGTGTATGTATCCATCAGCGTTTCTGTGTGCGTAGCCATCAGCGTTTTGTGTGCCTATCCATCAGCGTTTTGTGTGCCTATCCATCAGCGTCTCTGTGTGCATTCCCATCAGCGTTTTTATGTGCCTATCCATCAGCGTTTCTGTGTGCGTACCCATCAGTGTTTCTGTGTGCGTACCCATCAGCGTTTCTGTGTGCGTACCCATCAGCGTTTCTGTGTGCGTACCCATCAACGTTTCTGTGTGCCTATCCATCAGCATTTCTGTGTGTGTACCCATCTGCATTTCTGTGTGCCTATCTATCAACGTTTCTGTGTGTGTAGCCATCAGCGTTTCTGTGTGCCTATCTATCAGCGTTTCTGTGTGTGTAGCCATCAGCATTTCTGTGTGCCTATCTATCAGCGTTTCTGTGTGCGTAGCCATCAGCGTTTCTGTGTGCGTACCCATCAGCGTTTCTGTGTGCGTACCCATCAGCGTTTCTGTGTGTGTAGCCATCAGCGTTTCTGTGTGCCTACCCATCAACGTTTCTGTGTGAGTAGCCATCAGCGTTTCTGTGTGCCTATCCATCAGCGTTTCTGTGTGTGTAGCCATCAGCATTTCTGTGTGCGTACCCATCAGCGTTTCTGTGTGTGTAGCCATCAGCGTTTCTGTGTGCCTATCCTTCAGTGTTTCTGTGTGTGTAGCCATCAGCGTTTCTGTGTGCCTATCCATCAGCGTTTCTGTGTGTGTAGCCATCAGCGTTTATGTGTGCCTATCCATCAGCGTTTCTGTGTGCGTACCCATCAGCGTTTCTGTGTGCGTACCCATCAGCGTTTCTGTGTGTGTAGCCATCAGCGTTTCTGTGTGCCTATCTATCAGCGTTTCTGTGTGCGTAGCCATCAGCGTTTCTGTGTGCCTATCCATCAGCATTTCTGTGTGTGTAGCCATCGGCGTTTCTGTGTGTGTAGCCATCAGCGTTTCTGTGTGTGTAGCCATCAGCGTTTCTGTGTGCCGATCCATCAACGTTTCTGTGTGAGTAGCCATCAGCGTTTCTGTGTGCCTATCTATCAGTGTTTCTGTGTGTGTAGCCATCAGCGTTTCTGTGTGCCTATCTATCAGCGTTTCTGTGTGCCTATCTATCAGCGTTTCTGTGTGTGTAGCCATCAGCGTTTCTGTGTGTGTAGCCATCAGCGTTTCTGTGTGCCTATCTATCAGCGTTTCTGTGTGCCTATCCATCAGCGTTTCTGTGTGTGTAGCCATCAGCGTTTCTGTGTGCCTATCCATCAGCGTTTCTGTGTGTGTAGCCCTCAGCGTTTCTGTGTGTGTAGCCCTCAGCGTTTCTGTGTGCCTATCCATCTGCGTTTCTGTGTGCCTATCCATCAGCGTTTCTGTGTTTGTAGCCATCAGCATTTCTGTGTGCGTACTCATCAGCATTTCTATGTCTCTATCCATCAGCGTTTCTGTGTGCCTATCCATCAGCATTTCTGTGTGCGTACTCATCAGCGTTTCTATGTCTCTATCCATCAGCGTTTCTGTGTGCCTATCCATCAGCGTTTCTGTGTTTGTAGCCATCAGCATTTCTGTGTGCGTACTCATCAGCGTTTCTATGTCTCTATCCATCAGCGTTTCTGTGTGCCTATCCATCTGCATTTCTGTGTGCGTATCCATCAGTGTTTCTGTGTGCGTACCCATCATCGTTTCTGTGTGCATACCCATCAGCGTTTCTGTGTGCGTACCCATCTGCATTTCTGTGTGCGTATCCATCAGTGTTTCTGTTTGCGTACCCATCAGCGTTTCTGTGTGCCTATCCATCAGTGTTTCTGTGTGCATACCCATCAGCGTTTCTGTGTGCGTACCCATCTGCATTTCTGTGTGCGTATCCATCAGTGTTTCTGTGTGCGTATCCATCAGTGTTTCTGTGTGCGTACCCATCAGCGTTTCTGTGTGCCTATCCATCAGCGTTTCTGTGTGCCTATCCATCAGCGTTTCTGTGTGCGTACCCATTAGCGTTTCTTTGTGCGTACCCATAAACGTTTCTGTGTTCGTATCCATCAGCATTTCTGTGTGCGTACCCATCAGCTTTTCTGTGTGCCTATCCATCAGCGTTTCTGTGTGCGTACCCATCAGCATTTCTGTGTGCGTACCCATTCGCGTTTCTTTGTGCGTACCCATAAACGTTTCTGTGTTCGTATCCATCAGCGTTTCTGTGTGCATACCCATCAGCATTTCTGTGTGCATACCCATCAGCGTTTCTGTGTGCATACCCATCAGAGTTACTGTGTGCGGACCCATCAGCGTTTCTGTGTATGTATCCATCAGCGTTTCTGTGTGCGTAGCCATCAGCGTTTTGTGTGCCTATCCATCAGCGTTTTGTGTGCCTATCCATCAGCGTCTCTGTGTGCATTCCCATCAGCGTTTTTATGTGCCTATCCATCAGCGTTTCTGTGTGCGTACCCATCAGTGTTTCTGTGTGCGTACCCATCAGCGTTTCTGTGTGCGTACCCATCAGCGTTTCTGTGTGCGTACCCATCAACGTTTCTGTGTGCCTATCCATCAGCATTTCTGTGTGTGTACCCATCTGCATTTCTGTGTGCCTATCTATCAACGTTTCTGTGTGTGTAGCCATCAGCGTTTCTGTGTGCCTATCTATCAGCGTTTCTGTGTGTGTAGCCATCAGCATTTCTGTGTGCCTATCTATCAGCGTTTCTGTGTGCGTAGCCATCAGCGTTTCTGTGTGCGTACCCATCAGCGTTTCTGTGTGCGTACCCATCAGCGTTTCTGTGTGTGTAGCCATCAGCGTTTCTGTGTGCCTACCCATCAACGTTTCTGTGTGAGTAGCCATCAGCGTTTCTGTGTGCCTATCCATCAGCGTTTCTGTGTGTGTAGCCATCAGCATTTCTGTGTGCGTACCCATCAGCGTTTCTGTGTGTGTAGCCATCAGCGTTTCTGTGTGCCTATCCTTCAGCGTTTCTGTGTGTGTAGCCATCAGCGTTTCTGTGTGCCTATCCATCAGCGTTTCTGTGTGTGTAGCCATCAGCGTTTATGTGTGCCTATCCATCAGCGTTTCTGTGTGCGTACCCATCAGCGTTTCTGTGTGCGTACCCATCAGCGTTTCTGTGTGTGTAGCCATCAGCGTTTCTGTGTGCCTATCTATCAGCGTTTCTGTGTGCGTAGCCATCAGCGTTTCTGTGTGCCTATCCATCAGCATTTCTGTGTGTGTAGCCATCGGCGTTTCTGTGTGTGTAGCCATCAGCGTTTCTGTGTGTGTAGCCATCAGCGTTTCTGTGTGCCGATCCATCAACGTTTCTGTGTGAGTAGCCATCAGCGTTTCTGTGTGCCTATCTATCAGTGTTTCTGTGTGTGTAGCCATCAGCGTTTCTGTGTGCCTATCTATCAGCGTTTCTGTGTGCCTATCTATCAGCGTTTCTGTGTGCCTATCTATCAGCGTTTCTATGTGCCTATCCATCAGCATTTCTGTGTGTGTAGCCCTCAGCGTTTCTGTGTGCCTATCTATCAGCGTTTCTGTGTGTGTATCCATCAGCGTTTCTGTGTGCCTATCCATCAGCGTTTCTGTGTGCGTACCCATCAGCGTTTCTGTGTGTTTACCCATCAGCATTTCTGTGTGCCGATCCATCAGCGTTTCTGTGTGCCTGTCCATCAGCGTTTCTGTGTGCCGATCCATCAGCGTTTCTGTGTGCCTGTCCATCAGCGTTTCTGTGTGCCTGTCCATCAGCGTTTCTGTGTGCGTACCCATCAGCGTTTCTGTGTGCGTAGCCATCAGCGTTTCTGTGTGCGTACCCATCAGTGTTTCTGTGTGCGTAGCCATCAGTGTTTCTGTGTGCGTACCCATCAGCGTTTCTGTGTGCTTAGCCATCAGTGTTTCTGTGTGCCTATCCATCAGCGTTTCTGTGTGCGTACCGATCAGCGTTTCTGTGTGCGTAGCCATCAGTGTTTCTGTTTGCGTACCCATCAGCGTTTCTGTGTGCGTAGCCATCAGTGTTTCTGTGTGCGTACCCGTCAACGTTTCTGTGTGCGTAGCCATCAGCGTTTCTCTGTGCCTATCCATCAGCGTTTCTGTGTGCCTCTCCTTCAGCGTTTCTGTGTGCCTATCCATCAGCGTTTCCGTGTGCGGACCCATCAGCGTTTCTGTGTGCCTATCCATCAGCGTTTCTGTGTGCCTCTCCATCAGCGTTTCTGTGTGCCTATCCTTCAGCGTTTCTCTGTGCCTATCCATCAGTGTTTCTGTGTGCGTACCCATCAGCGTTTCTGTGTGCGTATCCATCAGCATTTTTGTGTGCGTAGCCATCAGCGTTTCTGTGTGCGTATCCATCAGCATTTTTGTGTGCGTAGCCATCAGCGTTTCTGTGTGCCTATCCATCAGCGTTTCTGTGTGCGTACCCATCAGCGTTTCTGTGTGCGTACCCATCTGCATTTTTGTGTGCGTAGCCATCAGCGTTTCTGTGTGCGTACCCGTCAACGTTTCTGTGTGCGTACCCATCAGCGTTTCTGTGTGCGTATCCATCAGCATTTTTGTGTGCGTAGCCATCAGCGTTTCTGTGTGCGTACCCGTCAACGTTTCTGTGTGCGTAGCCATCAGCGTTTCTGTGTGCCTATCCATCAGCGTTTCTGTGTGCCTATCCATCAGCGTTTCCGTGTGCGTACCCATCAGCGTTTCTGTGTGCGTAGCCATCAGCGTTTCTGTGTGCCTATCCATCAGCATTTTTGTGTGCATACCTATCAGCGTTTCTGTGTGCGTACCCATCAGCGTTTCTCTGCGCCTATCCATCAGCGTTTCTGTGTGCCTATCCATCAGCGTTTCTATGTGCCTATCCATCAGCGTTTCTGTGTGCCTATCCATCAGCGTTTCTGTGTGCCTATCCATCAGCGTTTCTGTGTGCGTACCGATCAGCGTTTCTATGTGCCTATCCATCAACGTTTCTGTGTGCGTAGCCATCAGCATTTCTGTGTGCGTATCCATCAGCGTTTCTGTGTGCGTACCGATCAGCGTTTCTGTGTGCGTAGCCATCAGCGTTTCTGTGTGCGTACCCATCAACGTTTCTGTGTGCGTAGCCATCAGTGTTTCTGTGTGCGTAGCCATCAGCGTTTCTGTGTGCCTATCCATCAGCGTTTCTGTGTGCGTACCGATCAGCATTTCTGTGTGCCGATGCATCAGCGTTTCTGTTTGCCTGTCCATCAGCGTTTCAGTGTGCGTACCCATCAGCGTTTCTGTGTGCCTACCCATCAGCGTTTCTGTGTGCGTACCGATCACTGTTTCTGTTTACATACCTTTCAACGTTTCTGTCTGCGTACCCATCAGCATTTCTGTTTACGTATCCATCAGCATTTCTGTGTGCGTACCGATCAGCGTTTCTGTGTGCGTTCCAATCAGCCTTTGTCTGTGCGTAGCCATCAGTGTTTCTGTGTGCGTACCCATCAGCGTTTCTGTTTACGTACCCATCAACGTTTCTGTGTGCCTATCCATCAGCATTTCTGTGTGCGTACCAATCATTGTTTCTGTGTGCGTATCCATCAGCGTTTCTGTGTGCGTATCCATCAGCGTTTCTGTGTGCGTATCCATCAGCGTTTCTGTGTGCCTATCCATCAGCGTTTCTGTGTGCGTATCCATCAGCGTTTCTGTGTGCCTATCCATCAGCGTTTCTGTGTGCGTACCCATCAGCGTTTCTGTGTGCCTATCCATCAGCGTTTCTGTGTGCCTATCCATCAGCGTTTCTGTGTGCGTACCCATCAGCGTTTCTGTGTGCGTACCCATCAGCGTTTCTGTGTGCGTACCCATCAGCGTTTCTGTGTGCGTGGCCATCAGCGTTTCTCTGTGCCTATCCATCAGCGTTTCTGTGTGCGTACCCATCAGCGTTTCTGTGTGCGTACCCATCAGCATTTCTGTGTGTTTACCCATCAGCGTTTCTGTGTGCGTACCCATCAGCGTTTCTGTGTGCGTGGCCATCAGCGTTTCTCTGTGCCTATCCATCAGCGTTTCTGTGTGCGTAGCCATCAGCGTTTCTGTGTGCCTATCCATCAGTGATTCTTTGTGCATTCCCATCAGCGTTTCCGTGTGCGTACCCATCAGCGTTTCCGTGTGCGGACCCATCAACGTTTCTGTGTGCGTAGCCATCAGCGTTTCTGTGTGCGTACCCATCAGCGTTTCTGTGTGCGTACCCATCAGCATTTTTATGTCCCTATCCATCAGCGTTTCTGTGTGCATTCCCATCAGCGTTTTTATGTCCCTATCCATCAGCGTTTCTGTGGGCCAATCCATCAGCGTTTCTGTGGGCCAATCCATCAGCGTTTCTGTGGGCCAATCCATCAGCGTTTCTGTGTGCCTCTCCATCAACGTTTCTGTGTGCATACCCATCAGCGTTTCTGTGTACGTAGCCATCAGCGTTTCTGTGTGCGTACCCATCACTGTTTCTGTGTGCGTACCCATCAGCGTTTCTGTGTGCGTACCCATCAACGTTTCTGTGTGCCTATCCATCAGCGTTTCTGTGTACGTACCCATCTGCGTTTCTGTGTGCGTATGCGTATCCATTAGCGTTTCTGTGTGCATACCCATCAGCTTTACCCTATTTTTAATTAGAATAATGTTAGAGTAAAGAGTAAGGAGGGAGAGGAATGTCTGAAATATGCTCCGGAGAACTTCCTTAATCAGTATATTCTCAACCCAACTAGAAAGGAGGCATGGCTGGATCTGGTGCTGGGAAATAAAGTGGGCCAAGTGGACCAAGTGTCTGTAGGGGAGCACTTGGTTAAGAGCGATCATCGTATCATAACATTTTGACTAGTAATGCAGAAAAGTAAGGACTAAAATACGGTAGAACGTCTAGATTGGAAGAGGGTTAATTTCAACACGATGAGAAGGATCCAGCCAGGGTAGAATGGAACAAAGCCTCACAGGAAGAACTGTGTTGGAATAATTAGTTATCTTTAAGGAAGAGATGCTTCAGGTGCAGGCTAGGTACATTCCAACAAAGGCAAAAAGTAAGAGAAACAAAAACAGGGTTCCTTGGATGGCAAGGACGATTGAGGTAATAATGAAACAAAAATGAGGGTGTATGAGGTACGTCAGGTAAATTATTCAAGTGAGAATCAGGCCAAGTGCAATAAGTTGAGAGGGGACGTGAAGAGAAAAATAAGACTGGCAAAGAGAGAATATGTAAATAGAATGGCAGTCAACATAAAAGGAAACCCAGAAATCTTCTCCTGTAAATAGTAAGCAGGTAGTAAGAGGTGGAGTGTGGCCTATGAGGGACAAAGAGGGTAATATATGCTTAGAGGCACGGGGCAAGGCTCATGTACCTAATGAGTACTTTGTATCCATGTTCACTGAGGAAGTGGAATCTGATAAAATATCAGTAGAAGTGGAGAGAGTAGAGGTAATGGATAGGGTAAAAATTAAGAGTTACTAAGAAGGCTGGCTATGGTAGATAAGTCACCTGGTCCAGATGGCATGCATCCAGGATGCTAAAGGAAGTGGGGCTGGAGATAGCGGAAAGGCTTACCATAATCTTCCAATCTTTCTTGGATACGGGGGAGGTGCAAATGTGATACCCTGATTCATGAAAAAGTGTAAGGATAGTCCTAGCAACTACAGGCCAGTTCGTTTAACATCAGTGGTGGGTAAGGTTTTAGAAACAATAATCAGGGAAAAAAATTCAACAGGCATTGGAGAGGTTCAAGTTAATTAAGGAGAGTCAGCTTGGATTTATAAAAGGGAAATCATGCTTGACTAATCTAATTGAATTTTCTGATGAAGTAACAGAGAAAGTTGATGAAGGGAATGCAGTGGGTGTTGTTTATACAGATTTTAAGAAAGCATTTGATAAGATACCACACAAAAGGCTGGTGAACAAAACTGAGGCTCATGGAATAGGAGGGTCAGTGTCCAATTGGATAAAAAAATTGGCTCTGAAGGACAGAAAACTGCAAGCCGTAGTAAATGGTTGTTTTTCTGTCTGGAGGATGGTAGACAGTGGTGTTCCCAAGGGTCAGTGCTGGGACAGCTGCTTTGTTGATATATATATATATATAAATGACCTGCATCTTGGAATACAGTGTAGAATTCCAGACTTTGCTGATGACACCAAACTTGGAGGTATGGCAAACAGTGAGGATGACATGAATCATCTGCAACAGGACATAGATAGGCTAGTAGAATGGGCGGACAGGTGGCAGATAGAATTTAATACTGACAAGTGTGAGGTGATGCATTTTGGCAGAAGGAATAGGAAGAGGCAATATATACTTAATGGCACAGTTCTAAAGAGTGTGCTGGATGAGTGTGCAGGAACAGAGGGACCTGGGGGTGCATGTGCATCGATCTTTGAAGGTGGCAGGACATATTGAGAGAGTAGTTAGCAAAGCATATGGGATCTTGGTATTTATAAATAGAGGCATTGAGTACAAAAGCAGGGAAGTTATGCTAAACCTTTATAACGCTCTGGTTAGGCTCCAGCTGGAGTATTGCATCCTGTTCTGGTCCCCCACACTTTAAGAAGGATGTGAAGGTCCTGGAACAGGTGCAGAGGAGGTTTACCAGAATGGTTCCAGAGATGGAGGAGTTTAATTACAAGGTTAGTTTGGAAAAGCTGGTGTTGCTCTTCTTGGAGCAAAGGATAGTGAGGGGAGATTTGATAGAGGTGAACAAGATTATGACAGACTTAGATAAGTTAGACAAGGAAAAACTTCCCATTAACTAATGGTACAAGGACTAGGGGATACAGATTGAAGGTTTTGGGCAAGAGATGAAGGGGAAAGATGAGGAAGAACTTTTTTACACAGTGCGTGGTAATGACCTGGAACACTCTGCCCGCAAGGGTGATGAAAACAAAGATAATCAATGACTTCAAAAGGAGGTTGGATGGGCACTGGAAGGAAATAAGCTTGCACAGTACGGAGATCGAGCAGGGGAGTGAGACTGATTGGACAGCTCCGTGGAGAGCCGGCATGGACTCGCTGGGGTGAATGGCCTCCTTCTGTGCCATAAATGACTCTCTAACTCTGTGACTACTAACTGTAAATGATTGACAATTGCTGGATGACTGTAAACAACTGGCAATTACTGAATAACTGTACAGATCAGGCAATTATTGGATAATTGTAGACAACCAGCGACTATTACATAACTTACAATCAGCAGTCAGTGGGTCCACAACTGGTATTTACTGGATATTGTTTATAAAGGGAAATTGCTTAGTGACTGAAGTGAGTAACAAAATACTGGACAACTGAAAAGATCATCGATATCTGTCCGATAGTTCATGTGAGGAAATTTCTCAGAAGCTGTAGGGAGTCGGACATTAATGGAAATATCAGTCTTGTATCTAACACTCCAATGCAAACCTCACTTTTCACTGGCTACTGCAATTTCACTGAATTGTATCACCAATCTAAGTGTTTTAGAAATGAATCATCCTGCAGCTCAGATGCTCCAGAGCTTTGTGCCTGTACTGTCTCAACAGTGTCACCCTCAGGTGGAGATTATGAACTGCACCTCTTTCGAGAGGAACATTGGGGGCAATTTTAATGAGTATCAGGAAACTGATACAATCGGGTGCAACGTTAACTTTACACCAAGGCTGATTTTACACCCAATTTTAATCACTATTAAATTTAATGGGGAGTAATACTGGATGGGTGTAAATCCATCATTCCACTCTATTCCCAACCTGCGATTTAGGTTAAAATTGCCCCCAGTGTCATAGAGTCATAGAGTCGTACAGCATAGAAACAGGCCCTTCGGCCCACCGCGTCCATGCCGACCATAATGCCTATCTATACTATTCCCACCAGCCTGCATTAATTCCATATCCCTCTAGGCCTTGTTTCTACTGTTCTTGCCTCCACCATCTCCTCAGGCAGCTCATTCCAGATACCCACTATTCTTTGTGTGAAAAATTCTTTGTTCTAATCATACTGTGCTTTTCTAAGTGCATTTATAAGATTTCCTTAATAATAGATTCCAACATTTTCCCAATGACTGATGTTAGGCTAATTGGCCTGTAGTTCCCCATTTTCTCTCTCCCTCCTTTCTTGAAAAGCAGTGTAACATTTGCCAACTTCCAATCTGATGGGACCATTCCTGAATCTAAGGAATTCTTTAATCCCTTTTCATCCCTTTGACCTGCTCTGCCTTTGCACTGGATTATGGCTGGTCTGCACCCACACTCCCTTTTCCTACCTTTATCCAATAAAAATCTATCAATCTCAGACCTAAAAGCTGCATTTGACCCAGCATCCATGGCTATTTGAGAGAGAGAGAGAGTTCCAAAGTTCTACTACTCTTTATGTGAAAAAAATGCTTCCTGTTTTCACCCTATGTTACCTACTTCTAATTTAAAGATGTTGGGGTTTATTTTGTGGAAAGGGTGAAAACAGGCACTAAGTGAGTGCTGTGCTAACAAGACATGCCTATTGAACAGTCTGGTTTTAGCCTGAAAATTTGGGGCTAATTGGTGATTGCCATGGTTTAGACATGCTTGGAGGTGGTAAACCAAAGGCCTGCATGCTTAGCACAAACGCTGATTCGAGCAATTTTAATGGAGCAATACATATAGCATACATGCCCACACTTCCACTGAAGGTGTGACACACAGACAATGGCACATATCAGGATGGCTCACTGAGCAAGGGTGAGAGGTCAGATGTGGCACTGGAGGTCATGGTGGAAGAGGTAGTAAGGAGGAGGGATGTACTGTATGCGCAGGGGTGAAGGAATCCATAGAGGCAAATAATTTGTGGTTTATATTGGAGGAGTGCACTGAGAATGTCAAAGCAGGAGTATTGTCACCAGGACATGGCTACAGTACCACAAAAAATGTAAGTGGTCAAGGTACAATCCCATCTCAGAAACACACTCCTCAATAACTGCACCACCAGCATCACAACCTCAGCACAATTCATCCACCATCTAACTATGCACTCATCCTGCACAATTGCATCCTTCACAAGAACTATTCATACCTCTGACACATCTCACAGCTGTTCAATCATGTGTGGCAACAAATACACACAAACATATCTGATAATACACTCATTCAAAATCAACACTCTTTCTCTTCCAGGATAAGATAATACATAACGGGTGGCAACAGGATCAGACTACGTGAGTGAAAACAAAGCTGCATGAATCACTTCACTGGAGGATGCTGGACATGATTGGATGGGGGAGTGGCACATTTCGTGGCTACCTGCAACATATCAAAGTATCAGAGACTGGATAAACACACTGAGGAATTAGAGAATGGAGAAAAACATGGAGGGATCAGACACTGGAAAAACACAATGAGAGATCCGCGAGTGGATAAACACACTGCTGGATTAAAGACTGGATTAACACACTGAGCAATCAGATACTCGGTACACACACTGAGGGATCAGAGATTGGATAAACACACTACAGGATCAGAGATTGGATAAAAACACTGCAGGATCAGAGATCGGTTAAACACACGACAGGATCAGAGATTGGATAAACACACTGCAGGATCAGAGATCGGTTAAACACACTACAGGATCAGAGATTGGATAAAAACACTGCAGGATCAGAGATCGGTTAAACACACTGAGGGATCAGAGATTGGATAAACACACTGCAGGATCAGAGATCGGTTAAACACACTGAGGGATCAGAGATTGGATAAAAACACTGCAGGATCAGAGATCGGTTAAACACACTACAGGATCAGAGATTGGATAAACACACTGCAGGATCAGAGATTGGATAAAAACACTGCAGGATCAGAGATCGGTTAAACACACTACAGGATCAGAGATTGGATAAACACACTGCAGGATCAGAGATTGGATAAAAACACTGCAGGATCAGAGATCGGTTAAACACACTACAGGATCAGAGATTGGATAAACACACTGCAGGATCAGAGATCGGTTAAACACACTACAGGATCAGAGATTGGATAAACACACTGCAGGATCAGAGATCGGTTAAACACACTGCAGGATCAGAGATCGGTTAAACACACTGCAGGATCAGAGATCGGATAAACACACTACAGGATCAGAGATTGGATAAACACACTGCAGGGTCAGAGATCGGTTAAACACACTACAGGATCAGAGATTGGATAAACACACTGCAGGGTCAGAGATCGGTTAAACACACTACAGGATCAGAGATTGGATAAACACACTGAGGGATCAGAGATTACATAAACACACTGAGGGATCAGTGATTGGATAAACACACTGAGGGATCAGAGATTGGATAAACAGACTGCAGGATCAGAGATCGGTTAAACACACTGAGGGATCAGAGATTACATAAACACACTGAGGGATCAGAGATTGGATAAACACACTGAGGGATCAGAGATTACATAAACACACTGAGGGATCAGAGATTACATAAACACACTGAGGGATCAGTGATTGGATAAACACACTGAGGGATCAGAGATTACATAAACACACTGAGGGATCAGTGATTGGTTAAACACACTGCAGGATCAGAGATCGGTTAAACACACTGAGGGATCAGAGATTACATAAACACACTGAGGGATCAGAGATTGGATAAACACACTGAGGGATCAGTGATTGGTTAAACACACTGCAGGATCAGAGATTGGATAAACACACTGCAGGATCAGAGATTGGATAAACACACTGAGGGATCAGAGATTACAAAAACACACTGAGGGATCAGTGATTGGTTAAACACACTGAGGGATCAGTGATCGGTTAAACACACTGCAGGATCAGAGATTGGATAAACACACTGAGGGATCAGAGATTGGATAAACACACTGAGGGATCAGAGATTACAAAAACACACTGAGGGATCAGTGATTGGTTAAACACACTGCAGGATCAGAGATTGGATAAACACACTGCAGGATCAGAGATTGGATAAACACACTGAGGGATCAGAGATTACAAAAACACACTGAGGGATCAGTGATTGGTTAAACACACTGCAGGATCAGAGATTGGATAAACACACTGCAGGATCAGAGATTGGATAAACACACTGAGGGATCAGAGATTACAAAAACACACTGAGGGATCAGTGATTGGTTAAACACACTGCAGGATCAGAGATTGGATAAACACACTGAGGGATCAGAGATTACAAAAACACACTGAGGGATCAGTGATTGGTTAAACACACTGAGGGATCAGTGATTGGTTAAACACACTGAGGGATCAGTGATTGGTTAAACACACTGCAGGATCAGAGATTGGATAAACACACTGAGGGACCAGAGATCAATAAACATACTGAGGGATCAGAGATGGCATCTATATCCTGATTTTTTTTAATTATTCTTTCACGGGATGTGCGCATCACTGGCTGTGCCAGCATTTATTGTCCATCCTTAATTTCCCTTGAGAAGGTAATAGTGAGCCACCTCCTTGAACTGCTGCAGTCCATTTGGGGTAGGTACACCCACAGTGCTGTTAGGAAGGGAGTTCCAAAATTTTGACCCAGCAACAGTGAAGGAACAGCGATATAATTCCAAGTCAGGATGCCTGTGTGACTTGGAGGGGAACTTGCAGGTGGTGGTGTTCCCATGCACCTGCTGCCCTTGTCCTTTTAGGTGGCAGAAGTCGTGGGTTGGAAGGTGCTGTCGAAGAAGCCTTGGTGAGTTGCTGCAGTGCATCTTGTAGATAGTACACACTGCAGCCACTATTCATCAGTGGTGGAGGGAGTGAATGTTGAAAGTTGTAGATGGGGCACCAAACAAGTAAGCTGCTTTGTCTTGGATGGTGTCGAGCTTCTTGAGTGTTGTTGGAGCTGCACTCCTCCAGGCAAGGACAGAATAATCCATCACACTCCTGAATTGTGCCTTGTAGTTGGTGGACAGGCTTTGGGGAGTCAGGAGGTGAGTTACTCACCACAGAATTCCCAGCCTCTGACCTGCTCTTCTAGCCACAATATATGGTTGTGATCAAATTCATTCTGGTCAAAGGTACCCCTAGGATGTTGATAGTGGGGGATTCAGCGATGGAAACAGGATTGAATGTCAAGGGAGATGCTTGGATTCTCTCTTGTTGGAGATAGTCATTGCCTGGCACTTGTGTGGCACGAATGTAACTTGGAACCTATTAGCCCAAGCCTGAATGTTCTCCAAGATTTGTTGCATATGGACATAGACTGCTTCAGTATCAAAAAAATCGCGAATGGTGCTGAACATTCTGCAATCATCAGTGAACATCCCCACTTTGAACCTTATGATGAAGGGAAGGTCATTGATGAAGCAACTGAAGATGGTTGGGCCCAGGACACTAACCTGAGGAGCTCCTACAGTGATGTCCTGTAGCTGAGATGATTGACCTCCAACAGCCATCTTCCTTTGCGCTAGGTATGACTCCAACCAACAGAGAGTTTCCCCCTGATTCCCATTGACTCCAGTTTTGCTGGGGCTCCTTGATGCCATACTCGGTCAAATGTTGCCTTGATGTTAAGGGCAGTCACTCTCACCTCTCCTCTTGAGTTCAGCTCTTTTGTCCGGGTTTGGACCAAGGCTGTAATGAGTTCAGGAGCAGAGTGGCCCTGGCAGAACCCAAACTGAACGTCAATGAGCAGGTTATTGCTGAGGAAGTGCTGCTCGATGGCATTGTCGACGACACCTTCCATCACTTTACTGATGATCGAGAGTAATTGGCTGAGTTGGATTTGTCCTGCTTTTTGTGCCCAGGACATAGCTGGGCAATTTTCCACAGAGCTGGGTAGTTGCCAGTGTTGTAGCTGTACTGGAACATCTTGGCTAGGAGCGTGGCCTATTCTGGACCGCACATTTTCAGTACTATTGCTGGAATGTTGTCAGGATCATAGCCTTTGCAGCATCCAATGCCTTAAGCCATTTGTTGATATCATGTGGAGTGAATCGAATTGGCTGAAGACTGGCATGCATGTTGCTGGGGACCTCAGGAACAGGCCAAGATAAATCACCCACTCGGTACTTCTGGCTGACATTGGTTGCAAATGCTTCAGCCTTGTCTTTTACACTGGTGTTCTGGGCTCCCCCATCATTGAGGATCGGGATATTTGTGGAGCTACCTCCTGTTAGTTGTTTAATTGTCCACCACCATTCACGACTGGATGTGGCAGGACTGCAGAGCATAGATCTGATCCGTTGGTTATAGGATCGCTTAGCTGTGTCTATCACATGCTGCTTCCGCTGTTTGGCAAGTAGTCCTGTGTTGTAGCTTCACCAGGTTGACACCTCATTTTAGGTATGCCTGGTGCTGCTCCTGGCATGCTCTCTTGCACTCATCATTGAACCAGGATTGATCCTCCGACTTGATGGTAATGGTAGAGTGGGGGATATGTCAGGCCATGAGGTTACAGATTGTGATTGAGTACAATTCTGCTGCTGCTGATGGCCCACAGCGCCTCATGGATGCCCAGTTTTGCATTGCTAGATCTGTTCGAAATCTATCCCATTTAGCAGGATGGTAATACCACACAACACGATGGAGGGTAGCCTCAATGTCAAGACGAGATTTTGTCTCCACAAGGACTGTGCGGTGGCCACTCCTACTAATATTATCATGGACAGTTGCATCTGCGACAGGTAGATTGGTGAGGACGAGGTCAAGTAGATTTTTCCCTCTTGTTGGCTCCCTCACCACTTATTGCAGACCCAGTCTAGTCGCTATGTCCTTTAGAAGTCAGCCATTTGAGGTGCTACCGAGCCACTCTTGGTGATGGACATTGAAGTCCCCCACTCAGAGTATATTTTGTGGCCTTGCCACCCTCACTGCTTCCTCCAAGTGGTGTTCAACATGGAGGAGTACTGATTCATCAGTTGAGGGGGGTGGGGGGGGTGTGCTGGTGGTGTGTGGTAATCAACAGGATGTTTCCTTGCCCATGTTTGACCTGACGCTATGAGACTTCGTGGGGTCAGGAGTCAATGCTGAGGGCGACTTCCTCCTGACTGTATACCACTATGCCGCCACCTATGGTGATGGTGATACATTGTCAGTAATGTCTGACTCCATCAGGCTGTTGCTTGACTAGTCTGTGGCACAAGCCCCCAGATGTAAGTAAGGAGAACTTAGCAGACTGTGCCATTGTAGCTTCCGGTGCCTAGGTCGATGGCAAGTCGTTCATCCAGTTTCATTCCTTTTTAGACTTTTTTTCTAGCGGTTCAATACAATGGAGTGGCTTGCTAGGCCATTTAAGAGTCAACCACATTGCTGCGCGTCTGGAGTCACATGTAGGTCAGCACATTTCCTTCCCTAAAGGGAATTAGTGAACTCGAAGGTTTTTACAACAATAAATTATGACTTCAAGGTCACCATTACTGAGACTAGCTTTTTTTAAATTAAATGTATTAATTGAATTTAAATTCCACCAGCTGCCATGGTGGGATTTAAACCCATGTCCCCAGAGAAGTACCTTAGCCCTCTGGATTGTCAGTCCAGTGACATTACTATTATGTCATTGCTTCCCCTTGCTGGACCAGAGAGCGGATAAACACACCGAGGGATCCGACATTGTATAAACACGGAGAGGGATCAGAGACTGAGTACACACAAAAAAAGATCAGAGATTGGACCGAGATACTGATGGATCAGAGATGGATAAACATACTGAGGGATCAGAGCTTTGATAAATATACTGAGGGACAATAGACTGAATAAGCACACCGAGGGATCGGAGACTGGATAAACACACTGAGGGTTGAGTGATCGATAAACACGCTGAGCGATCAGAAATTTGATAAACAAACTAAGGGTTCAGAGACTGGATACCGACACTGAGCGATCAGTGATGGATACAAACACTGAGACACCAGAGACTCAATGAACAGACTGAAGGACCAGAGAATGGAAAAACATACAGAGGGATAAAAGACTGGGTAAGCTCACTGAGGAAACAGAGATTGCATAGATGCTCTGAGGGACCAGAGAGTTGATAAATACACTGAAGGATCAGAGATCAGATAAACAAATGGAGGGATCAGAGATTACTTAAAGACAGTGTGGGATCAGAGACAGGATAAAAACAATGAGGGATCAAAGATCGGTTAAAAACATTGAGGTATCACAGAGTTGTTAAAACACTGAGGATCAGATGTTGGATAAATACAGTGAGGGATCAGAGAACGGACATCATAAACGGGAAACAGAGAATGCGTGCAGACACTGAGGGACCTGAGACTGGATAAACAACTGAGTGATCAGAGACTGGATAGATACAATGAGAGATCAGGGATTGGATCAACACACTGAGGGATCAGAGACAGGATAAACACATTGAAGGATCAGAGACTGGATAAATACACTGCGGAATCAGAGACTGGATAAGCATACTGAGTGATCAGAGACTGGATAAATACAATGAGAGACCAGGGATTCGATAAACACACTGAGAGATCAGGGATTGGATAAACACACTGAGGGATCAGAGACTGGATAAACACACTGAGGGATCAGAGACTGGAAAAACACACTGAGGGATCAGAGACTGGATAAACATACTGAGGGATCAGAGACTGGAAAAACACACTGAGGGATCAGAGACTTGATAATACAATGAGAGATCAGAGACTGGAAAAACACACTGAGAGATCAGAGACTGGAAAAACACACTGAGGGATCAGAGACTGGATAAACACACGGAGGGATCAGAGACTGGATAAGCACACTGAGGGATCAGAGACTGGATAAACAACTGAGTGATCAGAGACTGGGTAAACACACTGAGAGATCAGAGACTGGATAAACACACTGAGGAATCAGAGAATTGATAAACACACTGAGAAATCAGAGACAGGATCAACACACTGAGGGATCAGAGAATTGATAAACACACTGAGAAAGCAGAGACAGGATAAACACACTGAGGGATCAGAGACTGGATAAACACACTGAGGGATCAGAGACTGGATAAACACACTGAGGGATCAGAGACTGGATGAAAACACTGAGGGATCAGAGACTGGATAAACACACTGAGGGATCAGAGACTGGATAAATACAATGAGATATCAGGGATTGGATAAACACACTGAGGGATCAGAGATTGGATAAACATACTGAGGGATCAGAGACTTGATAAAAAGACTGAGGGATCAGAGACTTGATAAACACACTGAGGTGTCAATGACTTGCTAAACAGACTGAGGGATCAGAGACTTGATAAACACACGGAGGGATCAGAGACTAGATAAACACACTGAGGGATCAGAGACTTGATAAACAGACTGAGGGATCAGAGATTGGATAAACATACTGAGGGATCAGAGACTTGATAAAAAGACTGAGGGATCAGAGACTTGATAAACACACTGAGGTGTCAATGACTTGATAAACAGACTGAGGGATCAGAGACTTGATAAACACACGGAGGGATCAGAGACTTGATAAACACACTGAGGGATCAGAGACTTGATAAACACACTGAGAGATCTGAGACTGGATAAACACACTGAGGGATCAGAGACTTGATAAACACACTGAGAGATCAGAGACAGGATAAACACACTGAGGGATCAGAGACTTGATAAACACACTGAGAGATCTGAGACTGGATAAACACACGGAGGGATCAGAGACTGGATAAACACACTGAGGGATCAGAGACTGGGTAAACACACTGAGAGATCAGAGACTGGATAAACACACTGAGATCAGAGACTTGATAAATACACTGAAGTGTCAATGACTTGATAAACAGACTGAGGGATCAGAGACTTGATAAACACACTGAGGGATCAGAGACTTGATAAATACACTGAGGGATCAGAGATTGGATAAACACACTGAGAGATCAGAGACTGGATAAACACACTGAGGGATCAGAGACTTGATAAACACACTGAGAGATCTGAGACTTGAGAAACACACTGAGGGATTTGAGACTTGATAAACACATTGAGAGATCTGAGACTTGATAAACACACTGAGAGATCTTCGACTTGAGAAACACACTGAGGGATCAGAGACTTGATAAATACACTGAGGTATCAATGACTTGATAAACACACTGAGGGATCAGAGACTTGATAAACACACTGAGAGATCAGAGACTGGATAAACACACTGAGGGATCAGAGACTTGATAAACACACTGAGAGATCTGAGACTTGAGAAACACACTGAGGGATCTGAGACTTGATAAACACACTGAGAGATCAGAGACTTGGTAAACATACTGAGAGATCTTCGACTTGAGAAACACACTGAGGGATCAGAGACTTGATAAACACACTGAGAGATCTGAGACTTGATAAACACACTGAGAGATCAGAGACTTGGTAAACACACTGAGAGATCTGAGTCTTGATAAACACACTGAAGGATCAGAGACTTGATAAACACACTGAGAGATCAGAGACTGGATAAACACACTGAGGGATCAGAGATTGGATAAACACACTGAGAGATCTGAGACTTGATAAACACACTGAGGGATCAGAGACTTGATAAACACACTGAGAGATCAGAGATTGGATAAACACACTGAGAGATCTGAGACTTGATAAACACTCTGAGGGATCAGAGATTGGATAAACACACTGAGAGATCTGAGACTTGATAAACACACTGAGAGATCTGAGACTTGATAAACACACTGAGAGATCAGAGATTGGATAAACACACTGAGAGATCTGAGACTTGATAAACACACTGAGAGATCAGAGACTGGATTATCACACTGAGGGATCAGAGACTTGATAAACACACTGAGGGATCAGAGACTTGATAAACACACTGAGGGATCAGAGACTGGATAAACACACTGAGAGATCAGAGACTGGATAAACACCCTGAGGGATCTGAGACTGGATAAACACACTGAGAGATCAGAGACTTGATAAACACACTGAGAGATCAGAGACTTGATAAACACACTGAGAGATCTGAGACTGGATAAACACACTGAGAGATCAGAGACTGGATAAACACACTGAGAGATCAGAGACTGGATAAACACACTGAGAGATCAGAGACTGGACAAACACACTGAGGGATCTGAGACTTGATAAACACACTGAGGGATCTGAGACTTGATAAACACACGGAGGGATCAGAGACTTGATAAACACACTGAGGGATCAGAGACTTGATAAACACACTGAGGGATCAGAGACTGGATAAACACACTGAGGGATCAGAGACTTGATAAACACACTGAGAGATCAGAGACAGGATAAACACACTGAGGGATCAGAGACTTGATAAACACACTGAGAGATCTGAGACTGGATAAACACACGGAGGGATCAGAGACTGGATAAGCACACTGAGGGATCAGAGACTGGATAAACACACTGAGGGATCAGAGACTGGGTAAACACACTGAGAGATCAGAGACTGGATAAACACACTGAGATCAGAGACTTGATAAATACACTGAAGTGTCAATGACTTGATAAACAGACTGAGGGATCAGAGACTTGATAAACACACTGAGGGATCAGAGACTTGATAAATACACTGAGGTATCAATGACTTGATAAACACACTGAGGGATCAGAGACTTGATAAACACACTGAGAGATCAGAGACTGGATAAACACACTGAGGGATCAGAGACTTGATAAACACACTGAGAGATCTGAGACTTGAGAAACACACTGAGGGATTTGAGACTTGATAAACACATTGAGAGATCTGAGACTTGATAAACACACTGAGAGATCTTCGACTTGAGAAACACACTGAGGGATCAGAGACTTGATAAATACACTGAGGTATCAATGACTTGATAAACACACTGAGGGATCAGAGACTTGATAAACACACTGAGAGATCAGAGACTGGATAAACACACTGAGGGATCAGAGACTTGATAAACACACTGAGAGATCTGAGACTTGAGAAACACACTGAGGGATCTGAGACTTGATAAACACACTGAGAGATCAGAGACTTGGTAAACATACTGAGAGATCTTCGACTTGAGAAACACACTGAGGGATCAGAGACTTGATAAACACACTGAGAGATCTGAGACTTGATAAACACACTGAGAGATCAGAGACTTGGTAAACACACTGAGAGATCTGAGTCTTGATAAACACACTGAAGGATCAGAGACTTGATAAACACACTGAGAGATCAGAGACTGGATAAACACACTGAGGGATCAGAGATTGGATAAACACACTGAGAGATCTGAGACTTGATAAACACACTGAGGGATCAGAGACTTGATAAACACACTGAGAGATCAGAGATTGGATAAACACACTGAGAGATCTGAGACTTGATAAACACTCTGAGGGATCAGAGATTGGATAAACACACTGAGAGATCTGAGACTTGATAAACACACTGAGAGATCTGAGACTTGATAAACACACTGAGAGATCAGAGATTGGATAAACACACTGAGAGATCTGAGACTTGATAAACACACTGAGAGATCAGAGACTGGATTATCACACTGAGGGATCAGAGACTTGATAAACACACTGAGGGATCAGAGACTTGATAAACACACTGAGGGATCAGAGACTGGATAAACACACTGAGAGATCAGAGACTGGATAAACACCCTGAGGGATCTGAGACTGGATAAACACACTGAGAGATCTGAGACTTGATAAACACACTGAGAGATCAGAGACTTGATAAACACACTGAGAGATCTGAGACTGGATAAACACACTGAGAGATCAGAGACTGGATAAACACACTGAGAGATCAGAGACTGGATAAACACACTGAGAGATCAGAGACTGGACAAACACACTGAGGGATCTGAGACTTGATAAACACACTGAGGGATCTGAGACTTGATAAACACACTGAGAGATCTGAGACTTGATAAACACACTGAGGGATCAGAGATTGGAAAAACACACTGAGAGATCTGAGACTTGATAAACACACTGAGGGATCAGAGACTTGATAAACACACTGAGAGATCAGAGACTGGATAAACACACTGAGAGATCAGAGACTGGACAAACACACTGAGAGATCTGAGACTTGATAAACACACTGAGAGATCAGAGACTTGATAAACACACTGAGGGATCAGGGATTGGATAAACACACTGACGGATCAGAGACTGGATAAACACACTGAGGGATCAGAGACTGGATAAACACACTGAGAGATCAGAGACTGGATAAACACACTGAGAGATCAGACACTGGACAAACACACTGAGAGATCTGAGACTTGATAAACACACTGAGAGATCAGAGACTTGATAAACACACTGAGGGATCAGGGATTGGATAAACACACTGACGGATCAGAGACTGGATAAACACACTGAGAGATCTGAGACTTGATAAACACACTGAGAGATCTGAGACTTGATAAACACACTGAGGGATCAGAGACTTGGTAAACACACTGAGAGATCAGAGACTTGATAAACACACTGAGAGATCTGAGACTTGAGAAACACACTGAGGGATCAGAGACTTGATAAACACACTGAGAGATCTGAGACTTGATAAACACACTGAGAGATCAGAGACTTGGTAAACACACTGAGAGATCTGAGTCTTGATAAACACACTGAAGGATCAGAGACTTGATAAACACACTGAGAGATCAGAGACTGGATAAACACACTGAGGGATCAGAGATTGGATAAACACACTGAGAGATCTGAGACTTGATAAACACACTGAGGGATCAGAGACTTGATAAACACACTGAGAGATCAGAGATTGGATAAACACACTGAGAGATCTGAGACTTGATAAACACTCTGAGGGATCAGAGATTGGATAAACACACTGAGAGATCTGAGACTTGATAAACACACTGAGAGATCTGAGACTTGATAAACACACTGAGAGATCAGAGATTGGATAAACACACTGAGAGATCTGAGACTTGATAAACACACTGAGAGATCAGAGACTGGATTATCACACTGAGGGATCAGAGACTTGATAAACACACTGAGGGATCAGAGACTTGATAAACACACTGAGGGATCAGAGACTGGATAAACACACTGAGAGATCAGAGACTGGATAAACACCCTGAGGGATCTGAGACTGGATAAACACACTGAGAGATCAGAGACTTGATAAACACACTGAGAGATCAGAGACTTGATAAACACACTGAGAGATCTGAGACTGGATAAACACACTGAGAGATCAGAGACTGGATAAACACACTGAGAGATCAGAGACTGGATAAACACACTGAGAGATCAGAGACTGGACAAACACACTGAGGGATCTGAGACTTGATAAACACACTGAGGGATCTGAGACTTGATAAACACACGGAGGGATCAGAGACTTGATAAACACACTGAGGGATCAGAGACTTGATAAACACACTGAGGGATCAGAGACTGGATAAACACACTGAGGGATCAGAGACTTGATAAACACACTGAGAGATCAGAGACAGGATAAACACACTGAGGGATCAGAGACTTGATAAACACACTGAGAGATCTGAGACTGGATAAACACACGGAGGGATCAGAGACTGGATAAGCACACTGAGGGATCAGAGACTGGATAAACACACTGAGGGATCAGAGACTGGGTAAACACACTGAGAGATCAGAGACTGGATAAACACACTGAGATCAGAGACTTGATAAATACACTGAAGTGTCAATGACTTGATAAACAGACTGAGGGATCAGAGACTTGATAAACACACTGAGGGATCAGAGACTTGATAAATACACTGAGGTATCAATGACTTGATAAACACACTGAGGGATCAGAGACTTGATAAACACACTGAGAGATCTGAGACTTGAGAAACACACTGAGGGATTTGAGACTTGATAAACACATTGAGAGATCTGAGACTTGATAAACACACTGAGAGATCTTCGACTTGAGAAACACACTGAGGGATCAGAGACTTGATAAATACACTGAGGTATCAATGACTTGATAAACACACTGAGGGATCAGAGACTTGATAAACACACTGAGAGATCAGAGACTGGATAAACACACTGAGGGATCAGAGACTTGATAAACACACTGAGAGATCTGAGACTTGAGAAACACACTGAGGGATCTGAGACTTGATAAACACACTGAGAGATCAGAGACTTGGTAAACATACTGAGAGATCTTCGACTTGAGAAACACACTGAGGGATCAGAGACTTGATAAACACACTGAGAGATCTGAGACTTGATAAACACACTGAGAGATCAGAGACTTGGTAAACACACTGAGAGATCTGAGTCTTGATAAACACACTGAAGGATCAGAGACTTGATAAACACACTGAGAGATCAGAGACTGGATAAACACACTGAGGGATCAGAGATTGGATAAACACACTGAGAGATCTGAGACTTGATAAACACACTGAGGGATCAGAGACTTGATAAACACACTGAGAGATCAGAGATTGGATAAACACACTGAGAGATCTGAGACTTGATAAACACTCTGAGGGATCAGAGATTGGATAAACACACTGAGAGATCTGAGACTTGATAAACACACTGAGAGATCTGAGACTTGATAAACACACTGAGAGATCAGAGATTGGATAAACACACTGAGAGATCTGAGACTTGATAAACACACTGAGAGATCAGAGACTGGATTATCACACTGAGGGATCAGAGACTTGATAAACACACTGAGGGATCAGAGACTTGATAAACACACTGAGGGATCAGAGACTGGATAAACACACTGAGAGATCAGAGACTGGATAAACACCCTGAGGGATCTGAGACTGGATAAACACACTGAGAGATCTGAGACTTGATAAACACACTGAGAGATCAGAGACTTGATAAACACACTGAGAGATCTGAGACTGGATAAACACACTGAGAGATCAGAGACTGGATAAACACACTGAGAGATCAGAGACTGGATAAACACACTGAGAGATCAGAGACTGGACAAACACACTGAGGGATCTGAGACTTGATAAACACACTGAGGGATCTGAGACTTGATAAACACACTGAGAGATCTGAGACTTGATAAACACACTGAGGGATCAGAGATTGGAAAAACACACTGAGAGATCTGAGACTTGATAAACACACTGAGGGATCAGAGACTTGATAAACACACTGAGAGATCAGAGACTGGATAAACACACTGAGAGATCAGAGACTGGACAAACACACTGAGAGATCTGAGACTTGATAAACACACTGAGAGATCAGAGACTTGATAAACACACTGAGGGATCAGGGATTGGATAAACACACTGACGGATCAGAGACTGGATAAACACACTGAGGGATCAGAGACTGGATAAACACACTGAGAGATCAGAGACTGGATAAACACACTGAGAGATCAGACACTGGACAAACACACTGAGAGATCTGAGACTTGATAAACACACTGAGAGATCAGAGACTTGATAAACACACTGAGGGATCAGGGATTGGATAAACACACTGACGGATCAGAGACTGGATAAACACACTGAGAGATCTGAGACTTGATAAACACACTGAGAGATCTGAGACTTGATAAACACACTGAGGGATCAGAGACTTGGTAAACACACTGAGAGATCAGAGACTTGATAAACACACTGAGAGATCTGAGACTTGAGAAACACACTGAGGGATCAGAGACTTGATAAACACACTGAGAGATCTGAGACTTGATAAACACACTGAGGGATCAGAGACTTGATAAACACACTGAGAGATCTGAGACTTGAGAAACACACTGAGGGATTTGAGACTTGATAAACACACTGAGAGATCTGAGACTGGATAAACGCACTGAGGGATCAGAGACTTGGTAAACACACTGAGAGATCTGAGACTTGAGAAACACACTGAGGGATCAGAGACTTGATAAACACACTGAGAGATCTGAGACATGATAAACACACTGAGAGATCAGAGACTTGGTAAACACACTGAGGGATCAGAGACTTGATAAACACACTGAGGGATCAGAGATTGGATAAACACACTGAGGGATCAGAGACTTGATAAACACACTGAGGGATCAGAGACTGGATAAACACACTGAGGGATCAGAGACTTGATAAACACACTGAGGGATCAGAGACTGGATAAACACACTGAGGGATCAGAGACTGGATAAACACACTGAGGGATCAGAGACTTGATAAACACACTGAGGGATCAGAGACTGGATAAACACACTGAGGGATCAGAGACTGGATAAACACACTGAGGGATCAGAGACTTGATAAACACACTGAGGGATCAGAGACTGGATAAACACACTGAGAGATCAGAGACTGGATAAACACACTGAGAGATCAGAGACTGGATAAACACACTGAGGGATCAGAGACTTGATAAACACACTGAGGGATCAGAGATTGGATAAACACACTGAGGGATCAGAGACTTGATAAACACACTGAGGGATCAGAGACTTGATAAACACACTGAGAGATCAGAGACTGGATAAACACACTGAGGGATCAGAGACTTGATAAACACACTGAGAGATCTGAGACTTGATAAACACACTGAGAGATCTGAGACTGGATAAACACACTGAGAGATCAGAGACTGGATTATCACACTGAGAGAACTGAGACTTGATAAACACACTGAGAGATCTGAGACTTGATAAACACACTGAGAGATCTGAGACTTGATAAACACACTGAGAGATCAGAGACTGGATAAACACACTGAGGGATCAGAGACTTGATAAACACACTGAGGGATCAGAGACTGGATAAACACACTGAGGGATCAGAGACTGGATAAACACACTGAGGGATCAGAGACTTGATAAACACACTGAGGGATCAGAGACTGGATAAACACACTGAGAGATCAGAGACTGGATAAACACACTGAGAGATCAGAGACTGGATAAACACACTGAGGGATCAGAGACTTGATAAACACACTGAGGGATCAGAGATTGGATAAACACACTGAGGGATCAGAGACTTGATAAACACACTGAGGGATCAGAGACTTGATAAACACACTGAGAGATCAGAGACTGGATAAACACACTGAGGGATCAGAGACTTGATAAACACACTGAGAGATCTGAGACTTGATAAACACACTGAGAGATCTGAGACTGGATAAACACACTGAGAGATCAGAGACTGGATTATCACACTGAGAGAACTGAGACTTGATAAACACACTGAGAGATCTGAGACTTGATAAACACACTGAGAGATCTGAGACTTGATAAACACACTGAGAGATCAGAGATTGGATAAACACACTGAGGGATCAGAGATTGGATAAACACACTGAGGGATCAGAGACTGGATAAACACACTGAGGGATCAGAGACTTGATAAACACACTGAGAGATCTGAGACTTGATAAACACACTGAGAGATCTGAGACTTGATAAACACACTGAGGGATCAGAGACTTGATAAACACACTGAGGGATCAGAGATTGGATAAACACACTGAGGGATCAGAGACTTGATAAACACACTGAGGGATCAGAGACTTGATAAACACACTGAGAGATCAGAGACTGGATAAACACACTGAGGGATCAGAGACTTGATAAACACACTGAGAGATCTGAGACTTGATAAACACACTGAGAGATCAGAGACTGGATTATCACACTGAGAGATCTGAGACTTGATAAACACACTGAGAGATCTGAGACTTGATAAACACACTGAGGGATCAGAGATTGGATAAACACACTGAGAGATCTGAGACTTGATAAACACACTGAGGGATCTGAGACTTGATAAACACACTGAGGGATCTGAGACTTGATAAACACACTGAGGGATCAGAGACTTGATAAACACACTGAGAGATCAGAGACTGGATAAACACACTGAGAGATCTGAGACTTGATAAACACACTGAGAGATCTGAGACTTGATAAACACACTGAGAGATCTGAGACTTGATAAACACACTGAGAGATCTGAGACTTGATAAACACACTGAGAGATCAGAGATTGGATAAACACACTGAGGGATCAGAGATTGGATAAACACACTGAGAGATCAGAGACTGGATAAACACACTGAGGGATCTGAGACTTGATAAACACACTGAGGGATCAGAGATTGGATCAACACACTGAGGGATCAGAGACTTGATAAACACACTGAGGGATCAGAGACTTGATAAACCCACTGAGAGATCAGAGACTGGATAAACACACTGAGGGATCAGAGACTTGATAAACACACTGAGAGATCTGAGACTTGATAAACACACTGAGAGATCTGAGACTTGATAAACACACTGAGAGATCAGAGATTGGATAAACACACTGAGGGATCAGAGATTGGATAAACACACTGAGAGATCTGAGACTTGATAAACACACTGAGAGATCTGAGACTTGATAAACACACTGAGGGATCTGAGACTTGATAAACACACTGAGGGATCAGAGACTTGATAAACACACTGAGAGATCTGAGACTTGATAAACACACTGAGGGATCTGAGACTTGATAAACACACTGAGGGATCTGAGACTTGATAAACACACTGAGAGATCTGAGACTTGATAAACACACTGAGGGATCTGAGACTTGATAAACACACTGAGGGATCTGAGACTTGATAAACACACTGAGGGATCAGAGACTTGATAAACACACTGAGAGATCTGAGACTTGATAAACACACTGAGGGATCTGAGACTTGATAAACACACTGAGGGATCTGAGACTTGATAAACACACTGAGGGATCAGAGACTTGATAAACACACTGAGAGATCAGAGACTGGATAAACACACTGAGGGATCAGAGACTGGATAAACACACTGAGAGAGCAGAGACTTGATAAACGCACTGAGACATCAGAGACTTGATAAACACACTGAGAGATCTGAGACTTGATAAACACACTGAGAGATCTGAGACTTGATAAACACACTGAGGGATCAGAGACTGGATAAACACACTGAGAGAGCAGAGACTGGATAAACACACTGAGAGATCAGAGACTTGATAAACACACTGAGAGATCTGAGACTTGATAAACACACTGAGGGATCTGAGACTTGATAAACACACTGAGGGATCTGAGACTTGATAAACACACTGAGGGATCAGAGACTTGATAAACACACTGAGAGATCTGAGACTTGATAAACACACTGAGAGATCAGAGACTGGATAAACACACTGAGAGATCAGAGACTTGATAAACACACTGAGAGATCAGAGACTTGATAAACACACTGAGGGATCTGAGACTTGATAAACACACTGAGGGATCAGAGACTTGATAAACACACTGAGAGATCAGAGACTTGATAAACACACTGAGAGATCTGAGACTTGATAAACACACTGAGAGATCAGAGACTGGATAAACACACTGAGAGATCAGAGACTTGATAAACACACTGAGAGATCAGAGACTTGATAAACACACTGAGAGATCAGAGACTTGATAAACACACTGAGGGATCTGAGACTTGATAAACACACTGAGAGATCTGAGACTTGATAAACACACTGAGAGATCAGAGACTGGATTAACACACTGAGAGATCAGAGACTTGATAAACACACTGAGAGATCAGAGACTTGATAAACACACTGAGGGATCTGAGACTTGATAAACACACTGAGAGATCTGAGATTGGATAAACACACTGAGAGATCAGAGACTTGATAAACACACTGAGAGATCAGAGATTGGATAAACACACTGAGAGATCAGAGACTTGATAAACACACTGAGAGATCAGAGACTGGATAAACACACTGAGAGATCAGAGATTGGATAAACACACTGAGAGATCAGAGACTTGATAAACACACTGAGAGATCAGAGACTGGATAAACACACTGAGAGATCTGAGACTTGATAAACAGACTGAGAGATCAGCGACTGGATAAACACACTGAGAGATCTGAGACTTGATAAACACACTGAGGGATCTGAGACTTGATAAACACACTGAGAGATCTGAGACTTGATAAACACACTGAGAGATCTGAGACTTGATAAACACACTGAGAGATCTGAGACTTGATAAACACACTGAGAGATCTGAGACTTGATAAACACACTGAGAGATCAGAGATTGGATAAACACACTGAGGGATCAGAGATTGGATAAACACACTGAGAGATCAGAGACTGGATAAACACACTGAGGGATCTGAGACTTGATAAACACACTGAGGGATCAGAGATTGGATCAACACACTGAGGGATCAGAGACTTGATAAACACACTGAGGGATCAGAGACTTGATAAACCCACTGAGAGATCAGAGACTGGATAAACACACTGAGGGATCAGAGACTTGATAAACACACTGAGAGATCTGAGACTTGATAAACACACTGAGAGATCTGAGACTTGATAAACACACTGAGAGATCAGAGATTGGATAAACACACTGAGGGATCAGAGATTGGATAAACACACTGAGAGATCTGAGACTTGATAAACACACTGAGAGATCTGAGACTTGATAAACACACTGAGGGATCTGAGACTTGATAAACACACTGAGGGATCAGAGACTTGATAAACACACTGAGAGATCTGAGACTTGATAAACACACTGAGGGATCTGAGACTTGATAAACACACTGAGGGATCTGAGACTTGATAAACACACTGAGAGATCTGAGACTTGATAAACACACTGAGGGATCTGAGACTTGATAAACACACTGAGGGATCTGAGACTTGATAAACACACTGAGGGATCAGAGACTTGATAAACACACTGAGAGATCTGAGACTTGATAAACACACTGAGGGATCTGAGACTTGATAAACACACTGAGGGATCTGAGACTTGATAAACACACTGAGGGATCAGAGACTTGATAAACACACTGAGAGATCAGAGACTGGATAAACACACTGAGGGATCAGAGACTGGATAAACACACTGAGAGAGCAGAGACTTGATAAACGCACTGAGACATCAGAGACTTGATAAACACACTGAGAGATCTGAGACTTGATAAACACACTGAGAGATCTGAGACTTGATAAACACACTGAGGGATCAGAGACTGGATAAACACACTGAGAGAGCAGAGACTGGATAAACACACTGAGAGATCAGAGACTTGATAAACACACTGAGAGATCTGAGACTTGATAAACACACTGAGGGATCTGAGACTTGATAAACACACTGAGGGATCTGAGACTTGATAAACACACTGAGGGATCAGAGACTTGATAAACACACTGAGAGATCTGAGACTTGATAAACACACTGAGAGATCAGAGACTGGATAAACACACTGAGAGATCAGAGACTTGATAAACACACTGAGAGATCAGAGACTTGATAAACACACTGAGGGATCTGAGACTTGATAAACACACTGAGGGATCAGAGACTTGATAAACACACTGAGAGATCAGAGACTTGATAAACACACTGAGAGATCTGAGACTTGATAAACACACTGAGAGATCAGAGACTGGATAAACACACTGAGAGATCAGAGACTTGATAAACACACTGAGAGATCAGAGACTTGATAAACACACTGAGAGATCAGAGACTTGATAAACACACTGAGGGATCTGAGACTTGATAAACACACTGAGAGATCTGAGACTTGATAAACACACTGAGAGATCAGAGACTGGATAAACACACTGAGAGATCAGAGACTTGATAAACACACTGAGAGATCAGAGACTTGATAAACACACTGAGGGATCTGAGACTTGATAAACACACTGAGAGATCTGAGACTTGATAAACACACTGAGGGATCTGAGACTTGATAAACACACTGAGGGATCAGAGACTTGATAAACACACTGAGAGATCAGAGACTTGATAAACACACTGAGAGATCTGAGACTTGATAAACACACTGAGAGATCAGAGACTGGATAAACACACTGAGAGATCAGAGACTTGATAAACACACTGAGAGATCAGAGACTTGATAAACACACTGAGAGATCAGAGACTTGATAAACACACTGAGGGATCTGAGACTTGATAAACACACTGAGAGATCTGAGACTTGATAAACACACTGAGAGATCAGAGACTGGATAAACACACTGAGAGATCAGAGACTTGATAAACACACTGAGAGATCAGAGACTTGATAAACACACTGAGGGATCTGAGACTTGATAAACACACTGAGAGATCTGAGACTTGATAAACACACTGAGAGATCTGAGACTTGATAAACAAACTGAGAGATCAGAGATTGGATAAACACACTGAGAGATCAGAGACTTGATAAACACACTGAGAGATCAGAGATTGGATAAACACACTGAGAGATCAGAGACTTGATAAACACACTGAGAGATCAGAGACTGGATAAACACACTGAGAGATCTGAGACTTGATAAACAGACTGAGAGATCAGCGACTGGATAAACACACTGAGAGATCTGAGACTTGATAAACACACTGAGGGATCTGAGACTTGATAAACACACTGAGAGATCTGAGACTTGATAAACACACTGAGAGATCTGAGACTTGATAAACACACTGAGAGATCTGAGACTTGATAAACACACTGAGAGATCTGAGACTTGATAAACACACTGAGAGATCAGAGATTGGATAAACACACTGAGGGATCAGAGATTGGATAAACACACTGAGAGATCAGAGACTGGATAAACACACTGAGGGATCTGAGACTTGATAAACACACTGAGGGATCAGAGATTGGATCAACACACTGAGGGATCAGAGACTTGATAAACACACTGAGGGATCAGAGACTTGATAAACCCACTGAGAGATCAGAGACTGGATAAACACACTGAGGGATCAGAGACTTGATAAACACACTGAGAGATCTGAGACTTGATAAACACACTGAGAGATCTGAGACTTGATAAACACACTGAGAGATCAGAGATTGGATAAACACACTGAGGGATCAGAGATTGGATAAACACACTGAGAGATCTGAGACTTGATAAACACACTGAGAGATCTGAGACTTGATAAACACACTGAGGGATCTGAGACTTGATAAACACACTGAGGGATCAGAGACTTGATAAACACACTGAGAGATCTGAGACTTGATAAACACACTGAGGGATCTGAGACTTGATAAACACACTGAGGGATCTGAGACTTGATAAACACACTGAGAGATCTGAGACTTGATAAACACACTGAGGGATCTGAGACTTGATAAACACACTGAGGGATCTGAGACTTGATAAACACACTGAGGGATCAGAGACTTGATAAACACACTGAGAGATCTGAGACTTGATAAACACACTGAGGGATCTGAGACTTGATAAACACACTGAGGGATCTGAGACTTGATAAACACACTGAGGGATCAGAGACTTGATAAACACACTGAGAGATCAGAGACTGGATAAACACACTGAGGGATCAGAGACTGGATAAACACACTGAGAGAGCAGAGACTTGATAAACGCACTGAGACATCAGAGACTTGATAAACACACTGAGAGATCAGAGTCTTGATAAACACACTGAGAGATCTGAGACTTGATAAACACACTGAGGGATCAGAGACTGGATAAACACACTGAGAGAGCAGAGACTGGATAAACACACTGAGAGATCAGAGACTTGATAAACACACTGAGAGATCTGAGACTTGATAAACACACTGAGGGATCTGAGACTTGATAAACACACTGAGGGATCTGAGACTTGATAAACACACTGAGGGATCAGAGACTTGATAAACACACTGAGAGATCTGAGACTTGATAAACACACTGAGAGATCAGAGACTGGATAAACACACTGAGAGATCAGAGACTTGATAAACACACTGAGAGATCAGAGACTTGATAAACACACTGAGGGATCTGAGACTTGATAAACACACTGAGGGATCAGAGACTTGATAAACACACTGAGAGATCAGAGACTTGATAAACACACTGAGAGATCTGAGACTTGATAAACACACTGAGAGATCAGAGACTGGATAAACACACTGAGAGATCAGAGACTTGATAAACACACTGAGAGATCAGAGACTTGATAAACACACTGAGAGATCAGAGACTTGATAAACACACTGAGGGATCTGAGACTTGATAAACACACTGAGAGATCTGAGACTTGATAAACACACTGAGAGATCAGAGACTGGATAAACACACTGAGAGATCAGAGACTTGATAAACACACTGAGAGATCAGAGACTTGATAAACACACTGAGGGATCTGAGACTTGATAAACACACTGAGAGATCTGAGACTTGATAAACACACTGAGAGATCTGAGACTTGATAAACACACTGAGAGATCAGAGATTGGATAAACACACTGAGAGATCAGAGACTTGATAAACACACTGAGAGATCAGAGATTGGATAAACACACTGAGAGATCAGAGACTTGATAAACACACTGAGAGATCAGAGACTGGATAAACACACTGAGAGATCTGAGACTTGATAAACAGACTGAGAGATCAGCGACTGGATAAACACACTGAGAGATCTGAGACTTGATAAACACACTGAGGGATCTGAGACTTGATAAACACACTGAGAGATCTGAGACTTGATAAACACACTGAGGGATCAGAGACTTGATAAACACACTGAGAGATCAGAGACTTGATAAACACACTGAGGGATCTGAGACTTGATAAACACACTGAGAGATCTGAGACTTGATAAACACACTGAGAGATCTGAGACTTGATAAACACACTGAGGGATCTGAGACTTGATAAACACACTGAGAGATCTGAGACTTGATAAACACACTGAGGGATCAGAGACTTGATAAACACACTGAGAGATCAGAGATTGGATAAACACACTGAGAGATCAGAGACTGGATAAACACACTGAGGGATCAGAGACTTGATAAACACACTGAGAGATCAGAGATTGGATAAACACACTGAGAGATCAGAGACTGGATAAACACACTGAGGGATCAGAGATTGGATAAACACACTGAGAGATCAGAGACTGGATAAACACACTGAGGGATCAGAGACTTGATAAACACACTGAGAGATCAGAGACTGGATAAACACACTGAGAGATCAGAGATTGGATAAACACACTGAGGGATCAGAGACTGGATAAACACACTGAGAGATCAGAGATTGGATAAACACACTGAGAGATCAGAGACTGGATAAACACACTGAGGGATCAGAGACTTGATAAACACACTGAGAGATCAGAGATTGGATAAACACACTGAGAGATCAGAGACTGGATAAACACACTGAGGGATCAGAGACTTGATAAACACACTGAGAGATCAGAGACTGGATAAACACACTGAGAGATCAGAGATTGGATAAACACACTGAGGGATCAGAGACTGGATAAACACACTGAGAGATCTGAGACTTGATAAACACACTGAGGGATCAGAGACTGGATAAACACACTGAGAGAGCAGAGACTGGATAAACACACTGAGAGATCAGAGACTTGATAAACAAACTGAGAGATCTGAGACTTGATAAACACACTGAGGGATCTGAGACTTGATAAACACACTGAGGGATCTGAGACTTGATAAACACACTGAGGGATCAGAGACTTGATAAACACACTGAGAGATCTGAGACTTGATAAACACACTGAGAGATCAGAGACTGGATAAACACACTGAGAGATCAGAGACTTGATAAACACACTGAGAGATCAGAGACTTGATAAACACACTGAGGGATCTGAGACTTGATAAACACACTGAGGGATCAGAGACTTGATAAACACACTGAGAGATCAGAGACTTGATAAACACACTGAGAGATCTGAGACTTGATAAACACACTGAGAGATCAGAGACTGGATAAACACACTGAGAGATCAGAGACTTGATAAACACACTGAGAGATCAGAGACTTGATAAACACACTGAGAGATCAGAGACTTGATAAACACACTGAGGGATCTGAGACTTGATAAACACACTGAGAGATCTGAGACTTGATAAACACACTGAGAGATCAGAGACTGGATAAACACACTGAGAGATCAGAGACTTGATAAACACACTGAGAGATCAGAGACTTGATAAACACACTGAGGGATCTGAGACTTGATAAACACACTGAGAGATCTGAGACTTGATAAACACACTGAGAGATCTGAGACTTGATAAACACACTGAGAGATCAGAGATTGGATAAACACACTGAGAGATCAGAGACTTGATAAACACACTGAGAGATCAGAGATTGGATAAACACACTGAGAGATCAGAGACTTGATAAACACACTGAGAGATCAGAGACTGGATAAACACACTGAGAGATCTGAGACTTGATAAACAGACTGAGAGATCAGAGACTGGATAAACACACTGAGAGATCTGAGACTTGATAAACACACTGAGGGATCTGAGACTTGATAAACACACTGAGAGATCTGAGACTTGATAAACACACTGAGGGATCAGAGACTTGATAAACACACTGAGAGATCAGAGACTTGATAAACACACTGAGGGATCTGAGACTTGATAAACACACTGAGAGATCTGAGACTTGATAAACACACTGAGAGATCTGAGACTTGATAAACACACTGAGGGATCTGAGACTTGATAAACACACTGAGAGATCTGAGACTTGATAAACACACTGAGGGATCAGAGACTTGATAAACACACTGAGAGATCAGAGATTGGATAAACACACTGAGAGATCAGAGACTGGATAAACACACTGAGGGATCAGAGACTTGATAAACACACTGAGAGATCAGAGATTGGATAAACACACTGAGAGATCAGAGACTGGATAAACACACTGAGGGATCAGAGATTGGATAAACACACTGAGAGATCAGAGACTGGATAAACACACTGAGGGATCAGAGACTTGATAAACACACTGAGAGATCAGAGACTGGATAAACACACTGAGAGATCAGAGATTGGATAAACACACTGAGGGATCAGAGACTGGATAAACACTGAGAGATCAGAGATTGGATAAACACACTGAGAGATCAGAGACTGGATAAACACACTGAGGGATCAGAGACTTGATAAACACACTGAGAGATCAGAGATTGGATAAACACACTGAGAGATCAGAGACTGGATAAACACACTGAGGGATCAGAGACTTGATAAACACACTGAGAGATCAGAGACTGGATAAACACACTGAGAGATCAGAGATTGGATAAACACACTGAGGGATCAGAGACTGGATAAACACACTGAGAGATCAGAGACTTGATAAACACACTGAGAGATCAGAGACTGGATAAACACACTGAGAGATCTGAGACTGGATAAACACACTGAGAGATCTGAGACTTGATAAACACACTGAGAGATCTGAGACTTGATAAACACACTGAGAGATCTGAGACTTGATAAACACACTGAGGGATCAGAGATTGGATAAACACACTGAGAGATCTGAGACTTGATAAACACACTGAGGGATCTGAGACTTGATAAACACACTGAGGGATCTGAGACTTGATAAACACACTGAGGGATCAGAGACTTGATAAACACACTGAGAGATCAGAGACTGGATAAACACACTGAGAGATCTGAGACTTGATAAACACACTGAGAGATCTGAGACTTGATAAACACACTGAGAGATCTGAGACTTGATAAACACACTGAGAGATCAGAGATTGGATAAACACACTGAGGGATCAGAGATTGGATAAACACACTGAGAGATCAGAGACTGGATAAACACACTGAGGGATCTGAGACTTGATAAACACACTGAGGGATCAGAGATTGGATCAACACACTGAGGGATCAGAGACTTGATAAACACACTGAGGGATCAGAGACTTGATAAACCCACTGAGAGATCAGAGACTGGATAAACACACTGAGGGATCAGAGACTTGATAAACACACTGAGAGATCTGAGACTTGATAAACACACTGAGAGATCTGAGACTTGATAAACACACTGAGAGATCAGAGATTGGATAAACACACTGAGGGATCAGAGATTGGATAAACACACTGAGAGATCTGAGACTTGATAAACACACTGAGAGATCTGAGACTTGATAAACACACTGAGGGATCTGAGACTTGATAAACACACTGAGGGATCAGAGACTTGATAAACACACTGAGAGATCTGAGACTTGATAAACACACTGAGAGATCTGAGACTTGATAAACACACTGAGGGATCTGAGACTTGATAAACACACTGAGAGATCTGAGACTTGATAAACACACTGAGGGATCTGAGACTTGATAAACACACTGAGGGATCTGAGACTTGATAAACACACTGAGGGATCTGAGACTTGATAAACACACTGAGGGATCAGAGACTTGATAAACACACTGAGAGATCTGAGACTTGATAAACACACTGAGGGATCTGAGACTTGATAAACACACTGAGGGATCTGAGACTTGATAAACACACTGAGGGATCTGAGACTTGATAAACACACTGAGGGATCAGAGACTTGATAAACACACTGAGAGATCAGAGACTGGATAAACACACTGAGGGATCAGAGACTGGATAAACACACTGAGAGAGCAGAGACTGGATAAACACACTGAGACATCAGAGACTTGATAAACACACTGAGAGATCTGAGACTTGATAAACACACTGAGAGATCTGAGACTTGATAAACACACTGAGGGATCAGAGACTGGATAAACACACTGAGAGAGCAGAGACTGGATAAACACACTGAGAGATCTGAGACTTGATAAACACACTGAGAGATCAGAGACTGGATAAACACACTGAGAGATCAGAGACTTGATAAACACACTGAGAGATCAGAGACTTGATAAACACACTGAGGGATCTGAGACTTGATAAACACACTGAGGGATCAGAGACTTGATAAACACACTGAGAGATCAGAGACTTGATAAACACACTGAGAGATCTGAGACTTGATAAACACACTGAGAGATCAGAGACTGGATAAACACACTGAGAGATCAGAGACTTGATAAACACACTGAGAGATCAGAGACTTGATAAACACACTGAGAGATCAGAGACTTGATAAACACACTGAGGGATCTGAGACTTGATAAACACACTGAGAGATCTGAGACTTGATAAACACACTGAGAGATCAGAGACTGGATAAACACACTGAGAGATCAGAGACTTGATAAACACACTGAGAGATCAGAGACTTGATAAACACACTGAGGGATCTGAGACTTGATAAACACACTGAGAGATCTGATACTTGATAAACACACTGAGAGATCAGAGACTTGATAAACACACTGAGAGATCAGAGATTGGATAAACACACTGAGAGATCAGAGACTTGATAAACACACTGAGAGATCTGAGACTTGATAAACACACTGAGAGATCAGAGATTGGATAAACACACTGAGAGATCAGAGACTTGATAAACACACTGAGAGATCAGAGACTTGATAAACACACTGAGAGATCAGAGATTGGATAAACACACTGAGAGATCAGAGACTTGATAAACACACTGAGAGATCAGAGATTGGATAAACACACTGAGAGATCAGAGACTTGATAAACACACTGAGAGATCTGAGACTTGATAAACACACTGAGAGATCAGAGATTGGATAAACACACTGAGAGATCAGAGACTTGATAAACACACTGAGAGATCAGAGATTGGATAAACACACTGAGAGATCAGAGACTGGATAAACACACTGAGAGATCAGAGACTGGATAAACACACTGAGAGATCAGAGACTTGATAAACAGACTGAGAGATCAGAGACTGGATAAACACACTGAGAGATCTGAGACTTGATAAACACACTGAGGGATCTGAGACTTGATAAACACACTGAGAGATCTGAGACTTGATAAACACACTGAGGGATCAGAGACTTGATAAACACACTGAGAGATCAGAGACTTGATAAACACACTGAGGGATCTGAGACTTGATAAACACACTGAGAGATCTGAGACTTGATAAACACACTGAGAGATCTGAGACTTGATAAACACACTGAGGGATCTGAGACTTGATAAACACACTGAGAGATCTGAGACTTGATAAACACACTGAGGGATCAGAGACTTGATAAACACACTGAGAGATCAGAGATTGGATAAACACACTGAGAGATCAGAGACTGGATAAACACACTGAGGGATCAGAGACTTGATAAACACACTGAGAGATCAGAGATTGGATAAACACACTGAGAGATCAGAGACTGGATAAACACACTGAGGGATCAGAGATTGGATAAACACACTGAGAGATCAGAGACTGGATAAACACACTGAGGGATCAGAGACTTGATAAACACACTGAGAGATCAGAGACTGGATAAACACACTGAGAGATCAGAGATTGGATAAACACACTGAGGGATCAGAGACTGGATAAACACACTGAGAGATCAGAGATTGGATAAACACACTGAGAGATCAGAGACTGGATAAACACACTGAGGGATCAGAGACTTGATAAACACACTGAGAGATCAGAGATTGGATAAACACACTGAGAGATCAGAGACTGGATAAACACACTGAGGGATCAGAGACTTGATAAACACACTGAGAGATCAGAGACTGGATAAACACACTGAGAGATCAGAGATTGGATAAACACACTGAGGGATCAGAGACTGGATAAACACACTGAGAGATCAGAGACTTGATAAACACACTGAGAGATCAGAGACTGGATAAACACACTGAGAGATCAGAGACTTGATAAACACACTGAGAGATCAGAGACTGGATAAACACACTGAGAGATCAGAGATTGGATAAACACACTGAGAGATCAGAGACTTGATAAACACACTGAGAGATCAGAGACTTGATAAACACACTGAGAGATCAGAGATTGGATAAACACACTGAGAGATCTGAGACTTGATAAACACACTGAGAGATCAGCGATAGCAGAGGGATAACTCTTCCCTTCCCAGAAAGGTCGTAGCAACTGAAAAATCGGCTCGGGTCCGGTCTTGTTCGGATCGGATCCGGGTCGGGTCCGGGTCAGGTTCGGTCTTGTTCGTGTCGGGTTCGGGTTTGGTTTGGGTCGGGTCCGTTTGGGTTTGGGTCGGATCGGGTCTGAGTCGGGTCTGCGTCGGGTTCAGGTCGGCTCTGGGTCGGGTCCGGGTCGGGTCCGGTCATGTTTGCGTCGGGTATGGGTCGGGTTCGGGTCAGGTCCGGTCTGGTCAGGTTTGGGTACTGTCGGGTTCGGGTCGGGTCGGGTTTGGGTCAGGTTCGGTCTTGTTCCGGTCGGGTCCGGGTCGGGTTCGGGTCGGGTCCGGGTCAGGTTCAATCTTGTTCGGGTCGGGTTCGGGTCGGGTTCAGATTGGGTCGGGTCGGGTCCGGGTCGGGGTCGGGTCGGTCCGGTCGGGTCCAGGTCGGGTTTGTTCGGGTCCAGTCGGGTTCGGGTCGGGTCCGGGTCGGGTCCGGGTCGGGTCTGGTCTTGTTCGGGTAGTGTTCGGGTCCGGTCCGGTCGGGTCCAGTCGGGCCTGGGTCGGGTCTGGTCTTGTTCGGATCTGGTTCGGGTCGGGTCCGGGTCGAGTTTGGGTCGGATCCGGGTCGGGTTCGGTCGATTTCCGGTCGGGTCCAGGTCTGGTCTGGGTCAGGTTCAGTCTTGTTCGGGTTGGGTCGGGTTCGGCTTTGGGTCGGGTCTGGGTCCGGTTGGGTTCATGTCAGGTCGGTTCTGGGTCGGGGTCAGGTTGGGTCCGGGTCGGGTTTGGGTCGGGTTCAGGTCGGGTTCGGGTCGGGTTCTGGTCGGGTCTGGGTCGGGTTCGGGTCAGGTCTGGGTCGGGTTCTGGGTCGGGTTTGGCTTCGACTTCGGGTCGGGTCTGGGTCAGGTTAGGGTTGGGTTCGGGTTGGGTTCGGGTCGGATTCGGGTCGGGTTCTGAGTCGGGTTCGGGTTCGGCTTCGGGTCGGGTCTGGGTCGGGTTCGGGTCAGGTCTGGGTCGGGTTCTGGGTCGGGTTCTGGTTCGGCTTCGGGTCGGGTCTGGTTCGGGTCGGGTTCGGGTCGGGTCTGGGTCAGGTCGGGTCTGGGTCAGGTCGGGTCTGGGTCGGGTTCGTGTCGGGTTCGGGTCGGGTCTGGGTCAGGTTTGGGTCGGGTCGGGTTCGGGTCAGGTCGGGTCTGGGTCGGGTTCAGGTCTGGGTTGGGTTCAGGTCGGGTTCGGCTTCGGGTCGGGTCTGGGTCGGGTTCGGGTCGGGTCTGGGTCTGGGTCAGGTCGGGTCTGGGTCAGGTCGGGTCTGGGTCAGGTTCGTGTCGGGTTCGGCTTCGGGTCGGGTCTGGGTCGGGTTCGGGTCGGGTTCGGGTCGGGTCTGGGTCAGATCGGGTCTGGGTCAGGTCGGGTCTGGGTCGGGTCTGGGTCAGGTTTGGGTCGGGTCGGGTTCGGGTCAGGTCGGGTCTGGGTCGGGTTCAGGTCTGGGTTGGGTTCAGGTCGGGTTCGGCTTCGGGTCGGGTCTGGGTCGGGTTTGGGTCGGGTTCGGGTCGGGTCTGGGTCTGGGTCAGGTCGGGTCTGGGTCAGGTCGGGTCTGGGTCAGGTTCGTGTCGGGTTCGGGTTCGGGTCGGGTCGGGTCTGGGTCGGGTTCGGGTCGGGTTCGGGTCGGGTCTGGGTCAGGTTTGGGTCAGGTTCGTGTCGGGTTCGGGTTCGGGTCGGGTCGGGTCTGGGTCGGGTTCGGGTCGGGTTCGGGTCGGGTCTGGGTCGGGTACGGGTCGGGTCGGGTTCGGCTTCGGGTCAGGTCTGGGTTGGGTTCAGGTCGGGTGTGGGTCGGGTTCGGGTCCGGTCGGGGTCGGGTTCGGGTCGGGTCTGGGTCGGGTTCAGGTCGGGTGTGGGTCGGGTTCGGGTCCGGTCGGGGTCGGGTTCGGGTCGGGTCTGGGTCGGGTTCGGGTCGTGTCTGGGTCGGGTTCGGGTTGGGTCGGGTTCGGCTTCAGGTCGGGTCTGGGTCGGGTTCAGGTCTGGGTTGGGTTCAGGTCGGGTTCGGCTTCGGGTCGGGTCTGGGTCGGGTTTGGGTCGGGTTCGGGTCGGGTCTGGGTCTGGGTCAGGTCGGGTCTGGGTCAGGTCGGGTCTGGGTCAGGTTCGTGTCGGGTTCGGGTTCGGGTCGGGTCGGGTCTGGGTCGGGTTCGGGTCGGGTTCGGGTCGGGTCTGGGTCAGGTTTGGGTCAGGTTCGTGTCGGGTTCGGGTTCGGGTCGGGTCGGGTCTGGGTCGGGTTCGGGTCGGGTTCGGGTCGGGTCTGGGTCGGGTACGGGTCGGGTCGGGTTCGGCTTCGGGTCAGGTCTGGGTCGGGTTCAGGTCGGGTGTGGTTCGGGTCCGGTCGGGGTCGAGTTCGGGTCGGGTCTGGGTCGGGTTCAGGTCGGGTGTGGGTCGGGTTCGGGTCCGGTCGGGGTCGGGTTCGGGTCGGGTCTGGGTCGGGTTCGGGTCGTGTCTGGGTCGGGTTCGGGTTGGGTCGGGTTCGGCTTCAGGTCGGGTCTGGGTCGGGTTCGGGTCGGGTCAGGTCGGGTCTGGGTCAGGTTCGTGTCGGGTTCGGGTCGGGTCGGGTCTGGGTCGGGTTCGGGTCGGGTTCGGGTCGGGTCTGGGTCAGGTTTGGGTCAGGTTTGTGTCGGGTTCGGGTTCGGGTCGGGTTGTGTCTGGGTCGGGTTCGGGTCAGGTTTGGGTCAGGTTTGTGTCAGGTTCTGGGTCGGGTTCGGGTCGGGTCTGGGTCGGCTTCGGGTCGGGTCGGGTTTGGGTCGGGTCGGGTTCGGGTCAGGTTCGGGTCGGGTCTGGGTCAAGTTCGGGTCGGGTTTGGGTCGGGTCTGGGTCAGGTCGGGTCTGGGTCAGGTCAGGTCTGGGTCGGCTTCGGGTCGGGTTCGGGTCGGGTCTGGTTCGGGTTCTGGGTCGGGTTCGGGTTCGGCTTCGGCTTCGGGTCGGGATCAGGTCGGGTTCGGGTCAGGTTCGGGTCGGGTTCGGGTCGGGTCTGGGTCGGGTTCGGATTCGGGTTCAGGTCGGGTTCGGTTCTGGGTCGGGTTCGGGTCCGGACTGGGTCGGGTTCGGGTCGGGTTCGGGTCGGGTCCGGGCCGGGATCGGGTTGGGTCCAGGTCGGGTCTGGGTCGGGTTAGGGTCGGGTTCGGGTCGGGGTCGGGTTCGGGTTCGGGTCGGGTCTGGGTCGGGTACGGGTCGGGTCGGGTTCGGCTTCGGGTCGGGTCTGGGTCGGGTTCAGGTCGGGTGTGGGTCGGGTTCGGGTCCGGTCGGGGTTGGGTTCGGGTCGGGTCTGGGTCGGGTTCGGGTCGTGTCTGGGTCGGGTTCGGGTTGGGTCGGGTTCGGCTTCAGGTCGGGTCTGGGTCGGGTTCGGGTCGGGTTTGGGTCGGGTCTGGGTCAGGGTCAGGTTCGGGTCCGGTCGGGTTCAGGTCGGGTCGGTTCTGGGTCGGGTTTGGGTCGGGTCTGGGTCGGGTTCGGGTCGGGTGCGGATCGGGTTCGGGTCGGGTTCGGGTCGTGTCTGGGTCGGGTCTGGGTCGGGTTCAGGTCGGGTTCGGGTCGGGTTCAGGTTGGGTCTGGGTCGGTTCAGGTCAGGTCTGGGTCGGGTTCTCGGTCGGGTTCGGCTTCGGCTTCGGGTCGGGTCTGGGTCGTGTTTGGGTCGGGTTCGGGTCGGGTCTGGGTCGGGTTCAGGTCGGGTTCGGGTCGGGTCTGGGTCGGGTTCGGGTCAGGTCTAGGTCGGGTTCTGGGTCGGGTTCGGCTTCGGGTCGGGTCTGGGTTGTATTCGGGTCGGGTATAGGTCAGGTTCGGGTCGGGTTTGGGTTCGGCTTCGGGTCGGGTCTGGGTCGGGTTCGGGTCAGGTCTGGGTCGGGTTCGGGTTCGGCTTCGGGTCGGGTCTGGGTCGGGTTCGGGTCGGGTCTGGGTCGGCTTCGGGTCAGGTCGGGTTCGGGTCGGGTCGGGTTCAGGTCAGGTTCGGGTCGGGTCTGGGTCAAGTTCGGGTCGGGTCGGGGTCGGGTCGGGTCTGGTTCAGGTCGGGTCTGGGTCAGGTCAGGTCTGGGTCGGGTTCGGGTCGGGTTCAGGTCGGGTCTGGGTCGGGTTCTGGGTCGGCTTCGGGTCGGGATCGGGTCGGGTTCGGTTCGGGGTCGGGTTCGGGTCCGGACTGGGTCGGGTTCAGGTCGGGTGTGGGTCGGGTTCGGGTCCGGTCGGGGTCGGGTTCGGGTCGGGTCTGGGTCGGGTTCGGGTCGTGTCTGGGTCGGGTTCGGGTTGGGTCGGGTTCGGCTTCAGGTCAGGTCTGGGTCGGGTTCGGGTCGGGTTTGGGTCGGGTCTGGGTCAGGTTCGGGTCGGGTCGGGTTCGGCTTCGGGTCTGGTCTGGGTCCGGTCGGGTTCAGGTCGGGTCGGTTCTGGGTCGGGTTTGGGTCGGGTCCGGGTCGGGTTCGGGTCGGGTGCGGATCGGGTTCGGGTCGGGTTCGGGTCGGGTCTGGGTCAGGTTCAGGTCGGGTTCGGGTCGGGTTCGGGTCGGGTCTGGGTCGGTTCAGATCAGGTCTGGGTCGGGTTCTGGGTCGGGTTCGGGTTCGGCTTCGGGTCGGGTCTGGGTCGTGTTCGGGTCGGGTTCGGGTAGGGTCTGGGTCTGGTTCAGGTCGGGTTCGGGTCGGGTTCGGGTCGGGTCTGGGTCGGGCTCGGGTCAGGTCTGGGTCGGGTTCTGGGTCGGGTTCGGCTTCGGGTCGGGTCTGGGTCGTGTTCAGGTCGGGTTCGGGTCGGGTTCGGGTCGGGTTCTGGGTCGGGTTCGGGTTCGGCTTCGGGTCGGGTCTGGGTCGTGTTCAGGTCGGGTTCGGGTCGGGTTCAGGTCGGGTTCTGGGTCGGGTTCGGCTTCGGCTTCGGGTCGGGTCTGGATCGTGTTCGGGTTCGGCTTCGGGTGGGTTCTGGTTCGGGTCGGCTTCGGGTCGGGTCTGGGTTGTGTTTGGGTCAGGTTCGGGTCGGTTCGGGTTCGGCTTCGGGTCGGTTCTGGGTCGGGTTTGGGTCGGGTCCGGGTCGGGTCTGGGTCGGGTTCGGGTCGGGTTCGGGTCGGGTTCATGTCGGGTTCGGGTCGGGTCTGGGTCGGGTTCTGGGTCGGGTTCGGGTTCGGCTTCGGGTCGGGTCTGGGTCGTGTTCGGGTCGGGTTCGGGTCGGGTTCTGGGTCGGGTTCGGGTTTGGCTTCGGTTCGGGTCTGGGTCGGGTTCGGGTTCGGCTTCGGCTTCGGGTCGGGCTCTGGGTCGGGTTCTGGGTCGGGTTCGGGATCGGCTTCGGAACGGGTCTGGGTTGGGTTCGGGTCGGGTCTGGGTCGGGTTCGGGTCAGGTCTGGGTCGGGTTCTGGGTCGGGTTCGGGTTCGGCTTCGGGTCGGGTCTGGGTCGGGTTCTGGGTCGGGTTCGGGTTCAGCTTCAGGTCGGGTTTGGGTCGGGTTCTGGGTCGGGTTCGGGTTCGGCTTCGGGTCGGGTCTGGGTCGGGTTCTGGGTCGGGTTCGGGTTCGGCTTCGGGTCGGGCTCTGGGTCGGGTTCTGGGTCGGGTTCGGGATCGGCTTCGGAACGGGTCTGGGTTGGGTTCAGGTCGGGTCTGGGTCGGGTTCGGGTCAGGTCTGGGTCGGGTTCTGGGTCGGGTTCGGGTTCGGCTTCGGGTCGGGTCTGGGTCGGGTTCTGGGTCGGGTTCGGGTTCAGCTTCAGGTCGGGTTTGGGTCGGGTCTGGGTCGGGTTCGGGTCAGGTCTGTGTTGGGTTCTGGGTCGGGTTCGGCTTAGGCTTCGGGTCGGGTCTGGGTCGGGTTCGGGTCGGGTCGGGTCTGGGTCGAGTTCGGGTCGGGTCAGGTTCGGTTCAGGTCGGGTCCGGGTCGGGTCCGGGTCAGGTTCGGGTCGGGTTCGGGTCGGGTCTGGGTCAGGTTCGGGTCAGGTTCAGTCTTGTTCGGGTTGGGTCGGGTTCGGCTTTGGGTCGGGTCTGGGTCCGGTCGGGTTCAGGTCGGGTCGGTTCTGGGTCGGGGTCGGGTCAGGTCCGGGTTGGGATTGGGTCGGGTTCGGGTCGGGTTCGGGTCGGGTTCTGGTCGGGTCTGGATCGGGTTCAGGTCAGGTCTGGGTCGGGTTCTGGGTCGGGTTCGGGTTCGACTTCGGGTCGGGTCTGGGTCAGGTTCGGGTCGGGTCTGGGTCGGGTTCGGGTTTGGCTTCAGGTCGGGTCTGGGTCGGGTTCGGGTTCGGCTTCGGGTCGGGTCTGGGTCGGGTTCGGGTCGGGTCTGGGTCGGGTTCGGGTTTGGCTTTGGGTCGGGTCTGGGTCGGGTTCGGGTTGGGTCTGGGTCGGGTTCGGGTCAGGTCTGGGTCGGGTTCGGGTCGGGTCTGGGTCGGGTTCGGGTTTGGCTTCGGGTCGGGTCTGGGTCGGGTTCGGGTCGGGTTCGGGTCGGATTCGGGTCGGGTTCTGGGTCGGGTTCAGCTTCAGGTCGGGTCTGGGTCGGGTTCGGGTTTGGCTTCGGGTCGGGTCTGGGTCGGGTTCGGGTCGGGTTCGGGTCGGATTCGGGTCAGGTCTGGGTCGGGTTCGGGTCGGGTCTGGGTCGGGTTCGGGTTTGGCTTCGGGTCGGGTTTGGGTCGGGTTCGGGTCGGGTTCGGGTCGGGTTCAGGTTCGGTTTCGGGTCGGGTCGGGTTCGGGTCGGATTCGGGTCGGGTTCTGGGTCGGGTTCGGCTTCGGCTTCGGCTTCGGGTCGGGTCTGGGTCGGTTTCGGCTTCGGGTCGGGTCTGGGTCAGGTTCGGGTCGGGTCTGGGTCAAGTTCGGGTCGGGTCGGGTTCGGTTCAGGTCTGGGTCAGGTCGGGTCTGGGTCAGGTCGGGTTCAAGTCGGGTTCGTGTCGGGTCTGGGTCGGGTTCGTGTCGGGTTCGGGTTGGGTCTGTGTCGGATTCGGGGCGGGTCTGGGTCGATTTGGGGTCGGGTCTGGGTCGTGTTCGTGTTCGGGTTCGGGTCGGGTCCAGGTCAAGTCCGGGTCAGATCCGGGTCAGGTCCGGGTCGGGTCCGGTCGAGTTAGGGTCGGGTCCGGTCGGTTCGGGTCGGGTCCAGTCAAGTTCGGGCTGGGTCCGGGTCGGGTCCGGGTCGGTTCCGGTCGAGTTCGGGTCGGGTCCGGGTCGGGTCCAGGTCGAGTCCGGGTCGTGTCTGGTTGGGTTCAGGTCGGGTCCGGGTCAGGTCCATGTCAGGTTCAAGTCGGGTCAAATTAATTTCCTGTCCAAAATAGTTATTCATTTTTGAGAGATAACATTAATTTTGAAGTATATGCTCATTGTGTAGAGCCACCAAAACATAACAGGATAAAATCACAGACAGTAATTGTGAAATAATAGAAATATCACTTTCTTCAGTATACACCTGAGAGACAGATCAGGTGGACATGATATTGGAAGATGAGATTAGAAGTTATATAAAATGCAAAATAAAAAGAGAAATATTAAGTAAGTTAATCCAACACAAAGAAGGTAAAGCTCCTGGTAAAGCTCACATATTCACATATCCACGCATTCACATATTCGCAGAAGAATCTAGGGAAGAGATGAACTGCAGACCAGTCAGCTTAACATCAGTGTTACCTGACCAATTACCGCCCCATCAGTCTACTCTCGATCATCAGCAAAGTGATGGAAGATGTGGCAACAGTTGCATTAAGCGGCACTTACTCAGCAATAAGGTGCTCACTGACGCTCAGTTTGGGTTCCACCAGGACCACTCAGCTCTTGACCTCATTACAGCCTTGGTCCAAACATGGAACTCAAGAAGTGAGCTGAGAATGACTGCCCTTGACTGAATCTTGCCTGGATGAATTCAGCTCCAACAACACTCCAGAAACTCAATGCCATCCAGGACAAAGCAGCCCACTTGATTGGCACCTCATGCAATACCTTCAACATTCACTCCCTCCACCACTGACGCAAATGGATTTAGGAGTATAAATACACAAATCACTAGTGAATAAGGTCATAGAATAAAACCAAAGAAAGTGCTTGGGTTTATTTCTTGAGGGATAGAATTGAAAGGTAGAGAAATTATGTGAACCTCTTACTGAACCTTAGATAGACCACACTGTAGTGCTGTACAGTTCTGGTCACTATATTATGAAAAGGATATAGAGGCACTGGAGAGGGTGCAAAAAAGATTTACAAGGATGATGCTGGAACTGGATGTCATACCTACCATACCAAGCAGCCAGGACACTCTTGGGGAGGCAGGGGGAGAGCCCCTCTACAGGGCAGCCTTTGGCTACACTGCATCCAGGCAGACAGGAAAAGCCTGTAGGCCTGTCCGGAGCACTGGCACGCCAGCCTGCCTCTGGGTGCCTGCCTCCAGGCAGTTGATCTGCCCCCTGTTGCACCAGAAAACTGGAGGCCGACTGGAAAATCCCAGTCAGCCTCCTTAATCCCTGCCTGCAAGGGTGTTAATCAGCCTAATTGCCTGCCCATCTAGTGGGGGCCTCCCCAGGACCCAAACTCACTTCAGCCAAAATGGCCGACGTCTGGAAGGGACCCAGGAAGCCACCACACCGGCTGGTCTCACAACCTTCAGGCCCCGTCCTCCTCCGGTCCCGATGTTGGAGGGACCCGAAAATTCAGCCCAGAATGTTGCCATGTGTGGGGAAGAGCAAAACTAGAGGCCGTCAATATAAGATAGAATGTAAGTACACAAGAAATAGGAGCAGGCATAGGCCACTTGGGCCTTCGAGACTGCTCCACCATTCAATAAGATCATGGCTGATCTTCTACCTCAATTCCGCCTTCCTGCACTATCCCCATATCCCTTAATTCCTTTAGTAGCCAAAAACCTATCTGTCTTCCACAGCTCTCTGGGGTAGAGAATTCGCAACCCTTCGAATGAAGTCATTTCTCCTCATCGCAGTCCCCTTTTTCTGGGACTGTGACCCCATGTTGTAGATTTCCCAGTCAAGGAAACATTTTCTCAGAATCTATCCTGTCAAGCCCCTTAAGAATCTTGAATGTTTCAATGAGAGACACTCTCATTCTTCGAAACTCGAGGGGATATAGGCCTCATCTACTCAATTTCTCCTCATAGGTCAATCAAGGAATCAAGTAGGAAATTTAGAAGAAACTTATTTTTTCAGAGAGTGCTGAGAACGTAGAACTCACTACCGAAGGGAGGAGTTGAGGCAAATAGTATAGATGCATTTAAGGGGAAGCTAGTTAAGCACATGAGGGAAAAGAGAATGGAGGAATATGCTTATTGAATTAGATGAGGAATGATGGGAGAAAGGTTGAGTGGAGCATCAATGCCAGTATAGACTCATTCAGCCAATTGGTCTGTTTCTGTTCTGTATATTCAATGTAATTTTATGTATAGATTAAATGACTTTTTTGATTGAGGAATGTCTGCTGATGTGGAATGAATTCTGAGTATTAAACAGGAATTGCTAAAGGAACTCAGAATTTCTTTATACTTAGGATCAGCCTTAACCAAAAATAAGTGCCTATTAGCTTGGGATCTGGGTGTCTTTGAGGCAATAAAGAGGGTAAGTCTGGAATTTTCTCAGAATGCTCCTGCTCTATCAGAAATGCAGTGGAAGCCCCACGGACATGCGTAAACACCATTTTTGCCACACTTCTAGCGGAAGATTCGGACAAACGCACTTTGATCCATGCTTCAAATAAGAGATCAGCATGCAATGAATAGTTCTCAGATCCTGAAGGTGAAGGGGAAGGACATCGACGAAATGCTGTGAACTACAGGAAAAAATAGTCTGACAAAGTCAGGAGAAAAGAGAATAAACAGATGGGAAAGAGGAAGAAAAGACCAAAGGTTGTGTTCCAAAGAAATTAGGACGGAAGAGAATTAAGGTGGAAGAGACAAAACTAAGCAGTGAGTAAATCAAGACGAGAATGTAGTGGTGCCAATTTCTTTGCAGTATGGTTACTGTAGGGTAGCATCATATGATAATTCTAGAAATGCTTATTTTTTACAACGTGCAATAGACCATGTAAATTATTTGTAAACATAGTTTTGACCTTGGAAGATGATAAATCTGTGATCCAAAGAAGTTAAATTGTTAATCAAAGTTTAATATGATGGTGTGGCATAGCAGGAGCAACTCTGAGGAAATTGGCAGCCTAAAGTTTTGTCTGTCAGTGCCAGTAGTCTATTTATGGGTTCCTTACTATAACCGACAGTCACTGTGATCTTGTGTGCTGATTTTGTATTATGCACTCTGAGCATGTGGACTGTATCTAAATTCCCAGGATTATCAGTACTGTTCAGTCAGCTTTGCTGATGGAATACATTTCTTTACATTCAAGCCATTTCTGATCAGTTGCTCTTCAAAATTATTTGAAAGAAGCTAGAGGAGCATTACAAAATCTTTACTGAAGTCAACTTTCTTGAGTGTTTTCTTTGTGGAAAGAGTGGAAACAAAGTCGATGAGAAGAGTAACAACAAGGAGCAAGGCTTTGTAGACAAGAAGTGTACAGAGATCTAAGAAGATATAGATACATAATCTGTGTATTTATCGACATATGTTCATGTGGGCTTATATATGTGTTTGCGTAGACTGTTGACTCTGATATCTCAACTAGGCAATTAGAACAAAGTTATTCTTCACAAATATGAAGTATATTAATCGCAAGTTGGAAATGCTATATTGTAGGTAATAAAATATCCATCATTGCTTGTGAAATATTTAAATTCAAACAGTAGAGGGCAGCAGACCTCACCTTAAGAGCAGGTTTGCATTGCTCTGCCAGGATTGCCGCTGGAATGGGAGTCCTGAAAGCATGGCAGTCATAAAGAGGGCAGTGCTCTGTCAAAATCCTTCCATTCAAGTTAGCAGTTCCTGTAGATGGGGAAAGGTCACTGACCTGAAACATTAACTCTGTTTCTCTTTCCACAGATGCTGCCTGACTTGCTCAGTGTTTGCCAGCATTTTCTCTTTTTATTTTTGATAGGCTGACAGTTATGTTGGTTTTGATATCACATTGTTGAATGAAATGAATGATTACCACAGTTACCAAGCGTCACTCGTCAGGGCTGTGTAGAGGGAGAGTGACGCCCACCCCACACGCACTTCTTATCGCACATTATTGAGCTTCTGATACATCTTTCCCCTATAATAAATAAAAGCAAAATACTGGAAATCTGAAATAAAAACAGAAAGTACTGGAAATACTCAACGGGTCTGGCGGCATCTGTGGAGAGAGAAACAGAGTTCACGTTTCAGGCATTTCATCAGAACAACTCTCCCCTGTGCGTGCTCGCTGACCCTCCAAGCACAGCTTCCCTTTTTCCTGCTGTCCCCAGCCACTGGTACTTTACTCATTGGGTTTGGATACTTAGCTCACTCGCTTCCTTAACTCACCCTGCAGCAGAGCCTTGTGCCCCTCTGATCTGCAGGTAAACATCATTTTAAATGAGATGTCTAACAATTAAAAAAAGTAGTGCATTGAAATGTAAAAGCAAGGGGAGGGGGTTTGCTTCGCACCACATTTAAAGAGCAAATCACTAGGGCTGAAAAAAGAAAGAGCTGGAAGTTCAAAAGCTGGGTTGAGTGAAGGGGCCAGGACTGAGGAGATGGCAACAGTAAGCTCAAATCTAGGGACTCCTTACATGTGACATTAAAATGGGAGTCAGAGTTTCTCAGGATGGGGAATGGCCATGGTGGTGAAACCGACTCTATTGAAGGCGAAAGATGGGGAACGGAAGAAAATATCACGTTGGAATCAGATAGCGACTGTTGATACCTGGTGACAGGTTATTGTCAGGAACACTGATTGGATGTAGCCAGTGTAACATCTGGATCCTCCTGGTCTTTACTAAAATTCCCAAATCTAATGTTCATTATGTCTTTTTCTGTTAGAAATGTAGCGATGTGAAAGAAAGGAGGAAATTGGGCTCAGACCACAAAGAAGGTTCCTTGGAGGCTGAAAGATGAGGCTATTTGTGACACACCTATGTAAGATAAGAAAATTATGAAATGAAAAAGAACATGTCTAGTGACAATGGCATTGTCAATAGTGCTTTCTAATGCTAAATACTAAGCTTAATCCTAACCCAAAGCCCTTGACATCAAGGCAGCATTTGCCCAAGTATGGCATCAAGGAGCCCTAGCAAAATTGAAGCCCACAGAAATCAGGGGGGAAACTGTCCACTGGTTGAGTCATACCTAGCACAAAGGAAGATAGTTGTGGTTGTTGGAGGTCAATCATCTCAGTCCCAGGATATCACTGCAGGAGTTCTTCAGGGTAGTGTCCTAGGCCCAACCATCTTCAGCTGCTTCACCTTCCCGCCAGCATAAAGTCAGAATCGGGGATGTTCGCTGATGATTGGACAATGTTCAGCACCATTCATGACTCCTCAGATACTGAAGCTGTCTGTGTCCATATGCAGCAAGAGCTGGATAACACCCAGGCTTGAGCTGATAAGTGGCAAGTAACATTTGCGCCACACAAGTACCAGGCAATGACCATCTCAAACAAGAGAGAATCTAATCATCTCCCCTTGACATTTAATGGCATTACCATCGCTGAATCCCCCAATATCAACATCCTGGAGGTCACTGTAGACCAGAAATGTAGCTGGACCAGCCATATAAATACTGTGGCTACAAAAGCAGGTCAGAAACTGGGAATTCTGAGGTGAGTAACTCACTTCCTGACTCCCCAAAGCCTGTCCATCATCTACAAGGCACAAGTCAAAAATGTGATGGAACATTCTCCACTTGCCTGGATGGGTGCAGCTCCAACCATACCAAAGAAACTCAACACCATCCAGGACAAAGCAGCCTGCTTGATTGGTACCTCATCCACCACCTGAAACATTCACTCCCTCCACCATCAATGCACAATGACAGCAGCGAGATTCACTAGTGTGGTTGGGAGGGTTTAAACTAAATTGACAGGGGGATATAGAAGTAGAAAAGAGAAATATGGTGCATAACATGAGAGTGTTAGACAGGACCAGAGAAGGGAGTAGTTCCGTATTAGATGGGAGCGGACTGAGATGGACTACGAGGAAAGCGAAGACAGGATTACAATGCATGTGAGTAAATGCACAAAGTGTGGTTAATAAGGTGGGTGAGCTACAAGCACAAATAGCAGTATGGGAATATGATGTGGTAGCAATAACAGAAACGTGGCTTAAAAAATGGCAAGGACTGGGTGCTTAATATACTAGGATATTGTGATGGCAATCACACTTGCCAAATGGAAACATATTTATTTTGCCATATGGGACACTGCTTGAAACTTTTTACAGGACATTGCAAATAACTTGGTTAAAAAAAGCAGAGCCGAGCGACTGAAAACATGGTTGCATATTTGCATTCTGAAAAGACCAGGACTAGCTGAGAGACATGAACGGCGAAACAATGAGAGTGCTCCTTGATTCAACAAACAAAGATTGGTCTACACAATAGTGGTGATCAACATCCTTTGACTGTGTAAGAGCCAGAACTCCATCCCCCTCCAAGTGTGTCTGGAAGGCTTTGAAATCCAACAACCCTCCCAGAAGTTGCTGTTTCAAACAAAGAGATTGTCACATGATACCTGCTGGCCAGACTGGGGCTTTTTTGAATTGTGCCACACAGAAAAAAAAAGACTGGAACTGGATTGGCAGAAGAAAAGTCCCTCTCTCTCTCCCTCTCCAGCAAAGTCCCAGGGGACTCACAGTGGCAGCTTAGACTTCCAGACTACAGACAAAGTCCCTCTTCAGCCTTCTGGCACCAGAGAAACAAGTCTGGAATTGTGCACTGGGTCCCAGCGAGAACTCCAAAACCTTAATGTCAATCAGGGACATTACATCAAGGACACAAAAGACAGTACCTGTTTTCCATTATTGCCAACTCTACTTCAACCCCCTCTCCACCAATTCATTCTTCCCCTCTGTATCTATTTGTGTGTGTGTGCCTCTCGAATGCATGTGAGTGGGGTTGTGTCGCATATTTCAGTAATTTTAACCAGGTTAGAGTGATAAGGCTAATAAACCTACATCGTTTGTGTTCAGTTCTGGTCGCCTCATCATAGGAAGGATGTGGAAGCTTTAGAGAGGGTGCAGAGGAGATTTACCAGGATGCTGCCTGGACTGGAGGGCATGTCCTACGAAGAAAGATTGAGGGAGCTAGGGCTTTTCTCATTGGAGTGAAGAAGGATGAGAGGTGACTTGATAGAGTGGTACAAGATGATGAGAGGCATAGATAGAGTGGATAGCCAGAGACTTTTTCCCAGGGTGGAAAGGGCTATCACCAGAGGGCATAATTTTAAGGTGATTGGAGGAAGGTTTCGGGGAGATGTCAGAGGTAGGTTCTTTACACAGAGAGTGGTGGGTGCGTAGAATGCGCTGCCAGCGGTGGTAGTCGAAGCAGATACATTAGGGACATTTAAGCGACTCTTGGATAGTTACATGGATGATAGTAGAATGAAGGGTAGGTAGTTAGTTTGATCTTAGAGTAGGTTAAAGGTTCGGCACAACATCGTGGGCCGAAAGGCCTGTACTGTGCTGTACTGTTCTATGTTCTATGTTCTTGTTTAAACCTAAGAAAACCTGTCTGATTGGTTCATTTGAAATTACAATTACAGTGCAGTGAGCAAGGCTTCACTGTGTTTTAAAAGATAAATCCTGTTATGGCCAAAACAGGAAAGGGGAAAGAGAGGAGCCTGAAACCCCTTCCTCACCTGGCAGTAACAATATAAAGTGATCAGAAAAGATAGAGAAGGAAAAAAAGGAGGAGGGGTGGCAATACTGATTAGGGAAGACATTGCAATGTTAGAAAGGGAGGATGTCCTTGAGGGGGCAAAGACAGAATCTTTTTTTTTATTCATTCATGGGATGTGGGCATCACTGGCTAGGCCAGTATTTATTGCCTATCCCTAATTGCCCTGGAGAAGATGGTGGTGAGCTGCCTTCTTGAACCGTTGCAGTCCATGTCGGGTAGGTACACCCACTGTGCTGTTAGGAAGGGAGGTCCAGGGGTTAGAGTTGAGAAGAAAAAAAGGTATGATCACACTACTAGGAGTATTCTATCAGCCTCAAAGAGTGAGGGAGAGATAGAGGAGCAAATCTGCAGGGAAATCAGTGAGATGTGAAAGAACTATAGAGTGGCGATACTGGGGGATTTTAATTACCCAAATGTCAAATGTGATAATGTTAGAGTAAAGGGAAAGGAGGGAGAGGAATTTCTGAAATGTGTTCAGGAGAACTTCCTTGATCTGTATGTTCTCGGCCCAACTAGAAAGGAGGCATTGCTGGATCTGGTGCTGGGAAATGAGGTGGGCCGAGTGGATCAAGTCAGGGAAAATTTAGTTAAGAGTGATCATCGTATTATAAGGTGTAGACCAGTAATGCAGAAAACCAAGGAATGAAATAAGATGCATCTAGATTGGAAGAGGGCTGATTTCAACGCAATGAGAGGGGATCTAGCCAGGGTAAAATGGAACCAAAGCCTCACAGGAAGAGCTGTATCGAAACAATGGGTTATCTTTAAGGAAGTGATGCTTCAGGTACAGGCAAGGTACATTCCAACAAGGCGAATGGTAAGGGAACCAAAAACAGGGCTCCTTGGATGACGAGGGAGATAGAGATAATGATGAAACAAAAAAAGAGGGCATATGATGAATGTCAGGTGGATTCTTCAAGTGAGAAGCAGGCCAAATACAATAAGTTGAGAGGGGAAGTGAAGAGGAAAATAAGACTGGAAAAGAGAGAATATGAGAATAGAATGGCAGTCAACGTAAAAGGAAACCCAAAAATCTTCTACCGGCATGTAAATAGTAAGGTGATAGTAAGAAGAGGAGTGCAACCTATTAGGGACAAAGAGGGTAATATATGCTTAGACGCTCAGGGAAAGGCTAATATACTTAATGAGCACTTTGTATCAGTGTTCACTAAGGAAGTGGAATCTGACAAAATATCAATAGAAGCAGAGAGAGTAGAGGCAATGGCGAGGGTAAAAATTGAGAGGGCGGAGGTACAGAAAGGCTGGCTATGCTTAGGGTAGATAAATCACCTGGTCCAGATGTCTTGCATCCCAGGTTGCTAAAGGAAGTGGGGATGGAGATAGCGGAAGGTCTTGCCATAATCTTCCAACCTTCCCTGGAAATGGGGGAGGTGCCAGAGGATTGGAGAGTGGCAAATGTGACACCCTTATTCAAGGATAGGTGTAAGGACAGTCCAAGCAAGTACAGGCCTGTTAGTTTAATATCAGTGGTGGGTAAGGTTTTAGGAACAATAATCAGGGAAAATATCAACAGGTACTTGGAGAAGCTTGAGTTAATTGAGGAAAGTCAGCAGGATTTGTAAAAGGCAGATCCTGTTTGATTCATCTAATTGAATGTTTTGATGGAGTAACAGAGAAGGTTGATGAAGGGAATGTGGTGGATGTTGTCTGTATGGATTTTAAGAAATCATTTAATAAGGTACCACATAAAAGGCTGGTTAACAAAATTGAGGCTCATGGAATAGGAGGGTCAGTGTCCAATTGGATAAAAACTTAGCTCAAGGACAGAAAACAGTGAGTTGCAGTAATTGCTTGTTTTTCAGACTGGAGGATGGTAGACTGTGGTTTTCCCCAAGGGTCAGTGCTCGGACCACTGCCTTTTTTGCTGTATATAAATGACTTGGATCTTGAAATACAGAGTAGAATCTCAAAATTTGCTGATGACACCAAACTTGGAGGTGAGGTAAACAGTAAGGATAATATGAACTGCCTGCAACAGGACACTGATAGGCTAACAGAATGGGCAGAGAGGTGGCAGATGGAATTCAATACTGACAAGTGTGAGGTGATGCATTTTGGCAGAAGGAATAGGGAGAGGCAATATATACTTAATGACACAGTTCTAAAGAGTGTGCAGGAACAGAAGGACCTAGGGGTGAATGTGCATCGATCTTTGAAGGTGGCAGGACATATTGAGAGAGTGGTTAGTAAAGCATTTGGGATCTTAGGCTTCATAAATAGAGGCATTGAGTACAAAAGCAGGGAAGTTATGCTGAACCTTTATATAGCTCTGGTTAGGCCCCAACTGGAGTATTGTGTCCAGTTCTGGTCTCCACACTTTAGGAAGGATGTGAGGGTCCTTGAGAGGGTGCAGAGGAGATTTACCAGAATGGTTCTAGGGATGAGGGATTTTAGCGACAAGGTTAGGTTGCAAAAGTTGGGTTTGTTCTCCTTAGAACAAAGGAGATTGAAGGGAAATTTAATGGAAGTGTGCAAGATTATGACAGGCTTAGATAGGTTAGACAAGAAAGAAGTGTTCCCATTAACTAATGGTACAAGGACTTGGGGACACAGAGTGAAGGTTTTGGCCAAGAGGTACAGGGGGAATATGAGGAAAAGCTTTGTTACACAGCGGGTGGTAATGATCTGGAACTCACTGCCCAGAAGGGTGGTGGAAGTGGAGACAATTAATGACTTCAAAAGGAAATTGTATGGCCACTTGAACAAAATACACTCGAAGGGGCTATGGGGATCGAGTGGGGGAGTGGGACTGACTGGATAGCTCCCTGAAGAGCTGGCATGGACTCGATGGGGTGAATAGCCTCCTTCTGTGCTGTAAATTACTCTATGGCTGGAATTTTAGGTTGGGTGGGAGACCTGCCCACCGGCCAAAAAGTAGGGGGCGAGCCGGCCTCCACTGGTCATAGGGAGCCACGCTGGAATTTTACGCTCCCTAGGCCCTTAACTGGCCTTGGGCGGGGCCTCCACCTATCTGAGGCAGAAAGTCCCACCTAATGGAGCTGCCACCCACCAGCAGGCTGGCAGCTCTCAGTTCCAGCAGCGCCACCGGGAGCAGTGGCCACTGCTGGGACTGCACCCAGCCAACGGCAGCAAGAGGGACGTTGACCCTGGAAGAAAGTTAAGTTTTTGGGGCCTCGCCGGGGACAGTCGGCTGGGCGCCAGCAAGGCAAGGGGTCGGTTGTGGGGGGATCTTTCTTTCAGTGGGGGCAGTTGGGGCTTCAGGGAGGCCCTCCGTGGGCACAGGGTGCCAGATCAGGAACATTTCCCCCTCCCCCAGCCCTCAAAAGGGCCGCCAGGTTTTACCTGGCAGTGTTCTGGGGGCCTGAGCTGACTGCCCGCCACTGGTAATATACCAGTGTACCAGTGATGGTGGGAGGAGGCCCTTATGTGGCAGTTAATTGGCCACTTAAGGGCCTTGATTGCTTTGGGGCAAGCGGGCCATTTCTCGCCACCGCCACCCCTCGTAAAGTTGCAGCGAGGGCAGGAAGGTGTTGGGAACGGCACCCCCCACCATCACCACTACCACCACCTCCTGCTCAATTTTACAGCCTACCACCAGCCTGCTCCTGTCCCATTCTCTACTGCCCAACCAAGCACTAGAACAATTTTCTCACCTCCACCTTTGATGCTCTGGTCCCATTAAAACAATTACCCTCTCTTACCCTGGCCAATCCCCCGGTATGGACTTCATCTCTGCTCCCTTCAGTCCAAGGGATGCAGAGTTGAACGGATATGGTGGACAACTGGTTTAACCATTCACCGCCAGACAATGGCTGGGACACATAAAACACTATCGGGTCCTGCTCTCATCTGCCAAAACTGCTCACTGTTCCAGGATCATCCTGGAATGCAAAAATAACCCCTGGCTTTTTTTCACTGCTAGTCGTCTTCTTAAACCCCTCACCCCTGTCTCCTCCACTCTCGCCTACAACATCAAATACAAGGAGCTCATGAACTCATTGCCACGAAAGTTGAGACCATCCAATCAGCTGCCTCTACCACTCCCTTCTACTAGCCCACCTGGCAAAACTTCCTCTAAGGTTCCCTTCTGCTCTAGCCCTGAACTCACTTCTTACTCTACTTTCTCTCTTATCTCCCCTCATGCCCTCTCTGTGCTTATCTTGTACATGAAACTTACTCCTGCTCTCTCTATTCCCATTAAACTGCTGACTACCCAGCTTCCCCTCCTGGTCCCCAGGTTAGCTGATATTGTTAATGGTTGTCTCTCCTCAGGTACTGTCCCCCTCCGCTCAAATCTGCCGCCATCACCCCTCAACTCAAAGAAAATGCTGGCCCCTCTGTCCTTGCAAATAACAGCTCCATCTCCAACCTCCCTAACCTCTCCAAAGTTCTTGAACCTGTTGTTGTTGTTACCCAAATTCATGCCCATCTTTCTGCCCCTGCTCTTATTGAAGTCACAAATTACATCCTACGTGATTGTGACCAAGGCAAACTATCTCTCCTCATCCTTCTCGACCAGTTTGCAGCCTTTGACACAGTTAACCACACCATCATTCTCCAAAGCCTCTCCTCCCTCTCCCAGCTGGGTGGGAATGCTCTCACTTGGTTCCATTCTTATCTATCCAGTTGTAGCCAGAGAATCATTTGCATTGGCTTCTCTTCCCACACCCACACTGTTACCCCTGGAATCTCCCAAGGATCTATCCTTGGCCCTGTCCTATTTCTCATCTACATGCTGCACCTTGGCCATATTTTCCAAAAACACATCAGGTTCCTTGTGTAATCCGGCAATACCATTTTTTAAATTCATTTTCTGGGATGTGGGTGTCGCTGGCTAGGCCTGTATTTATTGCCCATCCCTAATTGCCCTTGAACTGAGTGGCTTGCTAGGCCATTTCGAGGGCATGTAAGAGTCAATCACATTGCTGTGGGTCTGGAGTCACATGTAGGCCAGACCAGGTAAAGACAGCAGATTACCTTCCTTAAAGGACATTAGTGAACGCCTCCCTATCGACCTTGTCAAAAAAACTCAGTCAGGTTATTCCTGATCAGATTGTGTCCTTTCTATTGGGGACACCTTTCACATGTTTAATACATGTTCGAAGATGATGTAAAGATATTTCAAATTATGAAAGATAGGATGGGGTAGATAGAATCAGGCTGTTTCCAGTCAAGAGATACAAGATAGAAGAGAGTTAGAACAGTGAGGAAGAGAAGCTTTTTATACAGAGAGTAGTGAGGCAGTGGAATTCACTTCCAGCACTAGTGGTTAGGACACAAAGTTCTGTTGTGACAAGTGGTCCTCGTGTTTTCTCTAAGTTTCAGCTTGGTCGTTTTCTTCAAATGGAATTGCAGTTGTTCAAGCTAAGAGGTGCCAGGTATCAATGAGCGGCAGTAACAGTAAATAAAATCTAAATGTAAGCAAGTACCAAAACAATTTATCTTCATCTATTTCTACTTTAATTACTTTTGCTATACGTGCCCCGTGCCAAGTACCAGGTATCAGAACAGGCTCATTAGAGAAAGTAAGTTTGATACTCTGGTGTAGATAAATTTCCTCCCTCTAGGGGGCACTATATATCCATTTAACAGGGCAACCCAGTTTATATGAGATTAGCCTGAGGGTGAGAAGAGTCTGTACTTTGGGATTCTGTGGCATCATTGACACTGTTCTGAGGTTGGAGGTGGTGGAGGCGGAGTGATGGTGAAAGAATCAAGAGAGCTATCAATGGAGTAGATCGCCTTATGAAATCCTATTTAAAAATAACCTGTGTTTGCAAGAGCCCCAACTCTCGGCCTGTGGGAATTAATATACTGCTATGGTAACAGACCGGGAGTATCACATTACAGGAAGACAGAAAGAGGCTGTTGTCCAAATCTATTATACTGTTGTACGTTATAGGGTGAAATTGGTGTTGGGTGATAGCCCATCGGTCGCCTGTTTTATACACTGCCCAATTTTCTTTTCCATTGACTTCAATGGTGTAAAACAGAATGTCAAATTGCTGTTACCCGTTTTGCCCTGTTACCAAAACGAATTTCGCCTCTATAACTTGAGGATTTGGCCTCAGCACGGAGAGGTGCAAGAATTACTGTGCTTCGGTAGAGTCGAACGATTAAAGCAATAGGTGAAAAACTGCGGGCAAAAGCATGTGATTTTACACTGATCACTGGTGCTGGGAAGCATTTCGTAAATCTACTCTCAAGTGTCTTTGTTACATTCTGCTGCTCGCTTTGCTAGTCTGCTGCAACCTCATTGAAGTAAATGGTGGAAGTGTGAATGCACTGCCTTGACAATGCACAATCAGCTTAATGTCATGACATGTTAAGTACCATTTATTAATGCACCTCTGCAGCTTCCCAGTTATTATCTGAAGCCCACACTCAATATATAGCACCATTTAGAACCGGGAACTCATTGCATATGCCACTGTAATTGTTCTACAGGAGACCCCGCGATTCCACGTGAAAGATAGATGCTGTCAACATCTTGAAGGCAAGTTTGGACATATGACGGACGACTGGGGAAAATCTTCCCCTTCGGCTATATTAAACACAGCAAGCTCAGCTGAGCAAAGTAACATGGAGTTGCTGGAAATTTTGTATAGTCTGTAGTCATTATCTGTCTATACAAACAGGAATTTAGTAATGTATTGGAACCCCGGACATAAGGCCAGTTTTCCCTCTGTGAATCTCTTGAACTAAATAGATATGGGACAAAACTCGCAGTGAGTGAGCTCGATACTAAAGCCAGCTCTCATTAACACGTTGACAGAATGGCTGCTTAGCAACATACATTGCAATGCTTACTATTAGCATACAGTAATAAATACTGGAATGGAAGTGGAAATAGAAAACAGAGCCATGATTTATATGATAATAAAAGCAGAGAGTCCAGATGCTTTACAGAAGCCTAACTGAATCACTATGAATAGAGAGAATGAAAGGCAGACAAGGTGATTCAGGCAATATATTTTATTACAGAGTGAACCAATGAGATTGAAGTTGCAAGCATCTTATTAAATCAGTGATAGATCTGAAGAGGGACACCATTAATTAATGGGTAAGATGGCATAAGCAAATGTGTTCATGGGATCATCTATGGGAAAGGAACAATGGGCTCAGCATTGTCCTTTCACCTCTAGCACCAGGAGTCTGAATACAGACTGAACTAACAAGAACATTTGAAACTGATGGACAGGAGAAGACCCACAGTCTGTCTCCCACAGTTGGGATGCCTTGTGTATGACAAAGCATAAATTCCCCACCCACTCAGAGCCATGTAATTTCCTCAGAGAGGCAAAATAAGATTAAAAACACAGTGCAATTCAGATGAAAAGAACCTGGAAAACCTCTCTCTGACCCCCTCAGGCAATTGAAATTAGTCCAGGAGATCACGTTGGCCCTGAATTACATTTCAGGACATCTACCCCTCCTATGAGGGATGACTATCTCCCTGTGATGTCCAGAAAGGTCATACACAAAATGGGTTTAAGGTTATTTTTTTTTATTCATTCATGGGGTGTGGGCGTCGTTGGCCAGGCCAGCATTTATTGTCCATTCCTAATTGCCCTTGAGAAGATGGTGGTGAGCTGCCTTCTTGAACTGCTGCAGTCCATTTGGGGTAGGTACACCCACAGTGCTGTTAGGAAGGGAGTTCCAGGATTTTGACCCAGCAACAGTGAAGGAATGGTGATATAGTTCCAAGTCAGGATGGTGTGTGACTTGGAGAGGAACTTGCAGGTAGTGGTGTTCCCATGCATTTGCTGCACCTTGTAGATGGTACACACTGGTGCCACTGCATGTCAGTGGTTGAAGGAGTGAATGTTTGTGGATGGGATTAAATCAAGTGGACTGCTTTGTCCTGGATGGTGTTGAGCTTCTTGAGTGTTGTTGGAGCTGCACCCATCCAGGCAAGTGGAGAGTATTCCATCACACTCCGGACTTGTGCCTTGTAGATGGTGGACAGGCTTTGGGGAATCAGGAGGTGAGTTACTTGCCTCAGGATTCCTAGCCTCTGACCTGCTCTTGTAGCCATGGTATTTATATGGCTACTCCAGTTCAGTTTCTGGTCAATGGTAACCCCGAGGATGTTGATAGCAGGGGATTCAGTGATTGTAATGCCATTGAATGTCATGGGGAGATGGTTAGATTCTCTCTTGTTGGAGATGGTCATTGCCTGGTACTTGTGTGGCGCGAATGTTACTTGCCACTTATCAGCCCAAGCCTGGATATTGTCCAGGTCTTGCTGCATTTCTACACGGACTGCTTCAGCATCTGAGGAGTCGCGAATGGTGCTGAACATTCTGCAATCATCAGTGAACATCCCCACTTCTGACCTTATGACTGAAGGAAGGTCATTGATGAAGCAGCTGAAGATGGTTGTGCCTAGGACACTACCCTGAGGAACTCCTGCAGTAATGGCTGGAGCTCAGATGATTGACCTTCAACAACCACAACCATCTTCCTTTGCGCTCGGTATGACTCCAACCAGCGGAGAGTTTTCCCCCTGATTCCCACTGACCTCAGTTTTGCTCGGGCTCCTTGTTGCCATACTCGGTCAAATGCTGCCTTGATGTGAAGGGCAGTCAGTCTCACCTCACCTCTTGAGTTCAGCTCTTTTGTCCATATTTGAACTAAGGCTGTAATGAGGTCAGGAGCTGAGAGGCCCTGGCAGAGCCCAAACTGAGCGTCACTGAGCAGGTTATTGCTAAGCAAGTGCCGCTTGATAGCACTGTTGATGACACCTTCCATCACTTTTCTGATGATTGAGAGTAGACTGATGGGGTGGTAATTGTCTGGGTTGGACTTTTCCTGCTTTTCATGTACAGGACAGACCTGGGCAATTTTCCACATTGCTGGGTCGATGCCAGTGTTGTAGTTGTACTGGAACAGCTTGGCTAGGGACACGGCAAGTTCTGGAGCACAGGTCTTCATTACTATTGCCGGAATATTGTCAGGGACACAATATAGCCTTTGCAATATCCAGTGCCTTCAGTCGTTTCTTGATATCACGTGGAGTGAATCGACTTGGCTGAAGTCTGGCATCTGTGATGCTGGGGACTTCAGGAGGAGGCCGAGATGGATCATCAACTCGGCACTTCTGGCTGAAAATTGTTGCAAATACTTCAACCTTGTCTTTCGCACTGATGTGCTGGGCTTCCCCATCATTGAGGAAGGGGTTATTTGTGGAGCCACCTCCTCCAGTTAGTTGTTTAATTATCCATCACCATTCATGGCTTGATGTGGCAGGACTGCAGAGTTTAGATTTGATCTAATATAAAAGCAAAATACTGCGGATGCTGGAAATCTGAAATAAAAACAAGAAATGCTGGAAATACGCATCAGGTCTGGCAGCATCTATGGAGAGAGAAGCAGAGTTAACATTTCAGGTCAGTGGCCCTTCTTAGATCTGATCTGTTGGTTATGGGATCACTTAGCTCTATCGCATGCTGCTTATGCAGTTTGGCACACAAGTAGTCCTGTGTTGTAGCTTCACCAGGTTGACACCTCATTTTGAGGTATGCGTGATACTGCTCCTGGTATTCCCTCCTGCACTCTTCGTTGAACCAGGGTTGGTCTCCTGGCATGATGGTAATGGTAGAGTGGGGAATATGCCGGGCCATGAGGTTACAGATTGTGGTTGAGTACAGTTCTGCTGCTGCTGATGCCCCACAGTGCCTCATGGATGCCCAGTTTTGCATTGCTAGATCTGTTCGAAATCTATCCCATTTAGTACGGGGGTAGTGCCACACAACACGATGGAGGGTATCCTCAATGTGAAGGTGGGACTTTGTCTCAGCAAGGACTGTGCGGTGGTCACTCCTGCCAATACTTTCATGAACAGCTGCATCTGCGACAGGCAGATTGGTGAGGACGAGGTCAAGTATGTTTTTCCCTCGTGTTGGTTCCCCCACGACCTGCCGCAGACCCAGTCTAGCAGCCATGTCCTTTAGGACTCAGCCAGCTCGGTCAGTAGTGGTGCTACCGCTTGGTCTCCTGGTGATGGACATTGAAGTCCCCCACCCAGAGTGCATTCTGGTCCTTGCCACCCTCAGTGCTTCCTCCAAGTGGTGATCAACATGGAGGAGTACTGATTCATCAGCTGAGGGAGAGCAGTAGGTGGTAATCAGCAAGAGGTTTCCTTTTCCATGTTTGACCTGATGCCATGAGACTTCTTGGGGTCCAGAGTCGATGTTGAGGACTCCCAGGACAACTTCTTCCCAACTGTATACCACTGTGTCGCCACCTCTGCTGGGTTGGCCTGCTGGTGGGACAGGACATACCCTGGGATGGTGATGACAGTGCCTGGGACATTTTCTGTAAGGTATGACTCTGTGAGTATGACTGTGTCAGGCTGTTGCTTGACTAGTCTGTGGGACATCTCTCCCAACTTTGGCACAAGCCCCCAGATGTTCGTATGGAGGACTTTGCAGGATTGACAGGGCTGGGTTTGCCATTGTCGTTTCCGGTGCCTAGATCGATGCCGGGTGGTCTGTCCAGTTTCATTCTGTTCTATTGACGTCATAGCAGTTAGATACAACTGCCCATGTCCCCAGAGAAATACCCTGGGTTTCTGGGTTACTAGTCCAGTGACAATACCACTACGCCACTGCCTCTCCCAGAACTCAACCCAGTTCACAAAACAAAATAGCCAGTTTGGTAGCACCAATTAATTGCTCAGAGAAGCTGCAAGGATACCTGGTATGGGAAATGGAAAGGTTACACTGGAGAGAGGTATTAGGAATAGGCATTGTGCTGGAACAGTGTAGAGGGAGCTATAATCCACATTTAAAATATGCAATACTAGTTCTGAGAAAGGTAGAAGTTTTACACTGCAGTACCTGTTCTGGGAGAGCTTGTTCTGGGTTCCTTAAAGTTTCTCCTTAAAACTTAACTCTTTGACCAAGCTTTTGGTCATAATATCTTTTTTATGTGGCTCGATTTCAAATTTTTGTCCGAGAACACTCCTATGATATGCTTTGGAATGTTATACTAAGTTAAAGGCACTACATAAACGCACGTTGTGTTGTTGTTGGGAAAGTGTGGAGGGAGTGTTTTACACTGCAGTTCCTGTTCTGGGTAAGCTTGTTATGACAGTGTAGAAGGGGTTTTACACTGCAGTTCCTGTTCTGGGAGAGTTTGTTGGAGTAGTGTAGTGGGAGTTTTCCATGGTAGTACGAGTTCCTGAAGTGCTTGACAGTGGCATTAGGAAGAAAAAGCGAGAAAATTTTCCAACATCAAGAGTCACATCTTAATGAGCACAAAGTGCAAATTCCTCCCACACCCCAACAATTAATTGAAGAAATGAAGGACCTTAAAGGTTTGTAGAAAATGTGTGGTAAAAAGTAACTAAATTGCTTTGTCATTTCTTCCTCACTTTGACCCAGGACAGTGATACTGAATCTGCATATTCAAACTGTGAATAAAAATTCAATGATGTTAAATAAGACACTCCCAGCCACATGGTTCAACTCATCACTGTTGGCCTAAAGTAGTATTGTGTATGGAGGGGACAGTTTGGACAATCAGTGACATTTCCTGAGGGGCACAGAACTGAGGGAGGATATCTAACAGTACAAATACTAAGGGACTTAGACCACATCCAATCAGAAGGAAGACCCAGATGGGAGATTTGGACCAGCCATATAAATACTTTGGCAACAAGACCAGGAGAGGCTGGGAATTCTGCGGTGAGTAACTCACCTCCTGATTCCCCAAGCCTGCCCACAATCTACAAGGGACAAGTCAGGAGTGTGATGGAATATTCTCCACTTGCCTGGATGGGTGCAGCTCCAACAACACTCTAAAGCTCGACACCATCCAGAACAAAGTATCCCGCTTGATGGCGCTCCATCCACCACCTTAAACATTCACTCCCTCCACCACCAGCAGTGTGTACCATCAGAAGATGCACTGCAACAATTCGCCAAGCCTCCTTTGACAGCACCTTCCAAACCCACAGCCTCTACCACCTAGAAGGTCAAGGGAACTCCACCACCTTCAAGTTCCCCTCCAAATCACACACCATCCTTACTTGGAACTATATCATTATTGCTGAGTCAAAATTCTGGAACTCCCTTCCTAACAGCACTGTGGATATACCTACATCGCACAGGTAGAAGATCCGCCACGATCTAGTTAAGTGATGGAGCAGGCTCAAGGGGCTAAACGGCCTACTACTGCTCCTATTCCCTACGTTCCTATGCCCTGCATGTGTGGAGAGCATAATATATGCTGAAAGGAACCTAGCAAGTATTTTTATTATAACCACGGACAAATATGGAATTATAGCTCTTGTTCTAGCTTAACATATTTCTCAAATTCAAGGTCCCAACTATATACCATTTATTGAAATTCAGGGTGTCTGCCAGTTCAAAGCCAACTTTTGGGGGCAGAGGGGTTGGCATTCTGGTATTAGCACTGGTGATTTTTGCATGATAATGATAGGGTGCTAATAGATCTGAAGACATTTGATGGTTGATGTCCACAGTGGAAGATGGTTACCTCTTACGTGGGAATCTCTCAAGTAGAAGATGGTTTTTGACAGATCAGTCACACATTATGTTGTGTCCCTCAGGGGGCATTAGCATAGGCACCTGTTTGCATTAAATTTGGTTGGTCAGCGCTGAGACCAAAGAAAAGTTTGATTTATAAATACAGCAATTCCAGCATTTCTGCTTCTAGAGGCCACTGAATCCTGGGAGAGACCATTCATCTGGAAGAAAGACTGTGAAAGATTCACAGAGAAAAGGAGATTACAAGAGCAATACCTCGGCAAAGAACTTGGTGCTTCATTAAAAGATTCTCCAATCTCTGTGAACATCTACTGCAGATGTCTTGCAACTTATTGGACTTTGTAGGTTCTGCTGTTTTTGTTGGCCTTCCCATATCACACAGCATTAGTCACTCAGAGCAGCAAATGTCACTGGGATCAACCAGATTATTTTGGAAAGTTTCTGTATCTTCAGCCCATGTTTGGTATGAACATCTCTCCAGCCAACCATCTTCATCAGCTAGTGGACAATTTACAGCAAATGCCCAGACTGCACGGGAAACTTTAACATGCACCGAATGGATCTTTCCCTCCCCTTCTTTATTCCCTCTCTCTTCATCCTCTCTCTCATTTCCTCTAATGTTTCTCCTCCTATCTACTGCCCCCTTCTTCTCTACCATTATAATTTCTCCCTCCCTACAGAAAAAAACCACTCTCCTCATTGCATCATCATCTATCTAATTACAGATCAATTTTCCATATGACACAATAATCCCATAGGTAGGAAACTGTATTCTATTGTCACAAATCTCCTAGGCATTTTTCCTGAGGTGCATAAATGGAATTTTTGCCAATCTCCTGCTGAAGCATTGGCAGGTGGTTGGAAGAACTCTCAAGGAAATTCCCAGCTTATCTATCTATAATTAAGTAGTCTTGGTGAGTACACTGGAACTTTAAGGCTGTAAGAAAGATGTTTGCGCAGGAACCTATGATTTTTCCTCAGGATGGAAAAACTGGCAAGCTTTCTTTTGGTTCTTGTTGCGGTTTCAGCAATCCTCTGTGGGAACTGTTTCAAAAACACAAAGAACTCAACTCCCAGCAAGAAGCTAAGCATGTAGCCCATGAGTGGCTTCATGACACACCATGTCTGTGAAATAGAGGTCCATTGCATTCCACGAAGGAGGCCTTAAAAGGAGTGAATTATCAATGGTGATTTCCCCTCAGACTCACTTCCTGGAACAGTTGAGCACAGGCCAGTCCAACAGTGTCATACCACATAGGGTTTGAGTTGCACCACATGCTAAACCATCCATTCAGCACATCACTTTTGCTCAATCACACCCTCACCTCCACTTTTGATGCCCTGGTCCCCATTAAAACCATTATTCACTCACCCTGGGCATTTCCCCACTACGGTCCTACAAACCAAATGGTGAGATTTGAACTCATATCCTCTGGATTATTAATCTGGGATTCTGGAATTACTAGTTGAGTAACAGCCACGACACTACTGTACTAGCCATGGTTCAGTGATTGCACTCTTGCCTCTCACTTAAATGGTTATCGGTTTGAGCCCCACCAGCCACTTGAGGGCAAAATCTAGGCTGACACACCAGCGCAATACTGAGGGCTGCACTGAGGAATGTGCTGTCTTTCAGATGAGACATTAAACAAAGGCCCTGTCTGACCTTTCAGGTGGATGTAAAAGATTCTGTGGCACTATCTGAAGTTTGAAGAAGAGCAGTGGACTGCTCCTTGGTATCCTGACTAAAGCATATCCCTCAATCAACATTACTAAAACTGATTATCTGGTCACATTGCTGCTTGTGGTGCCTTGTTGTTTCCAATCTGCAACACTGGCTAACTACACTGCAGAAAGTACTTTGTTGCTTATGAAGTGTTTTGAGACATTCTGAGGTTGTGAAACAACAACTTATATTATATAGTGCCTTTAACATAAAAAAATGTCCCAAGGTGCTTCACAGGAGCATTATAAAACAAACTATGACACCGAGCCACAAAAGGAGATATTAGGTCAGATGACCAAAAGCTTGGTCAAAGAGGTAGGTTTTAAGGAGTGTCTTAAAGAAGGAAAGTGAGGTGGAGAGGTGCAGGGAGGGTATTCCAGAGCTTGGGGCCTAGACAACTGAAGGCATGGCCACCAATGATGGAGCAATTAAAATTGGAGATGCTCAGGAACTCAGAATTAGAGGCACGCAGATTATCTTGGAGGGCTGTGGGGCTGGAGAAGATTACAGAGATAGGGAGGGGTGAGGACATGGAGGGACTTGAAAACAAGGATGAGAATTCTAAAATCAAGACGATGCTTGACCGGGAGCCAATATAGGTCAGCGAGCACAGGGGTGATAGGGGAACGTCAAGACATGGGCAGCACAGTTTAGGATGATCTCAAATTTATAAAGAGTAGAATGTGGGAGACCAGCCAGGAGTGCCTTGGAATAGTCAAGTCTGGAGATAATGAAGGCATGAATAAGGGTTGCAGCAGATAAGCTGAGACCAGGCAAAGTCAGGTGATGTTACGGAGCTGGAAATAGGCGGTCTTAGTGATGGCACGAATATGAGGTCGGAAACTCATCTTGGGTCAAATGTGACACCAAGGTTGCAAACAGGCTGGCTTAATCTCAGACTGTTGCCAAGGAGAGGGATGGAGTCGGTAGCTAGGGAATGCAATTTTGGGCAGGAACTGAAGACAATTGCTTCAGTCTTCCCAATATTTAATTGGAGAGAAATTCTGCTCATCCAATACTGGATGTCGGATAAGCAGTCTGATAATTTAGCAACAGTGGAGGAGTCAAGAGAAGTGGTGGTGAGGTAGAGCTTAGGCACAATGTAAATTTCTTTCTGCATTCCAAAATGAACTTGGAGCAGTGTCATCCCCGCATCTAGTAGCAACAAATTGGTGTGAGTCCACTGCATGAAATTTATCCATAATTTGACATTGGCAATCTCACTGGCAACAGATAATTATGTGAGAGCTGGAAGTATCAGACTGGTACAATAGAAGGCCCTAGTCTGAGTGTGGGGTTAATGCACTTTGCTGGAATAGGAAATCAGGATCCTTACTCTGATCCAAACTGACCTGAGACTGCCTGACGCTGACAGTGGCTGTGGAAAAGGGTTTGCTGCTTCAGGGGAGGCGGTGGCGTAGTGGTATTGTCACTGGACTAGTAACCCAGAGACCCAGGGTATTGCTCTGGGGACATGGGTTCAAATCCCACCACAGCAGAAGGTGGAATTTGAATTCAATTAATAAAAATCTGGGATTAAAAGCTAGTCTAATGATGGCCATGAAACCATTGTTGATTGTTGTAAAAACCCATCTGGTTCACTAATGTCCTTTAGGGAAGGAAATCTGCTGTCCTTACCTGGTCTGGCTTACATGTGACTCCAGACCCACAGCAATGTGGTTGACTCTTACATGCCCTCTGAAATGTCCGAGCAAGCCACTCAGTTGTACCTAACCGCTATGAAGTCAATAAAAAGGAATGAAACCAGACGGACCACCCAGCATCGACCTAGGCACCGGAAACGACAACGGCAAACCAAGCCCTGTTGACCCTGCAAAGTCCTCCTTACTAACATCTGGGAGCTTGTGCCAAAGTTGGAGAGCTGTCCCACAGACTAGCCAAGCAACAGCCTGACATAGTCATACTCACAGAATCGTACCTTACAGACAATGTCCCAGACACTGCCATCACCATCCCTGGGTATGTCCTGTCCCACTGGCAGGACAGACCCACCAGAGGTGGTGACACAGTGGTATACAGTAGGGAGGGAGTTGCCCTGGGAGTCCTCAACATCGACTCTGGACTCCATGAAGTCTCATGGAATCAGATCAAACATGGACAAAGAAACCTCCTGCTGATTGCCAAGTACCGCCCTCCCTCAGCTGATGACTCAATACTCCTCCATGTTGAACAGCACTTGGAGGAAGCACTGAGGGTGGCAAGGGCACAAAATGTACTCTGGGTGAGGGACTTCAATGTCCATCGCCAAGAGTGGCTCGGTAGCACCACTACTGACCGAGCTGGCCGAGTCCTAAAGGACATAGCTGCTAGACTGGGTATGCGGCAGGTGGTGAGGGAACCAACAAGAGGGGAAAACATACTTGACCTCGTCCTCACCAATCTGCCTGCCGCAGATGCACTTGTCCATGACAGTATTGGTAGGAGTGACTACCGCACAGTCCTTGCGGCGAAGTCCCGCCATGGGAACACCACCACCTGCAGGTTCCCCTCCGAGTCACACACCATCCTGACTTGGAACTATATCGCTGTTCCTTCACTGTCGCTTGGTCAAAATCCTGGAACTCCCTGCCTAACAGCACTGTGAGTGTACCTACCCCAAATGGACTGCGGCGGTTCAAGAAGGCAGCTCACCACCACCTTCTCAAGGGCAATTAGGGATGGGCAATAAATGCTGGCCTAGCCAGTGACGCCCACATCCCATGAATGTATTAAAAAAAAGCTCTCCCATCTTTCCTGGCACCAAAAACAATGCGAATGGGCCCGGCAGAAAGTCAGTATGGAATGGGTTAACGGTGGAACCGGAGGACATCTGCTTTCTACTGGCACCTCCCACTCCCCCGCAGGTCAAACTGCAGTCTGCAGCTTGGAATTATCAACTTTTCATCAGAAGCAAAACAAGCCTGGGCACCCCAAAGCCGCCAGAACTCTTCCTGCTGTCTTTAACAGGGTGCGCCTTTAAACAATGTGTTGCTGGAATGAAGTTTATTCCTGGGTCTCCTCCAATATTACAAGGTGACCTGAGATGGCTCCTGTCTCTGGATGAGATTTATAGCTCCAATAATCTGTATATGTACAGCAAGAATTTGTACAAGTCAGTGAGCCCTCCCCATTTAAGAAACCACCCCTGAACTCTGTCTACGTGTAAGCATGTGAGCATACGAGTTTGTGCATCTGTTTGAGAGTGGGTGTGCATAAGTGTGTACGTATGTGTGAGTTTGTGTTGTGTGTATGACTGTGTGTATGTGGCTGTATGACTGTGTGTGACTTTGTATATGTGTGACTGTGCGTGTATGTGTATGTGGGACTGTATGAGTATGACTGTGTGCCTGTATGAGTGTGTGTACGTGTGAGTGTGCATGAGTATGACTGTGGGCATGTATGAGTGTGGATATGTGTGAATGTGTGTGTGTATGAGTGAGTGTGTGTGGTCCCGAGTCAGTTGCACTGTGGAATCTGCCCAAAGGCTTGTTTTTAAAATAAAGGGTGGGGGAAATGACATCTGAAATCAATAAAGTGTAAATAAAGCGAAGAAGCCGCCCGTCTCCAGCTTCTCCACTAACTATGAAGTGAATTGGCCTTTCGTCCCTTCCCATCTTGACTGGTTACAGGACTGATCACTGCTCCTTTTACAGTCTGCCGTCTGTTTAATGCAAAAAACCACCCAAAGAAGCCGTTCAAGAGGAACAGAGTTAGACCGCTTACAGGCGGCAATGAGAGGGAGCTCAGAGAGAGGGAGAGGGGTCAAGCCGCTCGGTGGGAGGAGGGAGAGGGAGTTAAGCTGTTCGGAGGGAGAGGGGGTTAAGCCACTTGGAGGGAGAGGGAGTTAAGCTGCTCGGGGGGGAGGAGGCAGAGGAATTACACTGCTTGGAGGGAGGGGCAGAGGGGGGTAAGCTGGTTGGAGGGAGGAGGCAGAAGGGGTTAAGCCACGGAGGGAGCACGGCTGCGGTGCGCCTGTTTAAAGCGAGCGCTTCATTGTGTCTGTGTCTGCCTCTGCTGAGTGCTGTAATCCCGGACCAGGGGAATGAGGCTTCTCTCCCCGCCGGCTCGCTGCTCTTTTAAAGGGAGCGGTCCCACCCTCTCTGATCACATGGTGACAGCTTAAAGCGGATAGAGAGCCCGGACAGAGAGTGAGAACAGGAGGGGATCGAGCCCGGACAGAGGGAGGGAGCAGGAGGGGATCGAGCCCGGACAGAGGGAGGGAGCAGGAGGGGATCGAGCCCGGACAGAGGGAGGGAGCAGGAGGGGATCGAGCCCGGACAGAGAGTGAGAGCAGGAGGGGATCGAGCCCGGACAGAGGGAGGGAGCAGGAGGGGATCGAGCCCGGACAGAGAGTGAGAGCAGGAGGGGATCGAGCCCGGACAGAGGGACGGAGCAGGAGGGGATCGAGCCCGGACAGAGAGTGAGAGCAGGAGGGGATCGAGCCCGGACAGAGAGTGAGAACAGGAGGGGATCGAGCCCGGACAGAGGGAGGGAGCAGGAGGGGATCGAGCCCGGACAGAGGGACGGAGCAGGAGGGGATCGAGCCCGGACAGAGGGAGGGAGCAGGAGGGGATCGAGCCCGGACAGAGGGAGGGAGCAGGAGGGGATCGAGCCCGGACAGAGAGTGAGAGCAGGAGGGGATCGAGCCCGGACAGAGGGAGGGAGCAGGAGGGGATCGAGCCCGGACAGAGAGTGAGAGCAGGAGGGGATCGAGCCCGGACAGAGGGAGGGAGCAGGAGGGGATCGAGCCCGGACAGAGAGTGAGAGCAGGAGGGGATCGAGCCCGGACAGAGGGAGGGAGCAGGAGGGGATCGAGCCCGGACAGAGGGACGGAGCAGGAGGGGATCGAGCCCGGACAGAGGGAGGGAGCAGGAGGGGATCGAGCCCGGACAGAGGGACGGAGCAGGAGGGGATCGAGCCCGGACAGAGAGTGAGAGCAGGAGGGGATCGAGCCCGGACAGAGGGAGGGAGCAGGAGGGGATCGAGCCCGGACAGAGGGACGGAGCAGGAGGGGATCGAGCCCGGACAGAGAGTGAGAGCAGGAGGGGATCGAGCCCGGACAGAGAGTGAGAGCAGGAGGGGATCGAGCCCGGACAGAGAGTGAGAGCAGGAGGGGATCGAGCCCGGACAGAGAGTGAGAGCAGGAGGGGATCGAGCCCGGACAGAGAGTGAGAGCAGGAGGGGATCGAGCCCGGACAGAGAGTGAGAGCAGGAGGGGATCGAGCCCGGACAGAGGGAGGGAGCAGGAGGGGATCGAGCCCGGACAGAGGGAGGGAGCAGGAGGGGATCGAGCCCGGACAGAGGGAGGGAGCAGGAGGGGATCGAGCCCGGACAGAGGGAGGGAGCAGGAGGGGATCGAGCCCGGACAGAGGGAGGGAGCAGGAGGGGATCGAGCCCGGACAGAGGGACAGAGCTGCTGTAAATCCTGCGGGAGGAGACCGAGGACCAGGCGCTGGGAGCGGGGACGAGCCGCTCTCTCTCTCTCTCTCTGTCTGTAGGTCGGACAGGACGATGCAGGAGGCTGGTGGCTGCCGGTCGGCCGGGAGCCCGAGGCTGGAAGATGTGCTGAGCTCCTGAGGGTTAACGACCCACCGAGGGACACACACACTGTCCAGGGAAGCCCCTTGGCCGGGATGAGGTTCCTGCTGGCCGCCCTGGCTCTGCTCTCTCTCCTGGGCTGCTCCTCGGAGAAGTCCCCGGGCGCCTCCTCCCCCTTTCCCTCACCCTCCCCATCCTCACCCTCATCCTCCTCCTCCTCTCGCTCACCCTCATCCTCCTCCTCCTCTCGCTCACCCTCATCCTCCTCCTCCTCTCGCTCACCCTCCTCTCCCCCGAGCAAAGTGAAAAGTTTCCGAACTCTGCTGGGTGTTTCGCTGGCCCCGGAGTTGGGGAGGAGAAGCGGTCTCCGGGCCAGCTCTCCTCCCCGGGCCAGCTCTCTAGCCCAGGCCGCCACCCTGCAACTGGCCGAGCTGCTGGACCACGCTGTGTTCTGGACTGATCGGCTGGATCGCTCTCCCTCCGCCCCATTTTCCGACCTGCACGTCAAGCGCTGGCAGCTGAAAGCGCGCTCCTCCCGCCTGGTGTCCTTGGAGAGAGGCTGCGGGAGGCTCTCCAACAGGCTGGCCAGCTTCTCGGATGGTAGCAGAGCCTGCCTCAGGTATGGCATCAACCCGGACCAGGTGCTGGGCGAGACCCTCTCTTTCTACCTGTCCAGGCTCCTGGGCATTCGCAACGTACCCGCCCTAGCGCTGTCCAGGGTCAACATCAACGCCGAGCAGTGGCTGAGGGTCAGACAGGATGTCCAAGGGTCGCAATGGGCGGACAAAGCCATCGTCAGCCTCACCGAGTGGATCAGTAACCTCACCGATGTGGTGACCCCTCCATCTCTCCGGACAGAACGAAGGAGGCTGCACCCCTTGCTGGAAGATCTGGGCAATGTGACAAGCCAGGAGGTCCTGGAGCTGGTGCAGTGGTCAGACCTTCTCCTTTTTGACTATCTGACTGCTAACTTTGACCGACTGGCCAGTAACCTCCTGAGCCTGCAGTGGGACCCCAGGGTAATGGAGAGGTCAACCAATAACCTCCACCGGACCGCCAAGGGGGCTCTGGTTTTCATTGACAATGAGGCGGGACTGGTCCATGGATACCAGGTGTTGCCCATGTGGGACCGGTACCACGAGTCGCTGCTGAAGACGCTGTGCATCTTCCGGAAGGAAACCGCCAGGAAAATCGCCGAGCTGCACAAGTCCCAAAATGCTGCCAGCCAGTTACTGGACCTATACAAGGCCAGTGAGCCCCTGGCTTCTCAAATGGGATTCTTGTCTGAGGAACACGCTGAGATGTTGCAGAGCAGGACTGACCGTTTGTATAAACATATACTGCAGTGTAAAGCTAAATATAGTAAATAAGTTTTAAAAGATTTTTTTTTTCTGTTTGGATTTCTTTCCACAGTTCCCCTGTTGAATTAACCCTCCATGTCCTTGGCTGCAGGGGAAGGGTGTTCTGACTCCTCTGTATGTTATTAACAAACAAACCACCAGGAGATGCCCTTGAGCAAAATGAGGATACTTCCTTGGGTAATTCTCTGCACCATTGATAACCTGTTGGCCTGGAGGTGTGGAACATGAATTTGAATATTGGTGAAAGCTGTGGTTGGAAGCTGTATGTTCAGCAGAGGCACCTGTGCTCTGGGTGTGGACTAGTTGGAATGGGCATGATGGACCAGAGACAAAATCAAGCTAAGAAGTGTAAAGAGATTCCTATTCAAACTCTGTGTATTTAGAAACAGCAATTCTTCTTGTAACGTATCTTTTCTGTTTTATATGCCTAATTGTAATATATTAGGAGTGAAATTCATTTTGGCAATAAAACTGGTGATACGTAAAACTGGCAAAAGCCAATCGGCCGCCAATTTTACACATTCACACCCAACTTGGGGTTGCCAATTTGCTATCGTCATCCAAGACACATTTAATTCTGATTTGTATATTTTAAACATGAACATATCCATGCTGCTCTGAGGCGTATCTAATCAAAACATGACTCCTTTTTCCTTTAGTTACTGCAATGCAGCTGCTTACCCGGCAGGTTCTACCTGGGCAGCTGGCATGGCAGCTGATCACCCGGGTGGGGTCAGTCCTGCAGGTCCCTTCATCCTTGTTCCAGCCTGTTTCAAACTGGCAGCTCAGACAGTGTTTATTCAATTTAAAACAAAATATTGTAGATTGTTGCAGATAGATTCATATAAGTAAGAACATGAGTAGGTCATTCATCTCCTCGAGCCTGTTTAGCTATTCAGTTAGATTAAGGCTGATCTATATCTTCATTCCATTTACCAGCCTTGGCTCCATGTCTTTTGATACCCTTACCTAATAAAAAATGTCAATCTTGGTATTGAAATTTTCCATTAATCCAGCCTTTTGGGGGAGGGTTTACTACCATCCTAAATTAAGTCAAATTTCATAAGGATGAAGCCATCCATCTATTAGAAAATGTGACTCCATATTTCAAGCCTGAGCAGATTGATTTTTCATCCCAATGCCTCAGTGTCCTCGAGTCTCCATTGGGATATTGGGTCATTGTACAGAAGTAGCACCACTAGTTCTAATCCCATTCATCGCCAATTATAGCCCCGTTTCTCTTTCTCAGTACTGACAGACAGGAAGTGATTCCTCTTGGCTTGGCTGTGGGAAGGAATTGCTATCATCTGGGTTATATTACAAAAGAAGGATGGTGTACCTGGCATGGTATATTAAAGTGTCACATATAAGGGAGCAATCTCACCAGCTCAGAGAAGTTTTCCCCGTCTCAGTTGTTCTGGTGGAATGGGACTGACAGTCTGGGACAGGTCTGTGTTCATCACCTGTTTTGATTCTTGATTATCAAATTACATTTTTTTGAAAAAACTAGCTGGCCAAGAAGGGATGGAAAAAAAAACAAAAATAAAATGGGAATTTAAAATGACAAAATGCATCTGCCTTCAAAGTCTTGCAACAGCTAGTGTATAAACAGATATTCTGAGCATTTCTTTGGGTTACTGAAAATCAAATACAACCAGAATGCAGACAATTCCTAGTTTGCAGAGTATAAGGATAGTGAGAATATCCTACCTTTCTGAATATTAACCAGGGTCTGTTTCAAACAGCATAGGTTCTGCCTATAACTGTGAGCAGGGTCTCTCTCAAACTGACTAGGTTCTATTTAAAAATGTGACCAAGAACTATCTAACACAGCCTAGTCCAAGTTTATCCAGAGAACCAACAACTGCCTGTTAAAAGGTTAGGTCCAGTTTATAAATGTCACCAGTTTGGGAGGCTTTTCCTAAATTAAAGGCAGTATATAAAAACAAGTGCGTTGGTAACCAGAGGTCAAGATTTAAAATAACTGGCAAAAGAAATATTGGGGAAATGAGAATTTTATTTCACAGATGGTTAAGATCTGGAAAGCACTACCTGAAAGGGTGGTGGAAGCAGATCCAAAGGAGCTTTCAAAAGGCAATTAGCCATGTACTGCAAGAGAACTAATTTGCATGGTTCTGGGGAAAAAGCTGGGGTGTAGAACTAAATTGGACAGATTTTTCTAAAAGGCTGAAAGGGTCCTTCTATGCTGCGTGATTCTATAATACAGGCTTAGTTTTGTTTCTCAACACGATTAGGGTCTGTCTGAAATTGTCTAGAGTGAAGTTATGCAGATGGTAAACATTCAAGCCTCTGTTATTACTGAAGATGCAATCCTAAACTCGTGACAGGTTCTTGTGATCTGTGAGTTTTGCTTAAATATCTTTGATATGCTCAGAGAAACGAACTGACTATGGAAAGTGGGGAAATATTTTTGTGTTTAGGATTTACTCAACCCTTGGAAACAATGATATTTTATATGATTGCATCAGAATCATCCGAGAAGGCAACTTGTAAATTTTTAAGTGGTTAACCCTTTGAGTTCAGATGTTGCAGTGCTTATTGCTCCAGACTTAAATAGCCTAAACTTAAAGCAAGATTTAGGATGTTACAACTGAAGCTTTTGGTTTCGAATGAACCACTGCAGCAGATAACTGCTACTTTGGAGCTTCAGAAGTGCAGTCTACTGATCTTCAGTGTAAAAATGGAGTTGTAACAATTTGGATAAAGTTACAGATAAACAGCACAGAAACAGGCCATTCGGCCCAACCAGTCAATTTTGAGCACATTTTTTTTTCAAAAAAAGTAAAGCATCTTGCTAGTCACTTTAGTCACAGCCTTTTTTTGTTGTACAGGGAGGGGTGATTGGTAGTGACCTGCCCAACCACACTCAATAACAGCATCACACTGCTGGATTATAGCCTTAGTATAAAAAGCCTTCCAATTGCAAGGGAGATTCCACCAGCTACGTGTAGCACCTGACTGTCGTGGCGCATGTTTTCTGTGGTGACATTCAAGACGGAGGGAGCTCCAAGGAAAGGGTTTTATTGTTGCCTGAAGCCATCTCTATTGTACAGTGATGCTGCTTCTTTAAGAAGACTGTACAAAGCATATCATTCAGAGGGAAAATAAGAGACATTTTAATAAGTTGATGGTTTATATATTTAAATAATTCAGCTATTTTAATTAAATCTGCCATTTCTACTAGTTAGACACCTGCAGTTGAGGATTAATGAGGCAGGAAAGCGACATATCTAAATGAAGAATGAGCTTTTGAAGAGAACAGGGGACCTTAATTTGCTATTTACTATTATGTATTGACTGTCAACCTTGAGGAGATATTTTCTGCTTCTCTTCATGTGCCATCCAATCCAGACTGTTAAACAGAAGGCACTATATGTATATTTGCTGGAGTTTCTCAATCAGCACTTGATTCAATGTTTTTTTGTTTTAAAATTGCTGTCAGAATCTACCTGAGAGGAGATGATTTGTGTAGCGTGTCCCTCCACTTAAGTGACGCCCATGAACAGCTCCACTCACAACCCTATGAAGTACAGTATCATCACCACACAAGATGAAGAATGACTGAGAGATATGTTTGCAGACAGCAATGACAAGTTTGTGGCAATGCAATGGACCAAAGTTCTCCATTAAATTTTACGCTCGCAAATTAGTTTCCATCAAAATCCATGCATATGTTTGGTTTGGGGGAAGGGGGTGCAGGTGGAAATGTGCATTTAAAATCTTCATTGTGGCACGAATCAATTGAAAGTGCAGTAAACTGTGTAACCTCATGGGCAATTAGGTTGCTAATTCACATGACAGCTGGTTAACTGCTTCACTCATAACAGTAATTTCTCACCTCTTTTTTTTAAAAGAAAGGTCAGGAAGCTTCTCAGCTAGAGAAATAGATAAATGAATTGCCCGTTGTGGTTCTAACCATACAGACAAGGAGTCTGTGGTTCAGTTCTTGATCTGTGCCGAGGGAACTGGACTCTGCCGAGCAGGACCAGTACAATTGGAAGTAGGAATGTCAACGAGGATTCCTAATTCTGATCACTCCCGCTGAGCTCAGGTTGAATTGGGGGCTTGGGCTGAGGAAAGGATGGAGCATTGCTGTGATGTTCCTGTGGAGGAAAAATCTACAAACATTCACTGCTGAGACTCATGTGAAGAATGTTCACGTCAGCATGTGACCGCTGCTGCTTCTCAACTTTGTGCGGGGGGGGGGGGGGAGTGCGCAAGAGTGGTGGGGTGGGGAGGTCTGAGGTTGCATTTAGGACCTCGATGCACAGCAATAGCTGATCTGTGATCATTTTGTCAGCTATTTTTATATTACCTATTGCAAGTCTACCTTTCCACAGCCGTACATGAGCAGATTAGACAGCAGACTAAGTGGTAAGATTAACTATCCTTGTCAAGTAAAATGTCGGGACCCTGACCTAAATCTTTGATGGCACTCGCACAAGTCTAATGCTGCTTCTGGTTAAACTATACCCCAGAATGTATCTGTCCCTTCTAGAGAGGCGGAATGGATAAGGGCAGAAAATATGGGAGGAGAAATGAATTGTGGAGGATGCTGTCATGTGTGCTTCACCTTTTAAAAACATCTCCTCCCCACCCCTCCAGACATACTGTCACATAAAAACAGGCCAAGATATAACTAGCTCTCTCCACAAATATGCATAGTGATCAGGAGAACAAAAATGTTTGCATTTTCCCTCTTGAAAAGGGTAAGGCCACACTGGGAGAAGAGAGGAAGTGAGGTTGGCTAGAAAGAATGCACTGGAATGATTATCTCGGCTATGTGTGAGCATCTGGATGGGACCTGGGGTTTCATGATGTTAGCGGAGTGTTGTCCACCATCCCCACCCCCACTCCAATTCAGAGCAGAGATGGGTGGTTAAGATCTAATGTAATAGTTTGAGTGTATCCATGCATCCTCCCTGTAATTACACACTGAGAGCAATGGTGGGAGGACAAAATTATAGAGCAGGTGAAAGAATATTGGCAGAGCACATATTGAGAATGACATACAATATAGAATTTACAGCACAAGAAACAGGACATTTGACCCAATTGGGCTATGACTGTGTTTATGCTTCACATATAATGTATATAAATGTATCATAATACATGTCTCCTTTATTCAGTTTACAGAGACACAACTGTCAGCTATTTGTAATATCCACGTATTTAAGAATGTGCACTGATGTGATATCATTTTGTAATGGATGCTTTTCTGTTGTAATTGATATGACTTGTACTTGAATCATGTTGAGCTTTTTTTTATTGAAAACCTCTCTGTTGTTAGTATTGTTTTACTGGCATGTCTTAAAGTGTGGATGGTCACTTTTTTTTAAAAAACTTTCATCTGATTGTGGGCCGAAGGGCCTGTACTGTGCTGTACTGTTCTATGTTCTGGAATGTCAGAGGCTGGTTTGTGTGCATGAAACCTCTGGAATCTCAGCTCATAAAAATAGTCAGATCCCAATCTGATCTGACTCCAGTATGACAAGGCATGAGTCAACAGCCTAGGGGTTTGTGTCTAGTGTATTTAACCATCTCCTGTAGAGTGGAGATCCATTTTTAATTTATTGGCCTCATCTACTAAGCTATTTAAAATTTGTATTATTTCTGTGATATATTTGCTCCTTGTCCCTCTGACCACCCCCAATCTGTCCCACCATCCTTCAGTTAATAGTGCAGTGCATGTTTGACCAACTCTGCCCCCAGTTGATTCATTGCTGAATAGGTGCCACTACAGTGCAAGACAGATCATGTGATGTGAAAGGCCTCATCAATCCAGTTCCTTGTCACAGCATCCACCACCTCTTGAATGATTCCCAGGTTTCTGCCTCTACACCCCTAACCAGAAGTCCAGTCCAAGTGTTCTTCACTACTTGGATGAGGAAGAACTTACTGACATCACCAGCATGAAACTGTGCTCTCTTGTCCTAGTGTCACAGTTTACCTAGGATTGGTGTTTTAGAATTACTTTTATCTATATCATTTTCTATCTTGCACGCTTCTGTAATGTGTCCTGAAGGTTTTTCTCAGGCTTCATGATCCAAACCTCCAGCACTAGGAATCAGACTTGGGGCTCTTCTCTGTGGGGCAGTCTTTGCTGACCTGGAGCTTTCTTAAGGTCTGGCCACAGGAGACCTGGATAAAACTGGCTCAACTGTCCCACCCCAGGGTTACTCCAGACTGCAACTGAAATTGTTATCCCACCTCGGGAGGATTTCCTGTTGTCACTGTGTGCCAGTTACATCATGAACATAATGGGAAGTTTTCTTCTGTTTGCTATTTCTGAACAAAAGCACTTTAAAGTAGCATGCTTATAATTTTACTGGAAGTAATGCTCAGATGTCACTATTACATGATGACTATTAAAAGTCCTCCTCCCATGGTTGAACAGCTGCCATTTCCATTTTGGAGTTTCCAGATCCTTTTGCATGTGCCTCATGTTTGATGATTTCCCCCTGTGTGTGGCTGAGATATTACATTGTTATCAGTCTATCCACATACCCAACAGCACTGAGTCTTTAATAGGGAGCATTTTTTACTTGACGTCTGTGGCAGAGTATAGCATTTATTTAAATATCAGCAGTGGACGTTTGATATCCAGTCCAAAAGTGACATTTCTTGTATTCTTCACAATTGTACAGCATCTCTCTCTAATGCACCTTAAGTTTTGTTAATATGTTTTCAAGGAGATCTGAATTATTGTTTGAAGATATTGGAGGCTTTTATCAGACTAAAGTAAGTCATGTATGAGAATAAAATAACAGGCCCATTTCTTTTGTCTTTCTTAACTCGTTGCCGTGATCTGACTTAAGGATACAGCAGTGGAGTTGACAGCTCTGCTGGAGGAAGGTTTGGAATGCATGAATGAACTGTTATATATTAGGCATGGGAAATAAATCCTGGCCTTGCCAGTGAAGCCCACATCCCATGAATGAATCAATAAAAAAGTTTAAAAACCCACACAGCAGGAAACAAGACACCTTCCCCATACTCCACACCCCCACTCCCAATCCCCACAAATCCTCTTATTAATGTCTAGTCACAGAGTAGCAGTAGAAAGAGGCTCAGGAGAATACTGCTTAGTGGTTTTTTTTAGATATTCATTCTCAGGATATCAACATCATTCACCAGACTGACCATTTGTTGCCTATGAGAAGCCTTCTTGAACCGCTATGGGTCATGTTTGGGATGGTGCATCACATAAGGGGAAGGAGGAATGGAAATGGGGAGCAAATCATGTAGGATAAGAAAAATGGAAGTGCTGACATCTGCCAGGACAGTGGTCAGGGGACTACTATTGGCCTCAGTGCCCTGGGTTAGGCGAGGGAATATTAGCCAGCAACCTCTTTATTGCTACTCAGTGACCTTGCTGGAAGTATAAGTGCTTCTATGTCAAGTCACTGCATCAGGTGTGACTGTAATGTCCTGTGGTTGAGTAGCCTGTTACTGCCCATTCCCAAGGCTCACAAATGAAGAAAGACTACTTGGATGAGATACTGAAGAAACCTTATGTCTCTGGAAATGTACCCAGATCAATGGCTTCAGAAGATGTGCAAACAATTGATGGGGGGTGGGGGGGGGGGGGAGGTGGGGAGGTGGTGGTGGTGGCGGCATGGTGGAGTGCAGAATGAAAGGGTGAGTGTATTATTGCAGGAGGTTTGTTAATGGGTTTGCTTAAAACAGGAAAAGGGTCACTTTTATCAATGTGAAGATGGGAATTTTATTCAGGAATCCCTGTTTACGGTACACCTGCATTATTGGGTGAATTAGTGTAATGTGCTTGTGGTGCTGTGTGTTCAATGGCTGCAAGAGTGTTGCTAAATGCTGGCCAAGGCACATGGAGCAGAAGGCAGTGCAAAAGGGACAGGAGCAGACTAGAAATGTGGTAGTTATAAGGAATTCAATATTTAGGGGGATAAATAGCTTCTTCTGCAGTCACAAATGAGAGTTCTGAAGGATTTGTTTCCTGGTGTTAGGAAAAGGGATATCTCAATGTGACTGGAAAGGAACCTCGAAAGGGAAGGGGAAGATTCAATTGTCATGGTCTATGTCGGGACAAACAACACAGGAAAAGATAGGCAGCAGGTTCTACTGGGGGTGTATCAGGAGCTAGGAGCTAAATTTAAAGGCAGGACCTATTTGGGTGAGGCATGTTGCTGATGACTTGTCTTACTAATACTTGGGAGGAAGTAATCATATAAAGAAAAGAAAGATTTGCATTTATGTAGCACCTTTCATGACCTCAGGATTTCTCAAAGCGTTTATAGCTAATGAAGTACTTTTGAAGTGTAATCACTGTTGTAATCTAGGAAAAGATAGAGAGAAGGTAAAGGGTAAGAGGCATTAAGAGTTCGAGGTGTAAAAGTCTGCTGTTTTCAGGAAAAACCTGTGGGATCCTCTTTGAAGGTAAGTTTTAAAGTTGCAGGCCTGTTAGCTTGTTGTCTTGCTCTTGCTAGGTTGCTGAAGTCTCCTGGCAGTCAACACTTCAGTTCAAAGATAGTGCTGGTATTTCTTAGTTCAATTTTCACAGGCGGAAGAGTTGTTCAAAAGGCACTCTCTTATTTCTCTACTGCAGTTGGTTTCCAACTCATCTCAGCAGGGTTCAACTGTCTTAGCTGGAATTGATCTCTCTCTCTCGCTCACAGACTTGTGCTGGAACTAAGGATGACTTTTGATGTTCTCTCTGTAGCTGGAAATCTTAGACTGATGGCTTAATGACTGATGACTCAAAGACTGATGATTCTCTTTGTTCTCCCAAAAGGTTACCTTTAAAGGCAAATTCACAAAGTGTTAGTTTCGCCCACGTGACTTTAGGCTTTAGGTTCCTGAGGGATTATATAATAGCTTTTGATCTCATCCCATTTTGATAAGATGAGGGATGTTCACACCTTATTGTAGGGATTGTAGATGGAAACGGAATGTCTGCTAATGCCTTTATTTTTGCTCACTCTGTGGATAGCTCTCTCCATGTGCAAATAGCTGTTTAATTTAAATGCAGACAGGTTAATGCATTTTAGTACTAGCAGACATGGGTGTGTATTTCAGTGCAGGAGAAGGTATGTGTCATGTGACCTTGCCCTCCATCTTGTTGAAGGCGAGTGTACCAGTCTTTTTAAATTGTTCCTTTTTTATATAAAAAAGTTCCAAAGAAAAAAATTTCTCCTCATTTCTGTCTTATATGGGCGAACCCTTATTTTTAAATAGTGACCCTTAGTTCTAGATTCTCCCACAAGAGGAAACATCCTTTCCACATCCACCCTGCCAAGACCCTTCAGAATCTTATATGTTTCAATCTAGTCACCTCTTACTCTTCTAAACTGCAGCGGATACAAAACTAGTCCAACCTTTCCTCATAGACAACCTGCTCATTCCAGTGTATTAGTCTAGTAAACCTTCTCTGAACTGCTTCCAATGCATTTACATCCTTCCTTAAATAAGGAGACTAGTAGTGTACACAGTACTCCAGATGTGGTCTCACCAATGCCCTGTATAACTGAAGCATAACCACCCTACCTTTGTATTCAATTCCCCTCACAATAAACAATAACATTCTATTAACTTTCCTAATTACTTGCTGAGCCTGCACACTAACCTTTTACGGCTCATGCACTAGGACACCCAGTTCCCTCTGCATCTCAGAGCTCTGTGGTCTCTCACCATTTATCCCTACTCACCGCTTCCTGTCCATTAACCAATCCTCCATCCATACTAGTATATTACCCCCAACTCCATAATCCCTTATTTTACGTATTAACCTTTTGTGTGGTACCTTATTGAATGTCTTTTGGAAATCCAAGTGTACTAAATCGAATGGCTCCTCATTATCTACCCTACTAGATACTTTCTCAAAAAACTCTAAGAAATTTGTCTACCACCATTTCCCTTTCGTAAAACCATGTTGATTCTGTCTGATCATACTCTGATTTTCTAAGTGCATTGCTAAGACTTCCTTAATAATAGATTCCAGCAATTTCCCAATAACTGGATAGGCTGGGGTTGTTCTCCTTGGAAAAGAGAAAGCTGAGGGGAGATTTGATTGAAATGTACAAAATAGTGAGGTGCCTGGATAGAGTGGATGTGAAGGGCCTATTTACTTTAGCAGAGAGGTAAGTGACTAGGGATCATAGATGTAGACTGGTTGGTAAAAGATTAGAGGGGAGATGAGGAAAATTATTTTTACCCAGAGGGTGGTGGGGTTCTGGAACTCATTACCTGAAACGGTAGTAGAGGCAGAAACCCTCAACTCATTTGAAAGGTGTCTGGATATGCACCTCAAGTGCCGTAACCTGCAGGGCAACGGACCAAATGCTGGAAGGTGGGATTAGGCTGGGTGGCTCGTTTTTCAGCCGGCGCATACACGATGGGCCAAGTGGCTTCTTTCTGTGCCATAAGCTTTCTATGATTCCATGATTCTATGACTGATGTCAGGTTAACTGGCCTCTAGTTCCCTGTTTTCTCTCTTGCTCCTTTTTTTGAATAACAGTATTACATTTGCTAACTTCCAATCTGCTGGGATCATTCTAGAATCAAGATAATTTTGGAAAATCATAACCAGTGCATGCACTATATCTGCATCTACCTCCTTTAGAACCCTAGGTTGTAGGCCATCTGGTCCTGGGGATTTGTCAGCTTTTGGTCCCTTAAGTTTCTTTAATACATTGGGGCGGCACAGTGGCGCAGTGGTTAGCACCGCAGCCTCACAGCTCCAGGAACCTGGGTTCGATTCTGGGTGCTGCCTGTGTGGAGTTTGCAAGTTCTCCCTGTGTCTGCGTGGGTTTCCTCCGGGTGCTCTGGTTTCCTCCCACATGCCAAAGACTTGCAGGTTGATAGGTTAATTGGCCATTATAAATTGCCCCTAGTATAGGTAGGTGGTAGGGAAATATATAGGGACAGGTGGGGATGTGATAGGAATATGGGATTAGTGTAGGATTAGTATGAATGGGTGGTTGATGGTCGGCACAGACTCGGTGGGCCGAAGGGCCTGTTTCAGTGCTGTATCTCTAAACTAAAAACTAAACTAAACTAAACATTTTCTCTGCTGATATTAATTACTTTAATTTCCTCACTGTTATTAGCCTTTGGTTACCCTCTATTTCTGGTATGTAATTTATGTCTTCTACCGTGAAGACAGACACAAAATATGTTAACACCATCTCTGACATCTCTTTGTTCCCCATTATAATTTCTCCTGTCTCTGCCTCTAAGGATCAATGTTTACTTATAGCTACTCTCCTTTTTATATACTTGTAAAAGTTCTTACAAACTGTTTACTCTCACATTTTGTTTTCCTTTTTATCAACCTTTTGGTCACCCATTGCTGATTTCTAAAACTCTTCCAATCCCTTGGCTTACTACTCTTCTTTGCAACATTATGAGCCTTTTCTTTTAATCTAATGCTATCTTTAACTTCCTTAGTAAGACACGGATGTATCCTTCTCGCTGAGTTTTTGTAAATGTGTTGGAAGCAGTTCAGAGAAGGTTTACTAGACTAACACCTGGAATGGGTGCACTGTCTTATGAGGAAAGATTGGACAGGCTAGGCTTGTATCTTCTGGAATTTAGAAGAGTAAGAGGTGAATTGATAGAAACATATAATGCATGGGAACCCCACTACCTGCAAGTTCCCCTCCAAGTCACACACCATCCTGACTTGGAACTATATCGCCGTTCCTTCATAATCGCTGGGTCAAAATCCTGGAACTCCCTTCCTAACAGCACTGTGGGTGTGTCTACCCCACATGGACTGCAGCGGTTCAAGAAGGCAGCTCACCACCACCTTTTCAAGGGCAATTAGGGATGGGCAATAAATGCTGGCCTAGCCAGCGACGCCTACATCCCATGAATGAATATGAAAAAAAGATCCTGAGGGGTCTTGACAGGGTGGATGTGGAAAGAATGTTTCCCCTTGTGGGAGCATCTAGAACTAGGGGTTACTGTTTAAAAATAAGGGGTCACCCATTTAAGTCAGAGATGAGGAGAAATTTTTTCTCTCAGAGGGTCGTGAGTCTTTGGAATTCTCTTCCTCAAAAGGTGGTGGAAGCAGAATCTTTGAATATTTTTAATGCAGAGGTAGATAGATTCTTGATAAGCAAGGGGGTGGAAGGTTATCGGGGGTAGGTGGAAATGTGGAGTAATCAGTTCAGCCATGTACTTATTGAATGGCGGAGCAGGCTCGAAGGGCCCAGTGGCCTACTCCTGCTCCTAATTCATATGTTCATATGTTTTTTTAACGGAATGGAATTTAGTTGAACATTTCAAATAATTTCTTTTAATGTTTTCCCCTTATTATTTAACACCATACATTTTAGTCTATTTACCCAATCTACCTGAGCCAGCTCTCCCCTCATACCTATGTAATTGGCTTTACTTAAGTTTATCCCTATTTGGTTCTACAATGTACTATTCTAAGACGTTATCATGAAACCATTCTACAAACCTTACTTCCAAACTACCTTTGCCAATTTGATTTGTCCAGTCTATATGAATATACATTGCCTTTGTTACAAGCTCCAATTATTTCTTGCTCAATTCTTAGTCCAATGTATAACTATTGTTTTAGACTTAAGCCTATCGTTCTCAAACTTAATATGGAATTCAATTATATTATGATTACTTTTTCCCAGAAGATCTTTTCCTATGAGATTACTAACTAACCACACCTCATTACAGAGTACTAGATCTAAAATAGCTTTATCCATACTTGGTTCCACAATGGATCATTCTAGGAAGTTGTCATGAAAGCATTCTATAAACTCATTTTCCAAGCTACTTTTGCCAATTTGATTGGTCCAGTCTATATGAAGATTAAAATCCCCCATGATATTGCATTGCCTTTGTTACAAGCTCCAATTATTTCTTGCTTAATCCGCTGTCCAATGATAACATTCTTTCTTACTACTGTGCTTATGCTATCCTTTAGTTTGAGGGCCACCCCTCCTCCCTTTCCATTCTGCCTGTGTTTTCGAAATGTTGTGCATCCTTGAATATTTATTTCCCAACCTTGATCACCTTGTAACATGTCTCTGTAATGACAATTATATCAAGCCCATTCATTTCTATTATTGCTGTTAGTTCACCAAGCTTTTTACGAATGTTTCATGCATTTTTCTTTTTTTAACCACTGTTCTTTGCATGGGCCTTTTTCGTTACTGCACTATTACTATTAAATTCTCTGTTCCTTCCTGTCCCAGTCTGCTTGTTTTTTTTAATCTAAATTGCTATCCTACTCTATTGCCTTGACTTTTCATTTTAAATTTCTAATTGTCACTTCATCTGACCCCTTCCCCACCACCACTTTTTAGTTTAAAGCTCTATCCTCAGCCCCAGCGATATGATTCGTGAGGACACTGATCCCAGCCAGCTTAAGTGCAGCCCATCCCAACAGAACAGTTCCCTCTTCCCCAGTACTGGTACCAGTGCCCCATGAATTGAAACTCCTTCTCACGCCACTCTTTGAGCCACATGTTGAATTCTAAAATCTGCTTGACTCTATGCCAATTGGTGCATGGCTCAAGTAACAATCCTGAGATTATTACCTTTGAGTTTCTGTGTTTTAATTTTGATTCTAACTCCTCAAACTCTTTCAACAGAACATCATTCCTTGTTCTATCCATGTGGTTGATTCCTACATGGAACACAGCAACTGGATCCTCCCCCTCCAATTCCAAGTTCTTCACCCACTGCAAGGAGATGCCTTTAACCCTGATTCTGGGAGGCAACAAAACCTTCAGAACTCTGGGTCCCAGTTGTGTAGAACAGTATCTCTCTTCCTGACTATACTGTCCCCTATCACTACCACATTCCATTTCACTCACCCCACTTGAATGGCTTCCTGCACCATGGTGCTATGGTCAGTTTTCCCATCCACCCTCCAGTCCTTGTTCCCTGTTGGTCAAAGTCAAGGGCTAAGGCTCCTCCATCACTACATCCTGGATCCCCATACTGCCTGATGCACAGCCATACCTTCCTGTCCCTGACCAACTCTAAAGTTCTACTTACCCTAAAGGGTATGACTGCCTCCCAAAACAAAGTGTCCAGGTAACTCACCCTGTCCCTGAGGCCCTGCAATGTCTGCAGTTCAGACCCTTGCTCAACAACTCTGAGCCAAAGCTGCTTGAGCAGCAAACACTTACTGCAGATACAATTGTCTAGGATTGGAGTGCTCTGCACAAACTCCCACATGTTGCAGTTATGGCACACCATCTGCTCTGCTCTGTCTAATGTTATTTATTTATTTGATTTGCTTATTTGACCAGGTGAGAAATGTGTCTAGGGGTCTTTTGCTCTCTTTACCTGGTCTTAGTGTAACAGAGTTTAATTTTAAACACATCGTGTTTTGAGCTCCCCTTTCTTGTGAATTCTTGTTCACAGTTTTCCAATTATAAGACAAAGGAACCAATTCACACAGGCTTTCTCAGGTTTAAAGAAGAAAGATGAAATTTTATTCAAACTTAAAATTTAAACTATTATGGTCCACACCTACGGATATGCAACACCCCCAAGCTAGCATGCACATGCGATACACGCATGCAGATAGGAACAGAAAAGAAAAGAAAATATAGTAGAGAGGGGTTTGAGACAGTTTCCGAAGAGTTTCTTGTTTATAGTGCTTCGAGTTCACTTGCTTGTAGGTAGTCTTGCTGTTCGTTGGGACCCAGTATTTTTAAACCTTGTTGATGTAGGGCTTTTCTCTCTTTAAGGTTCACGTGTCTTCACAAGATTCAATTCCCTGAGAGATGAGCAGGCAGACAGGAGAGGCTGTAATTCTTGCTTCAATTCTAGGAGAGATCTTTATTCCATGATTACATGGCTTTGTCTGTTCAAAATCCTTTGTTGGAAGTTCAAATTCTCTGCAACAGCAGAGTCATGTGACTAAAACTGGTCTGACCACTTCTTCTGTGTATTGGGGAAGCAACGACCAGGTCCCCATTGTTCCAACATTGATAGTACTAAGCAAATGTCCTTCCAGTCAGGGCTTGCAATTTTAAGTTTTAATGTTCATGTGGTGAAATAATGTGTGCCTCAGTCTTGGTAGATGGGGGGGGGGGGGGGTGGGCGGGAGCGGGGGTTTGCCTGACAGATTTTTAATTAGTTGCTAATTTCATAAAGTAATAGCAAGTTACAGTTTCCTAGCTTAAAGACAAAGGAAAAACACTCAACAGTTACTGGAGATTTAAAAAAAGAATAAAAAATAGCACCTCCTTGACTGCACTGAATTCCGAATTGCACCAAATTCCTGACATTAGTACTCTGTTTACAAAGCATTCTGTCCCCGGTCACTTTGTGCTCCACACTCTCCCTTGCCTCCTCCACCCACACCTCCAACATCAAGTGTGAGGATCTCATGGATTTCTTTGTCATGAAGAGTGGAACAATCCAGTCAGCTGCCTCTGCCACTTCCTTCCCTTCTCCTAGCCCACCGGGCTGAACCTCCTCTAAGGTTCCCTCTGCCCTAGCCCTGAACTTGCATTTTTCTTTCATTTCTTTCTGTCTTTCCTCATGCCCTCACTGAGCTCATCTTGTTCAAGCAACCCAGCTCCTGCTCTCTCGACCTTATTCCCACTAAACAGCTGATGTCCCAACTTTCTTTCCTAGTCCCCATGTTAGCTGATATTGTTAACAGTTTTCCCTCCTCAGGTATTGTCCCCTCTCCTTCAAATCTGCTGTCATTACCCACTCCTCAAAAAAAAACCCTTGACCACACCATCCGTGCAAACTATTGTCCCACCTCCAACCTCCCTTTCCCCTCCAAAGTCCTTAAATATGATGCCACCTCCCAAATCCATGCCGATCTTTCCCAAACTTCATGTTTGAATCCCTCCAGGCAGGTTTCCACCCCTGTTACAATACCAAAATGGCTTTTAGCAGACACACAAATGACATTCCAGGTGGCTGTAGCCAAGGTAAATTAGCCTTCCTCGTCATTCTTGACCTGTCTGCAGCATTTGATTTGGTTTACCACACCAACCTCTTCCAATGCCTCCCCTCCATCATCCAGCAGATTTCATTCTTATCTATCATAGTCAGAGTATCACCTGCAATGGTTTCTGTTACCTGTGGCGTTCCCCCCAGGATGTATCCTATTTCTAATTTACATGCTGCCCCTCAGCGACATCATCTGAAAATACTTTGAGCTAGTGATGAAGGAGATGGAGAACATATAAACTCCCATAGCTGGACTAGGCGACAGAAGGAATCCTGAATATAAAGGCTCCCAAAGCAGAGGCCTGAGGCAATGCTGAACATCGTGTCTCTTGCATTGCAACAGAGAGCAGAGGCAATGCTGAACATATATGCTCTAACAGTAGGAGCAGGTGACAGGAGCAGATAACAGAGGCAATAACAAACATATAGGCTCCTATAGCAGGGGAGAAAGGCAATGATGAACTACAGTCTTCCACAGCAGGAACAGGGAACAGGGGCATTGCTGAACATACTGGGGCTAAATTAGATAGCCCCAACTTTGTGCTGCTGCTCTTTCAAATGACATCTGTGTGTAGTCAGCACCAACCATACTGTTCCTTGGCTGTATGCATCAGCAGGAGGCCCAAAATCGTAACTTGCCAGCACAACTTAAAGCGAGCCTCCACTAATTAGTGCTAATTGCTTAAAGGGGAAGAGCAATGTAATTGGAGCAGGTGCTAGCAGTCGTGCAGGAAGTGAATCTGATCTGGGAAACAGTGAAGCATGGCACAACATGAGATTATGCAGGTTCCAAGGTTTTTGAGCACTGCACTGGAGGCCTAGGTTGAGGAGGTGGAAAGGAGCAGAGATATCCTGTATCCTCAGAGGGCCAGGAGGCCTTCCAGATACAGGCTTAAAAGGCAATAGGAGCAGATAGCTGTGGAGGTCAATGCCTGGAGTCCAACCTTGAGGATCTGGATGTAGTGCCACAAGAGTTCAATGACCTCACTTGAGTAGTCAAGGTCAGTGAATGCATCTTCACATGCCACTTCCTACCAACTGTACCATTCGCCTCAGAAACTGCTCAATTCACCACACTCCCATAACTCATCTACTAACAATCTCTATCAATCAGGGCTCATACATAAAATTCATGTTTCACCCTCACACACTTAGCTGCTGCAAGCCTCTCACCCACATCTCACACCTTGTACACACTTCCAGCTATTAAACCATGACAGTCACAACACCCAAACTGATTGCACTCAATGACACACTTCCCTCTCTCTTACAGAACAAAGTGACACACAACTGAAGGTAGCAGGAGCTAACCAGAGGCCGACAGGCACTCCTGCATGTCCTAATCCCATCGAGGAGACAGTGCTGGCCATTATTTGGATGCCCATTGTTGAGGCCATGGCCAGCAGTGGAGCTGAAGCCAGTGAAAATGACAGTATCCTCATACCTAATTCTCTTTTTCACATCCCACCACCCCTCATCCCACACTCTCTTCTGATTTATAAGTTGCAGATGGTCCAAGCACGCAGCCCTGACTTCCCCCTCTCCTCTCATCACAACCCTACCCTTGCACATTATACCTTTCAGATACTCAGGAACTGCAACCTGGTCAGGCAATGGAGGAACACCAAGAAGGGAGTGATGATAAGGGCATAGCGCTGACACGTGATTTCACTCTCACAGCCACCAACTCAGATATTGATACCGTGCATATCTTAGAGGATAGTTTAAAGATAGGACCAGCATGTGATGAGACACTGGGCACAAGTGGGCTGCAGCCAGGGCAGGGAGCAAGGAAAGCATTGGGGCCAGCTTGCCAGAGGACAAGGTTATATGTGGGTTCAGCTGCCGCCAACTCAGATAGGCATTTCAGTGGGGCAGCCTAAAGAAGGCTGCTGATGGAATGCACAACAAAATGCTTGATGCATTGGGATGCTTGCAGTCAATGTCAAGGAGCATGGAGGAGTCCAGCACCAACATGGCACAGTGCTTCAGAGAGAACTTGCAGCCCATCCTTTCCAACGTGGAAGTGGTGGCCAACTCTGTTCTCAGACTTATGGACCCAACCACGATGTTTCATGGAAGGAGCCAGGCACATAAAAGCTCATTGCCATGGTCACCTTCACAGCCATTGGTAATGCAGTCCTTGCCCTACTCTGAGGTTGCAGTTCCAATTAAGTATTGGGAAGATTGAAGCCATTGTTTTCAGTCCCCGCCATGAACTCTGCTCCCTCATCAACGACTCCATCCCTCTCCCTGGCAACTCTCTGAGGCTGAACCAGACTATTTGCAACCTCAGTGTATTTGACCCAGAGATGAGACTTCAACCACATATCCGCATCGTCACGAAGACTGCCTATTTCCACATCCATAAAATCACCCAACTCCACCCCTGCCTCAGCTCTTCGGCTGCTGAAACCCCCATTCATGCCTTTGTTACCTCTAGACTTGACTATTCTAATGCACACCTGGCTGGCCTCTCCTATTCTACCCTCTGTAAATTTGAGATCATCCAAAACATTGATGCCTATGTCCTAACTCACACCAAATCCTGTTCACTCATTACCCCTGTGCTCGCTCACCTACACTGGCTCCCAGTTTTGCAACGCCTCGATTTAAAAATTCTCATCCTTGTTTTCAAATCCCTTCATGGCTTTGCCCCTCCCTATCTCTGTAATCTTCTTCAGCCCCACAACCTGCCACGATATCTGTGCTCCTCCAATTCTGGCCTCTTGAGCATCCCCGATTTTATTCACCCTGCCATTGGTGGCTGTGGCTTTAGCTGCCTAGCCCTAAGCTCTGGAATTTCCTCCCTAAATCTTTCTGCCTCTCCACCTTTCAGACACTCCTTAAAACCTACCTGTTTGGTCAAGCTTTTGGTCATTTGCCCTAATATCTGCTTTTGGGACTCAGAGTCATATTTTGTTTTATAATGCCTAAGTGAAGTGCCTTAATATTTTATTATGTTAAAGGGGGCTATATAAATACAAAAGCAGATGCTGGAAATCTGAAACAAAAACAGAAATTGCTGGAAATACTCAGCAGGTCATACAGCATCGGTGGAGAGAGAAACAGAGTTAACATTTCAGATCTGTGTGACAAGTTGTTTTTGTTGTTGAGGTTGCAGCTGGTAGCAGATTTCAGTGAGGATGTCCTTACTGAAGAAGCACAGACATTTCATTCATTGTTCCTCACTGAGGTTCAAGTAGGAGGATTGCTCCCTGAACACCCTGGGCAGATAAGGCCTCCTGCTGAAAGCCCTTCTCTGCCTCCTCCTCCCTCTGTCAGCAGCTTGTCCTGCTCTGCGTGGCCTCTGTTCATTTTCCCAGTCATGCTGTATTCCAAAGGGAATGCCTACAAGTGCAACGATGTCTGGGAGCAACTGGCTTGTGCAGAAGCCTTGAAATCAGGAAAAATCCTTCAGCACCTTCCACCGCACTCCCTTTGACTTTTGCAATTTGGAGCAACTAGAAAAAGCATCAAACACTTGCAGAATTGTAGCAACAGCCAGAAGAAATCAACCAGCATGTAACTTGTAAGCACTTGATGGCCCTTTAAATAGCACTGGTGGAGTTCCGTCCACTGCAGTGTTCAGCTGTGTGAGGTTAAGAGAGGGCATTGTCTGGAGCATTGAGTGCCAAAATGGCACTGCTGACATCAAATCAGTGCTGAACACTGAGTGGCATCATGATCTTCCTGCTCTGTATAATTCTGGAGGCCATTCACTAGGCGTGTGTGCTAACATGCTCACCAATATGGTGCAATTCACTGCAAAAGTATGTATGTGCAGCACAGTGGTCATTTTGGAGTTCTAAGCATGAATCAGCCCAATATCTCACCCACTGTCTCTCACATAAGAATAGAGGGTATAGGCAATGCTGATCATACAGGCTCCCACAGCAGAGAAAGAGGACAGAGGAAATGCTAGAGTGTAGTCACTGTTGTAATGTGGGGAAAAACAACAGCCAAATTTTTCACAGCAAAGTCCCACAAATAGCAGTGAGATAAATGACCAAATAGTCATTTTTTTATTGGTGATGTTAATTGAGTGATAAATATTGGCCAGAACACTGGGAAAAGCTCCCAGTTCTTCTTCGAATCATACTATGGGATCTTTTTTATGTCCACCTGAGAGGACGGATGGGGTCTTGGTTTACCATCTCATCCTGGAAATGGGACCTCCAACAGTGTTGCAATCTCTCAGTAGTGCACTGGAGTGTCATCCTGGATTATGTGCGAAAGTCTCTAGAATGGGGCGTGAACCCACAACCCTCTGACTCAGAGGCAAGAGTGCTACCCATTGAGTTTTGGCTGGTACAGCTATTATGGCCTGGTAAATAGATAACAGAAAGATCTGGGGCTGCTGTCAGAACACAGCCTCTAATTGCAATATAAATGCAACTCCACAGGTTCTGGAGCTGGCTCTCAAATCACCTCTAGTTCCTTGGGTGCACTTGAAAACTGAGCAAGTAATGAAGGAGATGCTGAACATATAGGCTCCGACAGCAGGAGCAAGGAACAGAGGCAATTCTGAACATATGGCGGGGGTGGGGGGTTATCTTGTCCAATAAATGAAAACAGGAGATAATTGAGTGCAGCGGTAATTAGGCACACTTGTTTTAAAGTCTGGATTTAGCACACAATTTAGTTCCTAATTGTTGATAACCATAATTTGAACTTGCCTGGATGTGCTAAAGCAGAAACTTGAAGGTTTTGCATTCAGGCACTGATTAGATGCCATTTTTGTGGAGCAGTATATGTGGGCTCCACACAGCCACTTCCATTGATGATGTGGAGTGCTCTGACCTACACACAGCAGCAGGTTTCAGGAATGGCTCAGGAGCTGAGTGAGAGGATGTACAGGCTCTCCAACATGGCACTGGAGGTCTAGGAGGTCCTCTAGAGGAGGAGGGATGTCCTGGACTCGCAGGAGGGAAGAAGTCCACCTCTCCCTCCTGCCCCTCACTGCTGCAGCAGCTGGTGCTGCTCTGCTGGGCTTCATCCCCTCCTCCCATTCATCCTGCAGACCGAGTGTGACACCTAGAAAGAAGACAATGACAAAGCACTCCCTTTCTCCTGGTGACTGCTATAAGGTGTCCAATAAGATAGAGTAGCCCAGCACTCACTCTTCTTGATAGTGTTAGTGAAGTCCCAGCAAGTCTTTCAATGTGTTTCAAAAGTCCTGTTCAAATCTCCAACAACAAGTGAACAGTAAAAGGCAATATACCTTTCAGTAGCACTCAAAATCCTCAGCAATGACTTATTTACTCCCAATCAGCTGGTTATTGTTAAGGTACAGTCATGCACCTTCATTATTGTGCACAAAGCAGGTATTTTAAGTGGCTATCAGGTCAGCCGTTCCTAGCGCAAGTTTCACCTCCATTACCAAGATGATGTCCAGCAGTAAAAGTGGGTTAAACCTGGTATTTCAGCTTAAAATACCATCTTGGCCATCTCAGAGGCTCTTTATCACCTACAGTATAGGGAAAAATTGTCTCCATACCTTCCCATAGCAAGGGACAAAGGCAAAGCTGAACCTATAGATCCCCAGAGAAAGAACAGGGGACAGAGGCATTGCTCAACATATAACCTCCCACAGCAAGGGACGAAGGCAATGCTGAATATACAGGCTCCCACAGCAGGAGCAGGGGATAGGGGCAATGCTGAACATCGAGGCTCCCACAGCAGGAGCAGGGGATAGGGGCAATGCTGAACATCGAGGCTCCCACAGCAGGAGCAGGGGATAGGGGCAATGCTGAACATCGAGGCTCCCACAGCAGGAGCAGGGGATAGGGGCAATGCTGAACATCGAGGCTTCCACAGCAAGAGCAGGGAACAGGCATAGATCTGTTAGTATCTGCTACTATTCAAGGTAACCACTGGAATTATAAACAGTTTCACACAAGAGCTCCAGCAAAGACAATAACCTCTGAGGAAACATCACTTCAATGGATGCTGAGGAACACAGTTACACACGAAGCACAAGAAAGAATCCATACAACACGTCACTCCAACTGTAACAGATACAGATACGGTTTTCTTTTATTTTGATGTCAATATGGCACTGTCTATTTATCAAATTAAATGCAGAATAGTAAGAAAATAGAGAGCAATATCATTTTTATTTTCAAGGCAAAGAAAAAAAAGACTTGGGTCTATGCAAGAATTGATGAGAAGACATTGGGAAGCTGCTGACATATTGGCATTGAAATCAGTCTTATTGGAGAAGATGCTGAGGGCAAGCACCAGAAGAATTAACCCTCCACTGAGTGCTCTCTGCACTTGTACAGCTCCAGATTGGTGTGTCGCAGTGCATCATCTTTCTCTTCATCCCCAACTGGGCATTTGTTTCTTGCAGCTCAGCCTCATCGAGCATGTGCCTCCTTTTAATGCTGTGCAGCAAGGAGCATACCTCCATTATTGTACGAAATCACTCCATGTTCATACTACAAGTCACCCCACTTGAGTAGTCAAGAGATTGGAAATATTGCTTCAATGCAACATGTTCCAGCAGGCAACCATTTCTGCCATACAAATGTTCATTACTGTAAGTCTTTTCTATAGTAGTATATAGGTTTGGCACAGCTGGTATCAGCTATATCTGCCAGGAGTAAATCCTGTGAGCATGTTTCCCCTTCAAACAGTATGGAATGCTGAGGTTATGTGCATAATGAGTATTGCCCAGCTATCTGTGTGGAGCTATATAAATGCAAGTTGTTGTTGTAAACACACCTTAGGTTGCACATCAAAATACAGGATGCATTGGAGAGCCAGTCTTTCACAAACACACATGTGTATACACACACACACCGTCCAGAGACATGGTTCACTAGATCAAAACAGAATGAGATCCCTTGAAGGAGATAATTTTGCTCCACTTTGTTATGAAATCAGTTTACAGGACCACTTCACACCGATGCTAAACTTGTAATGTAAATGGACCCTATAGGTAAGCTGATGAATGGTGAAAGAGAACTTAAGTTACCTGCTTGGTGCAATGATGTGTTGCATACTGTGCGATCCATATAAAGCTTCTTCTACTCTGGTGATGTCTGAAGTTCAGCTCAATCCGGACTGGGCAGGTTCAGAAAGATAAGTTAGAATTAATGATAGTAAGGTTTCCTGCTGTATCTCCTGTAACAGCTTCCAGAACAAACAAACATTTACCAGCATGACAGCTCTATGTAAACCTATATAAATCAGCCAGGGAAGTGACAGAGAAGGGAAAGGACAGAGAGACTTTTGCAAATCAGGGCTGTCAACAACCATGCAATACCCATTCCATTTTGCCCTATAGTGATTGACTGCTCCAGGCTTTATTGAGCCTGAGACTGTGGCTCGCATCATTCCATTTCCTCTTTGAAAGTAGCCCACTCTTGCCAAGTCTCCCTGTAGATCAGGCCTGACTCCTTGCCTGCCGATTCCAGATCCTGGAAATCCTAAAGCAAGATCTAATGATGCTTTGGACCAACATGGAACCTCAAATAGGAACAAAGGAAAGTGGTTGGGAAAGATGAAGCAGTTGCCTTTTACAATATAAATAAATAAACACTGGAAAAACACAGCAGGTTGGTCAGCATCTGAAATGGGGTTTGGGGTGTGGCTCTTAGATCTGCATCCAAAACATTAAAGTTATGAGCCTGACTGCTTATATCCTGAAGAGAGCCCTTGTCTGACTGCTCAGAGCCTTGAGAGCCCCTGTATTCAGGAGTGCCAGGCATCGGCTTGGACGCCTGCATGCAGAATGACAGAAGGAAGGCCCGGGTTCAGCGATGCCTCCCTCCAGACTCTGCTCCAGTCTGCAAGGGAAAAGCGGGAGCTCCTTTTCCCCAGGGATGGGAGGAGGAGACCAACCCACTTGACCAAGCAAGCCTGGACGGAGATAGAGGAGGAGGTCAGCAGCCGTGGGGTTGCCCCAAGAACCTGGATCCAGTGCCAGAAAAGGGTCAGTGACCTGATCCGGTCTGCCAAGGTGAGCGTTCCATTCAATTCCATCCATTTGGGGCTAGCTTGTTGCAGAGCGAGAGGCTGCATTTGGTGGATAGGGAATGAACACCCAGCCGTGGCAAAGGGGTTCTGGAGTTGGTAATGGGGCCTGAGGAATGGTCACACCTCAGTTAGAGGTGCCCGCCTGTCAAGGCGTTCCCTTGCATAGTCCCTCGAGCCGAGCGTGGCAGTGTGCAGGAGGCATATATGTTCCCCCATCATGACTCACTCAGACGTCTGGGGCCTTTACCTGCTCAGAGACTAATTCTGTTAGTTATTGTGTCTGCAGGAGAAGACTGCCAACAACAGGAAGGAGCATGCCAAGACCAGCGGTGGAGTGCCTTATCTCCATGTCCTCACCCGGACGGAGGAGGAGGCCATGGAACTGGCAGGGCAACAAGGTGGCTGCACATAACTGATGACAAGACAGGGGCACCCACCCAAGAGAGTGAGTGAACATATCCTGCGGTACAAGGGTGTCTCTGGTCAGCAGGGAAGTACAAGAGTGCTTTGTAAAGGGGAAGGAAGGACTGCCTGCCACATCTGATGGGTCCTCTCAGGGTGTTCCCAGTGAGGACAATGGCTCCAAAGCTCCTCTGCAAGTGACACCAGTGCCTCCATCATCCCCTACGGCTGAAGTTGTCCCTACACCTTTGTAAAAGGCCCTCGGTGTTCCGGAGCCCTCCAGGCCTCAGGCAGCCAGAGGATGGCCACCAAGGTCATTCCAAGCCAGGGGGGCAACAAGGTTAGCAGCCTGTCTCAGCCTCAGCTGGCAGGGCAGGGGGAGAACCACATAGGAGCACCTAGAAAAGATTTGAGAAAAACGCCTAGATGCACTTAGTGGATCATGTGTAACAATGCTGCAGAAAAGGGACTTGGTGTGATGGTTGTCACATGTAATAAAACTATGTTCTTCACTCACCACATCTCTTTTCTGATGTTGATTACCTTTGGGACTTCCTTCAAAACCTTTCTCACAAGGGGCTGGAAGCGAGGAAGCAAGGCCCCAGCTCTCAAAACCTCAGCTTTGTCACTTTGCTAACGCACCTGGGTGCTGAGGTACAGAAGGAAGGAGGTGACAACAGGGCTGCTTGAAGGTAAGCCTTTATTGCTGCGGTTCCACAAGGTGTTAAGGCTGATTGAAGGTATAAAGGCGTCTCGTGCCCCTTGCGAGTATCTCATGGCTCCTTTCCTGCTGTGCCTGGGACCGTTCATCTGGCACTGCCTGGGCAACATCCTCCTCTGCATCCTCATCATTGGAGGAGGCATTTCGCTTCACGATATCCTCACTGGTCAATGCCTTGCCCCTCTGTACTGCCAGGTTCTGCAGTGCACAGCAGACCACCACGACATGCGAGACCCTCACCAGGGCATACCGAAGGGCTCCACCGGATCAATCTAGGCACCTAAAATCTCATCTTCATGAGACCAATGGCCGACTCAATGGTCGCTCGGGTTGACCCTTGGCAGGTGTTGTACCTCTCCTCTACATGTGTGTGTGGGTTCCTCACAGACGTCAGTAGCTGAGTTCTCAGTGGATAGCCCTTATCTTCAAGGGTCCATCCCTGAAGGTGCATGGGGGGCATGGAAAAGGTCTGGTACCTGGGTCTGCCCTGGATTGTATATAGTGGGCTGCTTCCTGGGAATCATGCACACACCTGTAAGATCCATTTGCATTGGTCACAGACCAGTTGTACATTGAGGGAGTGGAAGCCCTTCCAGTTGATGAAAGCAGAAGGCCGGTCCATGGGAGTTTGATGCCCATATGCATGCAGTCAATGACCCTCAGCACCTGGGGAAATCCAGCGATGGCCCTGAATCCTATAACCCTCTCAGCTTGACTGTTTGGATCAGTGCAGAAGTGAAAATAGTCTCGGCCCACCTGAACCTGGTATTGGTCACCTCCTTGATGCAATGATGTGCTGCAGACTGGGAGATTCCACACATAACTCTAGTGGACCCCTGGAATAATCCGGTGGCATAGACGTTCAGTGCCGTGGTGAACTTCAGCGCCACTGGGATCGGGTGCCCACCAAGTCCCATGGGCCTCTGCTCATCCTGCATCATGGCACATAGATCATTGACGGCCTCCCTGGAGAGATGCAGTCTTCGGAGACACTGCCACTTGGATATCTGCAGGTAGTTGAGCCACAGCCGGTGACCCTTTCTGGAGGGTAGCTTCTTTTGCACACCGGAGTTTGTTGGCATGTCTCTCTGCCACCTTCTGCAACGTCCTGTGCCCAAAGCTGGCTCTCCTATGGGTCTCCAAGTTGCTAGTGTTTCCCTACTCCTGCCTGAAACTCCTGCCCTTTCTGCTCCTCCTCCTCCATAGGGGCCTCAAAGCCAGGGTTAATGAGGCCCATGAGAGGTTCCTCTCCCTGACCGCAAGGCCTCTGGGCTAAACAGACCTTCCACCCCTCCCCAACTTTTGCCCTTCAATGAGATGGCACTGCCCCAATGTCACCCTGGTGCCCCACAGTGCTGGCACCTTGGCCCCCACTCCTGACAGTCTTTCACGATGCCCTCCTTCCTCCACCCTCACTGCCAATCGACACTCCTCATCCGTGGCTTCCCAGCAAAGCCAACACTGAACTCCCACATCCTTGTCACTTCCTTTCACCTGGCAAGGCCCTGAAGCCCCGTGGTTCCCGTGCGCCATCTGGAAAATTCAAAACTTCCATTAAGATTGGTGTCAATTGGGTTCTTAAATACCATAATTAGCTTCCCTCCTTGTGAATGTGTGAAGCCCACCCTCCATGTCAGCCGCCAACTAGAAAATCCAGAAGGGAAGTCACAATGTTGGACTTCCTGTCCAATATCTTCCATCCCAATTATATGCCCCCCACCTCCGTTGCCATCTCAAACGGCCCCATAAAATTCACCCCACAATATACCAGTTAGTGACTCAGTATACCAGTGAGTGATTCAGTAGACTGGTAAGTGATGTGATATATCAGTGAGTGACCCAGTGTACCAGTGAGTGATTTAGTATATCAGTGAGTGATTCGTATACCAGTGAGTGATTCAGTATACCAGTGAGTGACTTAGTATACCGATGAGTAACCCAGTATGCAGGCAAGATATTCAGTATAGTAGTGAGTGACTTGCTATTCCAGTGAGCGGCCCAATATCGGTGAGTGACCCAGTAGACCAGTGAGTGACTAGGTTTTTTTTTCATTTGTTCATGGGATGTGGGCATTCCTGGTAAGGCCTGCATTTATTGCCCATCCCTAATTACCCTTGAGAAGGTGGTAATGAGCTGACTTTTTTAACCACTGCAGTCCATATGGTAGGGAGGGAGTTCCAGGATTGTGACCCAGTGGCAGTGAAGAAACAGCGATATAGTTCTGAGTCAGTATGGTGCATGGCTTAGAAGGGAAATTGCAGGTGCTGGTGTTCCCATACTTCTGCTGCCCTTGTCCTTCCAGGTGGTAGAGGTCACAGGTTTGGAAGGTGCTGTCAACTGAGACTTGGTGAGTTGCTACAGTGCATCTCGTAGATGGCACACACTGCTGCCACAGTGTGTCGGGGGTGGAGGGAGTGAATGGTTAAGCTGGTGTATGGGGTGCCGATATTTAATGACTCAACATCCCATCCATCACTGTAAACATTCACACCCTCCACCACCCATAAACAATGGCAGCAGTGTGCACCATCTACAAGATGTACTGCAGCAACGCACCAAGCCTCCTTTGACAGCACCTTCCAAACCCATGACCTCTACCACCTAGAAGGGCAGGGGCAGCATGCATGGGAACACCAGCACCTGCAATTTCCCCTCCAGACCATACACCATCCTGACTTGGAACTATATCGCCGTTCCTTCACTGTCACTGGCCCATAATCCTGGAACTCCCTTCCTAACAGCACTGCGGGTGTACCCACATCAGATGGACTGTAGTGGTACAAGAAAGCGGCTCATCACTATCTTCTCAAGGGAATTAGGGAGAGGTAATAAATGCTGGCCTAGCCAGTGACACTCACATCCCAGGAACGAATAAAAAAAAGCTCACTTGGCTGCCTTCTAAATTGTGGTTGCCATGTAGTGCAGGAAGACTGAGGGAGTGAAAGAGAAAAGGAGATAGAGTTCAGTGTGGAAATAATTGATAAACAAATTCATGTTCAAAATATCACAAGCTTTGAAGCATATGTTTCAATATTAGTGCCATAGTAACTTCACATGTCTGCCTGGAGACCAGTGCAATGTGACTCACTCTCTCAGACTGGATCAGAGATCTGCTATAATAAAAACAAGAAATGCTGGAAATACTCAGCAGGTCTGGCATTTGTGAAGAGAGAAGCAGAGTTACCATTTCAGGTCAGTGATCCTTCATCAGAACTGGCAAATGGTAGAAATGTAATAGGTTTTAAGCAAATAAAGCAGGGTTGGGGCAAGAGATAACAAAAGGCAAGGTGTTGATAGGACAGAGGGTCACAGAGATTAACTGACCAGAAGATCGTGGAGCAAAGGCAAATGGTATATGAATGGTGTGCTGAAAGACAAAGCGTTAGTGTAGAGAGGGTGTTAATTGACAGAAAAATGAACAGCCCAGGCCCAAAGCACAAACATGAAAAAAAACATTGGATAGGCACATGGTAAAAAATGAATGATGAAACAGACTAAAATAAAATAAACAAATAAAAAATAATAAATAATAAAAAAGAAAAAAATAACTAAAAGTAAAAAGGGGGGCCCGTCATTCTCTGAAATGATTGAACTCATTGTTCAGTCCAGCAGGCTGTAGCTTGCCTAATCGGTAAATGAGATGTTGTTCCTCAAGCTTGCGTTGATGTTCACTGGAACAATGCAGAAAGCCCAGGACAGATATATGGGCATGACAGCAGGGGTGTGTGTTGAAGTGGCAAGCAACCGGAAGCTTGGAGTCATGCTTTCGGACTGAGTGGAGGTGTTCCACAATGCGGTCACCCAGTCTGCATTTGGTCTCCCCAATGTAGAGGAGACCACATTGTGAGCAGCGAATACAGTATGCTAAATTGAAAGAAGTACAAGTAAATCACTGATTCACCTGAAAAGAGTATTTGGGGCCTTGGATAGTGAGGAGTAAAGGCCTGCTTGGGTCTGCAAAAAAAAACCTGACCTGAGCCCAACCCAGCCCAAGTCCTTTCATTTTTTCCCGCACCAACCCGACCCGACCTGACCATCAGTTATATTACTTTTCGCTTTTCACTTTGTTGCTGATCTGCACGAGCTGTTAAAAAAACCACCTTTCTAGTCAAAAAATTACATTAACAGTGGAGCCACTTACCTGTGATACAGCATGTCCGACCCGGCCTGACCCGAGCCCGAATGCCAGACCTGGAAGTGCAACCCAACCCAACCCGAACCCGACATATGTCATCGGGTCCTGTCGGGTAGCAGGCCTTTAGTGAGGAGAGAGGAGGTAAATGGGCAGGTATTACACCTCCTGCGATTGCAGAGGAAGGTGCCATGGGAAGAGAACGAGGTGTTGGAGGTAATGGAGGAGTGGACCAGGGTGTCATGGAGGGAACGATCCCTTTGGAATGCTGACAGGGGACGGGAGGGGAAGATGCGTTTGGTAGTGGCATCACGCTGGACGTGGCGGAAATGGCAGAGGATGATCCTTTGGATGTGGAGGCTGATAGGGTGGAAAGTGAGGACAAGGGGAACCCTTTCGCGGTTCTGGGGGGGAAGGGAAGGGGTGAGGGTAGAGGTGCGGGAAATGGGCCGGACATGGTTGAGGGCCCTGTCAACCACAGTAGGGGGGAATCCTCGGTTGAGGAAACAGGAAGACATCAGAAGCGCTGTCGTGGAAGGTGGCATCATCAGAGCAGATGCGTCGGAGACGGAGAAACTGGGAGAATGGAATGGAATCCTTACAGGAGGTCGGGTGTGAAGAAGTGTAGTCAAGGTAGCTGTGGGAGTCGGTGGGCTTATAATGAATATTAGTAGACAGCCTATCCTCAGAGATGGAGGCAGAGAAGTCGAGGAAGGGAAGGGAAGTGTCAGAGATGGACCATGTAAAGGTGACAGAAGGGAGGAAATTGGAAGCAAAGTTGATAAAGTTTTCCAGTTCGGGGCAGGAGCAGGAAACGGCACCGATACAGTCATCAAGGACTGGAAAAAGAGTTGGGGGAGGGGGCCTGAGAAGGACTGGAACAAGGAATGTTCGACATATTCCACAAAAAGACAGGCATAACTAGGACCCATGCGGGTACCCATAGCAACACCTTTTACTTGAAGGAAGTGAGTGGAGTTGAAAGAGAAGTTGTTCAATGTGAGAACAAGTTCAGCCAGGTGGAGGAGGGTGGTGGTGGATGGGGACTGGTTGGGCCTCTGTTCCAGGAAGAAGCGGAGAGCCTTCAAACCATCCTGGTGGGGGATGGAGGTGTAGAGCGATTGGACGTCCATAGTGAAGAGGAGGCGGTTGGGACCAGGAAACTGGAAATTGTCAAAATGACGTAGGGCGTCAGAAGAGTCACGGATGTAGGTGGGACGAGACTGGACCAGGGGAGAAAAGATAGAGTCAAGATAGGAAGAAATAAGTTCAGTGGGGCAGGAACAGGCCGAAACAATGAGTCCGCCAGGACAGTCCTGTTTGTGGATTTTAGGAAGGAGGTAGAAGTGGGCTGTCCAGGGTTGCGGGACTATGAGTTTGGAATCTGTAGAAAGAAGATCTCTGGAGGAGATGAGGTCAGTAACAGTCCTGTGGACAGTAGATTGATGTTCGGTGGTGGGGTCATGGTCCAGAGGGAGGTAGGAAGAAGTGTCTGAGAGTTGGCGCTGAGTCTCTGCAAGGTAGACGTCGGTACGCCAGACAACAACAGCACCACCCTTGTCTGAAGGTTTGATGACAATGTTGGGAGAGAATGGAGTGCAGCAAGTTCAGAGGGAGACAGGTTAGAGTGAGGGGGGCAGAGAAATTGAGATGGCCGATGTCTTGCCAACAGTTTTTAATGAAAAGATCAAGAGCAGGTAAGAGGTCAGGGGGAGGGGTCCAGGTAGAGGGAGAATGCTGGAGGCAGGTGAATGGGTCTGCTGATTGGGGGGAGGACTCCTGGTCAAAGAGGTGAGCCCGGAGGTGGAAGCGACAGAAGAGGAGCTCAATGTTATGCTGAGCGCAAAATTTATTGAGGTGGGGGCATAGGGGGATAAAACTGAGTCCTTTGCTGAGTACAGAACGTTCAGCGTCAGAGAGGGGAAGGTCAGAGGGTATAGTGAATACACGGCAAGGGGTCAGATCAGAAGGGGTGGGGTCAGAGGGAAGTGAAGGGGAAGAAGGATCTGGAGGGGCATTAGTCCCCATCAGCTGCTGGAGCTTGCATTCTTTAACACCTGAAAGGAAGAAAAAATGTTTTTTGTTAATGCATCGGATAAGATGAAGGATGAAATGAAATTGCGGAGTAGAACAGCTTTGAGATAAGGTGAGGCAGTGCTTCTGGAGAGAGAGGTCCAATGTGTACACGTGGTGTCGCATGGCACTGATCTGCAGAGATGTGCTAGTTGACTGAAAAATGAAGCAAATAATTTAATTAAAATGTTAAAAAAAAATTAAAAGCACACAGGCGCAGCCAAATTTGAGAAGATCCTGGCAGCTCATAGAGCATTTCATCTTTGGACGATAATTGAGATTTGCAAGGGAAAGTAATGAAATGCAATAAATGTCAGCTTATTTGAATTCAGAAAGAAAAGGGGAAAATCATCTATCGCAGGGATCCTGACTGGTTTGAACTCACCTTATTTATTGACTTGTATTTCTGGCACAAAACCATCTTTTTTTTTAAAAGTAGAAGAACTAATCATTTCTGCAAGGAGCAGGATGATAAGGCTCACTCGTTATACCTGATCCACAGAACTCTGTCACAAATACAAGAACCAGTGGTGTCAATTCATAACAACACTTTGTCAAATGCAGTACATTTGGAGGCCCAGTGTATTGCATGAGGGGCCGATAGAAGATGAGCTGATACCTGCACTTCTCTATGCATTGTCAACCTTGTATGGGTATGAAGGAAAGAAAAGAAAGACTCACATTTATATATGCCTTTCACAACCTCAGGATGTCTCAAAGCATGCAGTCACTGTTGTAATGTAGGAAACACAGCAGCCAATTTGTACACAGGAAGCTCCCATAAATAGCAATGTGATAATGACTAGGTAAGCTGTTTTTCTGATGTTGATTGAGGGATAAATAGTGGCCAGGACACTGGGGATATATCCCCTGCTCTTCTTTGAAATAATGCCATGGGATCTTTTACATCCACCTGAGAGTGCAGATGGGATAAAAACAGAATGTGCTGGAAATACTCAGCAGGTCTGGCAGCATCTGCGGAGAGAGAAACAGAGTTAACGTTTCAGGTCTGTGACCTTTCATCAGTACATCAGAGCAGATGGAACCTCGGTTTAATGACTCGTTTAAAATTCAGCACTTCCAACCACACAGCACTCCCCTACTACTGCACTGGAGCAGCAGCCTCAATTGTACAACCAACTCTCTGGAGCAACATATGAACCCACAACCTTCAGGCTCAGAGATAAGGGTGCGACCACTGAACCACTGCCAGCACTCTATTAGTTCACTTTATTAAGAGGAAAGTCAATTCTACTACACAGGAGTCTAGCTTTTAATGAGATATCAAGGTAAAAGGCTAAGACCCAAAGTGCAGGAGATTACTGACTTTACAGAGAACAAAAGACAATGCGACGCAAATCTGGAAGATGTACACAGGTACACCAAGTTTAGGTTTTAGAGATTAATAGAAAGAAAAGACTGAGGGAGATGAGTAGGTTTTGTTTTGATAGAACAAAATGAGTTTGAGCAGAAGATGATGCAATGAGTCTTGATTTATACATAATGCAGATGTACGGATGAGGAAGTGTGTGTCGGTTTGTGTGTCTGTAGCTCAGGAGTAACAAGACAGAACAGTTTAGATAAGCATTCATAATGGTAGAACTGAGGGAAACAAGAATAGTTGTGTTAGTAGAGAAGTTGGACATTGAAGGAGAAAGATCTGCTACAAATGACAAGCCTTTTCTTGTATCCTTTCCAGCAGAGTGAGAGAGGTGCAAAACAGGCCTCCCGGATATGAAGCAATACTGGACACATGGAGAGTTCAAGGGTTTAAAGGGGAAAATAAGTGTATGGCATTAGAAAGGTAACCAAGCTTTTTGGAGGCAGGTTTAGTGATGGAGAAGATAAGGGATTAATGATGTTTAGAGATCATTGATATGAAATAGGAACGGAGTGGCAGAAACAGCAGCACCTTGGGGAAATGCTAGATTTAATGGAATCATCAATGAATCAGAGAGTGAAGTCCAGGATGTAGATGATCAATATCCTCTCCATCACCAGGGCCATAAGGTAGCACATTTGTTCATGGGATGTGGGCATTCCTGGTAAGTCCCTGTTTCAGCTCATCTACTGAAACCTTCCTTCATGCTTTTGTCTCTAGACCCGACTATTCCAAAGCTCTCCTGGCCAGTATCCTATCTTGCACCTTCCATAAACTTGAGCTTATTCAAAACTTGGCAGCTCATATTCTAACTGGCACTAAGTCCCATACATACATCATCCCTGTGCTTGCTGACCTACATAGGCTCCTCGTCAAGCAATGACTCGAGTTTAAAATTTTCATCCTTGTTTTCAAATCATTCCATGGCCTTGCCCCTCCCTATCTCTGTAACCTTCTCCAGCCCTCCAATGCTCCTAGATCTGTACAATCCTTCAATTCTAGCCTCTTGCGCATCTCTGATTTTCATCACTTCACCATTGGCAGCTGTGTCTGCCTAGGCCCTGAGCTCTGGAATTCCTCCCTAAATCTCTCTGCCTCTCTACCTCTCTCTCCTCCTTTCAAGATGCTCCTTAAAACTTGCCTCTTTACCAAGCTTTTAGTCATCTGTCCTAATATCTCCTTATGTGGCTTGGTGTTAAATTGTGTCTGATAATGCTCGTGTGAAGTATTAAGGGACTATATCAATGCAAGTCATTGTTGACAAGGCAAGAAAGGTTAAAATCATTAAGAATGAGAAATGATTTATGTCCATACACTCTTGGCATGAGCTCAAAAGCAGTAAGAATTTTTCATTTCACTTTTTTTTATTCATTCATGGAGTCAGGCAAGCCCCCCACCTGCCAAGAATGAGGAAAATTAATTTTGCCACATGAACATTGATTTTAAACAGTTGTTGGTGAAGAAAGAGCTTGCTTTAAATAAACAGTTGGAGACTTTGGCTGCAGAGAGACATTAGCATATCAACAGACAGTATTTCAAAGGACAATCCACAATGGACTTTTGATTACCAGACATTCAAGCATTCCAGGTAAACTACTAAGATGGCTGAATACACAAACAGATGTGGTCAGGCCAGTTTGGGTCACATGACTGTTGGAATTTTTTTAAATTTGAACTTCCAACAAAGAATTTAAAATCAGAACGCTGTTTTCTCCTGGACTGAGAACACCTCTCTCCTGTCTGCTCTCATCTCGCTCTCACCAGCTTCGGAAACTATTGAAGACATATGAACCCCATGAGAGAAAAGTCTCCTACAGTGAACAAGGTTTAAGAAGAATACTGAGCCTCAACAAAAAGCAAGACTATTTACAAAAGGACTACAGTGAGCTTGAAGCACAGTAAACAAGAAACTCTTCTGACATTGCCTCAAACCTCTCCATTTATTTTTTCTCCTGCTCTTTTCTGTCGCTATTTGCATATGTGTATCGTGTGTGCATGCTAGCGTGGGAACATTGTATATCCGTAGGCATTAATTGTATTAGGGTTTATGTTTAAGGTTTAATAAATTTCACTTTTCTTCTTGAAACCTAAGAAAATGTGGTGTGCTCATTTTTTTGCTTTATTATTGGAAAGCTGTGAACAAGGATTCACAAAAGGGGGGCTCAAAATACACTTTGTTTAAAATAAAACCCTGTAAGAATAAGCCCAGGCGAAGACAGCAAAAGACCCCTAGACAACTTTCTCACCTGGTCATAACAGCAATTTGGGTGCTAGCATCCAGAATTTTACCCACAGATGAACGAGAGAAATTGGAAGTGGGAAGCCAAATTGCTCCCACTCAAAATAAGAGCAAGATTAATACAAGTTCTCTTGTGGTTGTGTGTGATTGAATACTAATATGTCTGCAACTGAATCTAGCAGCTCTCCAAGCCAGGGTGAAGTAACTTGGGATAAGTTAAAAGCACTGTCTATGGAGGAGTGGAGGAAAATGGCTGAGCAGTGTGGGATCACTGTATGTGGCAAGGCTAGGAAGTTTGAACTCCTAAGGCTAGTGACCAACCATTTCTCCCTTGAATCTGAAGAAGCAGAAACAGGGTTAGAAACAGACTCCGACTGCATATTGTCAGTAAAGATACAACTTGACCAAAGGAAACTTGAATTTGAGGAAAGAGAGGGAAAAGAGCCTTCCAGATGGAACACGAAGTAAAACAAAGACAGGAGAAGGAACGAGAGAGAGAGAGAGAGAGAAAGAATAATCCAGAAAGAATGCGAAGAAAGAGAGTTGAAGTGGCTTGAGTTAACTAGGGGGTGACAGAGCAGCCCTAGTGAAAACTTGGCCAACATGAAGGAGCAGAATTCAGGGCTGGGTACAAAATTGCTAAAACTCGCTCAATTAATTCCAAAATTCAATGAGGAAGATGTGGAAGCATTTTTCGTGTCTTTCCAGGTTAACTACTAAGATGGCCGAATACACAAACAGTCAAGCCAGTTTGGGTCACATGACTAACTAACTGTTGGATATTTTTTTAAATTTGAACTTCCAACAAAGAATTTAAAATCAGAACGCTGTTTTCTCCTGGACTGAGAACACCTCTCTCCTGTCTGCTCTCATCTCGCTCTCACCAGCTTCGGAAACCATTGAAGACATATGAACCCCAAGAGAGAAAAAAGTCTCCTACAGTGAACAAGGTTTAAGAAGAATACTGGGCCTCAACGAAAAGCAAGACTACTTACAAAAGGACTACAGTGAGCTTGAAGCACAGTAAACAAGAAACTCTTCTGACATTGCCTCAAACCTCTCCATTTATTTTTTCTCCTGCTCTTTTCTGTCACTATTTGCATGCATGTATCGCATGTGCATGCTAGCATGGGCGAGTCATCTATCCTTAGGCATTAACTGTATTAGAGTTTAAGTTTAAGGTTTAATAAATTTCACTTTTCTTCTTTAAACCTAAGAAAATCGGGTGTGCTCATTTTTTTGCCTAATGATTGGAAATCAGTGAACAAGGATTCACAAAGGGGGAGCTCAAAACACAATGTGTTTAAAAATAAAACCCTGTTTCAATAAGACCAGTTCAATAAGACATCTTTCTTACCTGGGCATAACAGTGGGATGTGAGCGTCACTTACAAAGCTAGTATTTGTTGCCCATTCCGAATATAACTGAGTGACTTGCTAACCCATTTCAGATGGCAGCTGAGCGTCAACTACATTGCTATGGGTCTGAAGTTACATGTAGGCCAGACCAGGTAAGGACAGCAAAAAAAAAACTAAAAGCAAAATACTGTGGATGCTGAAAATCTGAAATAAAAACAGACATTGCTGGAAATACTTAGCAGGTCTCGCAGCATCTGTAGAAAGAGAAACAGAGCTAACGTTTCAGGTCTGTGACCTTTCATCAGAAATGGTCACAGACCTGAAATATTAACCCTGTTTCTCTCTCCACAGATGCTGCCAGACCTGTTGAATGTTTCCAGCACTTGCTGTTTTTATTTATTAAATATAAAAAAAAAATTCCCTGAAGGACATTAGTGAACAAGATGGGTTTTTAGAACAATCCAGTAGTTTCACAGTCACCATTACGGAGACCAGCATTTCATTTCAGATTTATTAATTAATGGAATTTAAATTCCACCATCTGCTAATGTGGTATTTGAACTTGCATTTCTGGAGCAGTAATCTGGGCCTCTGGATTACTAATCCATCAACATTACCCCCATCTCACTGGCCTTGCTGCTGCTCTGATTCCCCTCGTGTTCATTGATCCCTCTCATGCTCACTGATTCCCCTCACAAGAATACAAGATCACAAGAACACAAGAAATAGGAGCAGGAGTAGACCATATGGCCCATCGAGCCTGCTCCGCCATTCAATACGATCATGGCTGATCTTCTGCCTCAACTCCACTTTCCAGCCCACTCGCTATATCCCTTGATTCCCTGAGAGACCAAAAATCTATCTATCCCAGCCTTAAATATATTCAACGATGGAGCATCCACGATCCTCTGGAGTAGAGAATTCCAAAGATTCACAACCCTTTGAGTGAAGTAATTTCTCCTCATCTCAGTCCTAAATGATCGGCCCCTTATCCTGAGACTGTGTCCCCAGGTTTTAGATAAACCGACCAGCAAAAACAATCTATCAGCATCTGCCCTATTTAGTCGCTTCTGAATCTTGTCTGTTTCAATGATTTTGACTCTCATTCTTCTCAACTCCAGAGAATATAGGCCCAATTTACTCAGCCTCTCATCACAGGACAACTCACTCATCCCAGGGACCAATTTAGTGGACATTCACTGTGCTGCCTCCAAAGCAAGTATATCCTTTCTTAAGTGTGGAGACCAAAACTGCACACAGTATTCCAGATGTGGTCTCGCCAAAACCCTGTACAATTGGAGTAAGATTTCTTTATTCCTGTACTCCAATCCCCATGCAATAAAGGCCAACATGCCATTTGACTTCCTAATTGCTTGCTAACATTTTACATTCCTTGTACGAGCACACCCATGTCTCTTTGAACAGCAACACCTATAAGTTTCACGCTTTTTAAAAAATATTTTGCTTTTCTATTCTTATGACCAAAGTGAATAACTTCACTTCCCTACATTATACTCCATCTTGTTGACCACTCACTTAACATGTCGATATCTCTTCGCAGCATCTCTGTGTCCTCCCCACAGCTTACCTTTCCACCGAGCTTTGTATTATTAGCAAACTTAGATACATTACTCTCTCTCCTTATCTAAGTCATTAATAAAGATTGTAAATAGCTGAGGCCACAGCACTGATCACTGCCTGCCGACTTGAAAATCTCCCATTTTTGGCCACTCTTTGCTTCCTGTCCATTAACCAATCCTCCATCTATGCTAATAGATTACCCCCAACTCCATGAGCCCTTATCTTGCCTATTAATCTTTTGTATGGTACCTTATCGAATGCCTTTTGGAAATCCACGTATACAAATCTACTGGTTCCCCTTTATCTACCCTAATTGTCACATCCTCAAAAATCTCTAATAAATTCGTCAAACAGGATTTCCCTTTAGTAGAACCATGTTGACTTGTTCAAATCATACTATGCTAAGACTTCCTTAATAATAGTTTCCAGCCTTTTCCCGATGACTGATGTTAAGCTAACTGGCCTGTTGTTCACTGTTTTCTCTCTCCCTCCTTTCTCGTGCTCATTGATCCTCCTCATGCTCATTGATCCCCCTCATGCTGACTGATCACGCTTGTGCTCACTGACCCCCCCCCCCCCTCGTGCTCACTCACCCCCCCCTCGTGCTCACTGATCTCCCTTGTGCTCACTGATCCATCTTGTGCTCACTGATCTACCTCATCTGTCTGTATCTGTTTATGGTTCCTGGGCACTCCACTCCCTAGGGAGCTCCTCTCTGTGTGCATCTAGCATGGCCTTCTGTTGCCATCCATTGGCTTCCTACAGGTGCCCCTTAAATCCTCCCTTCTGCTGTTTACGTTCCCCTGATTCTAATGCTTGGTGCACTTTAGTCCAGCTTCACTTTAACTATTAGTTTAAACAGCTTCTGTCTGTTCGTTCAACCCCTATCCCTCGGCCTTACCTTGTGAGCTCTGGTAAAGATCTGGAAAGCCCTGGACATGGAATTTCTCTCCAACTTGGCTTCAAATTCCTGGACTTCTCTGGACATCAAGACCATGCTCTGGACTACACTGGCTATACCACAAGACCCAAATTCTGTCTATAGTTTGCCGCTCTTTTGCAATATTTAAAGTAACTTTGATCAGTTCACAGCCCTTCCCCCACCTCTGGTGTAACTGAGAGACTTCGATGTCCTACTGAGTCTGTTCCTGGCCAGTAACACACTCGCCTGTGCTGAAGAGCAAACCTCTGCTGCTTCTGGATTTCATGGTGCCCTCCAACTTCACCATCATCTTTCTGATCCTGCAACTGACTCTGACTCCTACATCCTCATTCCTGCATAAATACCTCCATCAGTGTGTCCTCCAACATGCTACACTCAAATAGCTTCTGCACTTCACTCACTACACCTTTCCGTCGATGCTCATGCTGACTCCACTCTATCTATATCATCATTATCTCACCACAGGACCTCTGACTTTGACTCTGGACTCCTTCCTATTATCGCCTATCAATTTCCTATTTCCCATTTACTATCAGGTTTTTAGGTATCCTAATTTCTATGTAACCAGGCCTCTGTAACCTGAGCTTTCCCTGAGTCCACTTTGGCTGCCGTTTAGGACCCGAGCCCATCATTCAATTTCAACACTTTTCTCTCAAATTTTCTTTTCTCTTTACCCCTATTGACCCCTCTCTCCTGTTGTCATGTCTCCTGTCACTTCTCCACTCTTAGGTACTCTGCCCTCCCAATTTCCTACCCCAACACTTCAGTATTTCTTGATCTCCCTGCTCTCCTGAAGCCATGCCAGACTTTGCTCTCTCTTAGATAAGCCTCACTCACCCCTCCCACTGCTGACCCCGTGGACTCTGCCAACAGATCAGCTCTGGCCACCCACTCTGCATCTCCCTTCAGAATGTCCATCCACTTCTGAACAAAGCCCTTGCTACCCAGGAGCTTATTGTGAAAGATTGCATCAACATCATGGCCTTAGCGGAAACCTGGCTGAGGGGTGATGACATCTTCCCCCTAAATGAAGCCTTCCTGCCTGGCTATACCTTCCACCACCTGCCCCGCCCTGACCGTCATGGTGGTGCTGTGGCACTCATCTCCAGATCACACTTTGGCCTGACCCCATACTCCTCAGGCACCTGCTCCTCTTTTGAGCATCTCACCTTTTTCCAAGCCTCTCACCTCTCTTCCAGAATCATCATTCTCTACCGCCCTCCCAAATAAAATTAAAAATTTGCTACCGAGATATCTTCACTGCTTTCCTCCCTCAGCCTCTACACCGAATGACTTCTCATCCTCTGTAATTTCAAACTGCTTCTCAACTCGTCAAGTTCTCTCTCCTCTGAGTTCACTACTCTCTTATCTCTCGAAATCTCTCCCTCCATGTAAACTCCCCAACCCATATTCATAGCCACCCTAGACATTACCCTGGTACAGACTTCATCTCCACTCTCTTCAGTTCAGGGGATGCAGACTTGAAAGGACATGGTGGACACCTGGTTTAGCCATACATTGCCAGATCTGGCTGGACCACATAAAGCACTATTGGGTCCTGCTGTCGTCTGTTAAAACTGATCACTATTCCTGGATAATCCTGGAATGCAAAGATAACCCCTGACATTTCTCGACTGCAAACCATCTTCTTAAGCTCCTGTCTCCACCACCCAGACCTCCAACTTTAAGTGGGAGGAGCTCATGGACTTCTTTGTCACTAAGATCGAGACCATCCAATCAGCTGCCTCTGCCACGTCCCTCCCCTCCACTAGCCCACTGGACCAAACTTCTTCTAACGTTACCCTTTGTCCTAGTCCTGGACTTGCATCTTTCTCTAGTTTCTCTCCTAGCTCCCCTCATGCCCTCTCCAAGCTCAACTTGCCCTTGAGACCCACCTCCTGCTCCCTTGGCCATATTACTATGAAACTGCTGACCACCCAACTTTTCCTCCTGGTCCCCATGTTAGCTGATATTATCAACAGTTCTTTGTCTCTTTAGGTGTTGTCCCTCTCTCCTTTAAGTGTGCCATCATACCCTTCTCAAAAAAACAACTCTTGACCCCACCGTCCTTGCAAACTGCTGCCCAACTCTAACCTCCCTATCCTCTCCAAAGTCCTTGAATGTGTTGTCGCCTCCCAAATCCATGACCATTTTTCCCAGTACCCCATGTTTGAATCCCGCTATTCAGGTTTCTGCTCCTGCCACAGTACCAAAATGGCTCTTATCAATGTCACAAATGGCATTCTATCTGACTGCGACAAAGGTAAACTCTCTCTCCTCGTCCTTCTTTACCTGTTTGCAGCCTTTGACACATTCGACCACATCATCCTCCTCCAACACCTCTCCATCATCGTCCAGCTGGGTGGGACTGCTCTCACCTGGTTCCATTCATATCTATCTAATCATGGGCAGAGAATCATTTGCAATGGCTTCTCTTCATGCTCACACACCGTTACCTCTGCTGATCCCCAAGGATCTTTCCTTGGCACCCCTTCTATCTCTCATCTACATGCTGCCGCTCAGCAACAACATCCAAAAGCACAGCATTAGTTTTCACATGTATGCTGACGACACTGAGCTATACCTCACTACTACTTCCTTCGACTCCTCCACTGTTGCTAAATTATCAGACTGCTTATCTGACATCCAATACTGGATGAGCAGAAATTTCCTCTGCTCCCTAGCTACCAACTCCATTCCTCTCCCTGGAAACTGTTTGAGGCTGAACCAGACCGCTCACAACTTTGGTGTCATAGTTGACTCTGAGATGAGTTCCAACCACATGTCTGCGGAATCAATAAGACTCTCTATTTCCACCTCTGTAACTTCACTCGACTTCGCCCCTGCCTAGATCACCTGCTGCTGAAACCCTCATCCATGCCTTTGTTACCTCCAGACTTGACTATTTCAACACATCCTGGCTGCTCTTCCACATTCTACCCTCCGTAAACTTGAGATCATCCAAAATTCTACTACCTGTCGCCTTACTCGCACCAAGTCCCATTCACATATCATCCCTGTGTTCACTGACGAACATTGGTTCCCAGTCAAACAAAGCCATAATTTTAAAATTCTCATCCTTGTTTTTGGGTATAGTCGAGGTACATCCCCATGAGGGGGAAAGATAGGAAAAACAAAACCAGAGAGATCCCTGGATGACGAAAAGAGATAGAGTAAGATGAAGCAGAAAAAGGGTGCGTATGACAGATGTCAGGTTGATAATCAAGTGAGAACCAGGCTGAATATAGAAAGTTTAGAGTGAAGTGAAAAAAGAAATAAGAGAGAGTATAAGAAGAGACTGGCAGGTAACATAAAAAGGAATCTAAAAATCTTCTAGAGACATATAAAGAATAAAAGGGCGGTAAAAGGAGGAGTGGGGCTGATTAGAGACCATAAAGGGGATTGCTGCTTGGACAGGTACTGAATGAATACTTTGCATCTGTCTTTACAAAGGAAGAAGATGCTGTCCAAGTCATAGTGAAAGAAGAGGTAGTTGAGACACTGGATGGGCTAAAACCTGACAAAGAGGACGTATTATACTTCAAGTTGATAAGTACCAGGACCAGATCAGGTGCATCCGAGAATACTGAGGGAAATAAGGGTGGAAATTGCGGAGGCACTGGCCATTATCTTCCAATCCTCCTTAGATACAGGGGTGGTAGGAAAGCTTTTAGAAACGATAATACGGGACAAAATTAACAGTCACTTGGGCAAGGGTGATTAATTAAGGAAAGCCAGCATGGATTTAATAAGACCAAATCGTGTTTTACTAATTTGATTGAGTTTTTCAGTGAAGTAACAGAGAGGGTTGATGAAGGTAATATGGTTGATGAGGTGTACGTGAACTTCCAAAAGATGTTTGGTAAAGTGCCTCATAATAGGGTTGTCGGCAAAGTTGAAGCCCATGGAATAAAAGGGGCAGTGGCAGTATGAATACAAAGTTGGCTGAGTGATAGGAAACAGAGAGTAATGGTGAGCAGTTGTTTTTCGGATTGGAAGAAGATATACAGTGAGGTCCAATGGGTCGGTATTAGGATCACTGTTTTTCTTGATCTATATTAATGACATAGATTTGGGTGTGCAGGGCACAATTTCAAAATTTGTGGACATAAAACTTGGAAATATTGTGAACTGTGAGGAGGATAGTGATAGACTTCAAGAGGACATAGACAGGCTGGTGGAATGGGTGGACATACGGCTGATGAAATTTAATGCAGAGAGGAGTGAAGTGATATATTTTGGTATGCTTTTGATAAGATCCCACACAGGAAATTAATAAACAAAATTAGAGCACATGGAATTGGGGGTAATATACTGCTATGGATTGAGAATTGGTAAACAGACAGAAAGCAAGGACTAGGAATAGTCATAGAGAGATGCAGCACTGAAACAGGCCTGTTGGCCCACTGAGTGTGTGCTGACCATCTTCCACCCATTTATACTAACCCTGCATTAATCCCATATTCCCCACCACATCCCCACAATTCTCCTACCTACCACTAAGGGCAATTTACAATGGCCAATTTACCTCTCAACCTGCAAGTCTTTGGCTGTGGGAGGAAACTGGAGCACCTGGCGAAAACCCACGCAATCACAGGGACAACTTGCAAGCTCCACACAGGCAGTACCCAGAACTGAACCCAGGTCACTGGAGCCATGAGGCTGTGGTGCTAACCACTGTGCCACCCTATATAGTGGTCATTCTCAGGATTGCAGGTTGTTACTAGTGGGGTACTACAAAATCAGTGCTTGGGCTACAGCTGTTCACAATCTATATCATGATTTGGATGTGGGGACCAAATGTAACATTTCCAAATTTGCTGATGACATAATACTAGGTGGGAATGTAAGTTGTGAGGAAGATGCAAGGAGGCTTCAAGGGGATTTGGGCAGACTGAGTGAATGGGCAAGAACATCGCAGATGGAATATGATGTGAATAAGTGTGAAGTGAAGGCAGAGTATTTCTTAAATGGTGAGAGGCTGAGAAGTGTTGATGTCCAGAGGGACCTATTATGCAGCAAGCAATTAGTAAGGCAAATGGTATGTTGGCCTTCATTGTAAGGGGTTTTGAACACAGGAGTAAAGATGTTGTGTTGCAATTGTATAGAGCCTTGGTGAGACCGCACCTGGAGTATTGTGTACAGTTTTGACCTCCTTATCTAAGGAAGGATGTACTTGCCATAGAGGGAGTGCAATGGAGGTTCACCAGACTGATCCCTGGGATGGCAGGATTGTCTTATGAAGAGAGATTGCAGAAACTAGGCCTGTATTCTCTAGAGTTTCAAAGAATGAGAGGTGATCTCATTGAAACTTATAATTTAATGCAGAGAAGAGTTAAGTGATATATTTTGATACACTTTTGATAAGGTCCCACATAGGTTAGTAAACAAAATTAGAGCACATGGGATTGGGGGTAATATACTGCTATGGATTGAGAATTGGTTAACAGACTGAAAGCAGAGAGTAGGAATGGATGGTGTGACAGGTGGATGTAGATGGGATGTTTCCCCTGGCTTGTGAGTCTAGAACCAGAGGACACAGGCTCAGAATAAGGGGTAGGCATGTAAAACTGAGAAGAGGAGGAATTTCTTTACTTTGGAATCTTTGGAATTCTCGACCCCAGAGGTCTGTGGAAGCTCAATTTTTCAGCATGTTCAAGACAGAAGTTGATAGATTTCTGGACAGTAATGATATCAAGAGAAAAGTGGGGAAAAATAGCGTGGAGGTAAATGATCAGCCATGATCTGTTTGAATGGCGGAGCAGGCTTGATGGGCCGAATGGCCTACTCCTGCTCCCATTTCGTTTGATCCTATGTTCCTAGATTGAGGAGAGGCAATAATAAAATAAAGGATACAATTCTGAAGCAGGTGCAGGAGCAGAGGTACTTGGGGGTATAATATATGCACAAAATGTTGAAGGTGGCAGGGCACATTGAGAAAAAAATTAATAAGGCATATGAAATCCTGGGCTTTATAAATACAGGCATAGAGTACAAAAGCAAGGAAGTTACAATGAACATTTATAAAACACTGGTTTGGCCTCAACTGGAGTATTGTGTCCAATTCTGGGCACCACACTTTAGGAGGATGTGAAGGCATTACAGGGGGGTGCAGAAAAGATTTACAAGAATAGTTTCAGGGAGGGACTTCAGTTATGAGGATAGATTGGAGAAGCTGCGGTTGTTCTCCTTAGAGAAGATGGAGAGGAGATTTGATAGAGGTGTTCAAAATCATGAGAGGTCAGGACAGAGTAGATAAGGAGAAACTGTCCCCATTGGTGGAAGGGTGGAGAACCAGAGGACACCAATTTAAGATGATTGGCAAAAGAACCAAGTGTGACATGAGGAAAATCTTTTTTACACAGCGAGTCATTAGGATCTGGAATGCACTGCCTGAGAGTATGATAGAGGCAGATTTGATTGTGGCTTTCAAAAGAGAATTGGATAATTATATGAATAGAAAAAAATTGCAGGGCTACGGTGAAAAGGTAGGACTAGGTGAATTGCACTTGCAGAGAGCTGGCACGGACATGACGGGCCTAATGGCCTGTAACCATTCTATGATTCTATGAAATCCCCATGGCCTGGCCTCTCCCTACCTCTGTAATCTCCTCCAGCCCCACAACTCTGAGTAATTTGCACTCAAATAATTCTGGTCTCTTGGGCATCCCTGATGTTAATCACTCCACCATTGGTGACCGTGCCTTTAGCTGCCTGAGCCCTAAACTCTGGAATTCTCTCCCCGACCCTCTCTGACTCTATACTTCACCTTCTTCCTTTTAGATGCTTTTTAAAGCCTACCGCCTTGACCAAGCTTTTGACCATCTGCCCTAATATCTCCTGATGTGGCTTAGTGTCTAATTTTGCTTTATAATGCTCCTGTGAAGTGCCTTGGGCTGTTTTATTGTTAAAGTTACGGTGTAAATAGAAGGTAGTGTTGTGGTTACTGATGCAGCTCAAGTTCACTGATCCCCCTCATGCTCACAGATCACCGAGGTCTGACCATCAATCCGTCAAGATCATGTGGATAATGACGGCGCCCCAAGGTCCCCACTTTAAACAGAGTCACGCGCAGGCTTCTACCAGGGTTCATTTACCAAGTTCTGTGGTGATGGAGAATTGGCGACAGGGATAGGGCTGTGAACCTGGGAGTCCCTAGTCAAGAATCTGCACACAAGCAACAGATGCATGAAGGTCATTGGACACCTGTGTTGGGACAGAGGTGTCTTTGGGCAGTAGCATCTGTGACTGAGCAGTCCTCTTCAGGACACGCATTGCCCACCCCAAATGGGGAGGGGGCTAGAAAAGGAGCCCTAGGCTATCCCACTTTATCCTGGCTGGGGAACCACACCCTGCAGGATCACAATCTTCATTGTCAAAGAAAGAAAATCTTAAAATTTGCAACATGGAATGTCAGAACACTCATGGATAAACTCACGAGTGACCGTCTGGAAAGAAGAACTGCAATCGTCTCACGTGAGCTATCAAGACTCTAAATTAACATCGCCGCCCTCAGTGAGACCCACCTTCTTGGGGAGGGGCAGCTGAAGGAACAAGCCAGGGAATACACCTTCTACTGGAAAGGAAAGGCTATCAGTGACCCTCCTGTTCACGAAGTTGGAAGATCCAGAATAGGATCTTGGATGCACTGCCAGAACTCCCCAATTGCATAAATGAAAGACTCATGACACGTCACCTACAGCTTAGCCAAAATAAATATGCCACCGTCATTAGTGCTTATGCCCCGACCCTTGACTCCAATAAAGATGTGAAGGAAAAAGTCCTCACTGCCATCCCAAAAGAAGAGATCATCATCCTTCTGGGGGAATTTAATGCCAGGGTTGGCTGTCACTCTGATGTCTGGAGAGGAACCATTGGGAAAAACAGAGTGGGAAAATCCAATGCAAATGGTGTCCTCCTGCTGACAAAGTGTACTCAGCATGGCCTCATTATAACAAACATCCTCTTCTGCCAGAAGGACATGGAGGCATCCTAGGTCAATGCATTGGCACCTCCTGGATTATGGCATTGTTCAAGTCAAAGATCTAAGTGATGTCTGTGATGTCTGTATCACTTGATCCATGCGGGGGATTGATGCCTGCTAGACAGATCATCGACTTGTTTGACCAGTGATAAACATCCACCCGGCACCAAGGCATCGCAAGATCCAGAAGTCCAAGAGGAAGAAGATCAATGTCTCAGCCCTATAGCAGCCCGAACAAAGAAAGGAATTCCAAGTGCAGCATGCAATCAATCTGGAAAATCTTCACGTATCCAGCTCAATTTCAGAACAGTGGGAACAAGTAAAGTCAGCTATACCAGACTCCCGTGTCCAGACCATCGGGTTTGAGCATCGTTGTCTCCAGGACTGGTTCGACAAAAATGATGCTGAAATGTGAGACCTCCTGGAACAAAAATAAGCAGCCTTCATTGCCTGGCAGAGCAACCCAAGATCACAAGTCAAGAAGGCAGCATTCCAACTGCTCAAGGCTGACAGCAAAAGATAAATCCGGAAGATAAAGGTCAAGTGGTGGGAAGAGAAAGCCCGAGAGATCCAACAGTATGCTGACTATCATAACGTGCGAAGCTTCTTTGAAGCCACCAGGGCCATCTATAGACCAAGATTAAATGGACAAAATCCCCTTCGCTCACAGGATGATATCTCCCTTCTTAAGGATGACAATGCCATCTGTCAATGCTGGAAAGAACATTTTCAACAGCTCCTCAAACATGAATCCACAGTGGTAGCTGCAACTCTTCAGGCTATCCCCCAGTATCCTATGGTAGAATCCATGGGTGAACCACCATCTATGGGAGAGCTGTAACAAGCAATCAAACAGATAAAAAACAGCAAAGTCTGCGGCCCCAATGGTATTCCAGCTGAGGTCTTCAGAGGTGGTGGGCTTTTGCTCACTTCAAGACTCCATGCACTTATCCTATAGATTTGGGAGGAAAAAGAACTCCGTCCCTACTTCAGGAATGCAACAGTTGTAATTATCTTCAAGAAGGAAGATAACTCATGCTGTCAGAACGCTCGAGATATTTCCATCTTGTATACAGCAGGGAAAATCCTGACACGAATTCTCCTGAATCGACTACTTCCTGTGGCTGAGGAAATCCTGCCAGAGACAAAGCGTGGCTTTAGATTTTCCAGGGGAACCTCTGACATGGTCATTGCTGCCTGACAAATCCAGGAAAAGTGTCGAGAACAATATCAGGAACTCTCCATTGCATCCATCGACCTGACCAAAGCATTTGACTCAGTAAATCGCGAGGCTCTGTGGTTTGTGCTCCAAAGATTTGGATGTCCAAGAAACTTCAACACAATCCTGCAATTGCTCCATGATGATATGATTGTAACTGTCTTGAGTGGAAGATCTGAATCAGATGCCTTCAAAATCCAAAACCAGGCTGTGTGATAGCCCCCATACTATTTACAATCTACCTGACAGTAGCTATTCACCTCATGAAAGATCAGCTGCCCTCTGGTGTGAGTATTAATTACCGCCTAGATGGAAAACTCTTTAACCTCTGTGCCAAAACTAAACTGACCACCATAGAGATACATGATCCACAGTTTGCAAATGACTGCAGTGTCATTGCCCACTCTGCACCAGTTTTGCAAGCCACTCTCGATCTCTTCAATTCTGCATACAAGAGACTCATATATCAGCCCACTCCTGGTCAGCCAAATACTCCACCTCTCATATATGTTGAAGGAGAGACTTTGGAATATGTTGAGCACTTCCCATACCTTGGCAGCCCCTCTCTCAAAAGGCCACCATTGACGAGGAGATCCAACACTGGATCAGCTGCGCCAGCTTAGCCTTCTACAAACGATGACAGCAAATGTTAGACAACAAAGACCTCCACAACAAAAGTCCTAGTGCACAGAGCAGTTGTTGCCATCACATTCCTGTACTGCAGTGAGACCTGGACTGTGTATTAGCAACACATAGACCGCTGAAGAAATTCTAACAGCAACGTCTCTGCCGCATTCTCTAGTTTCAATGGGAGGACCATCGAACAAATGCTAGTGTCCTTCTTGAAGCCAGCTCCACAAGCGTTCAGGCAAAACTCCTGCAAAACCAACTTTGATGGACTGGACACTGTGTCCGGATGGCCGAAAACTGTCTCCCCACCAGGTTCTGTTTTCTCAACTCTCAAATGGCCAGTGTTCTGGGGAGGACAAAGAAAACGTTTCAAAGACACTCTGACGCTCTCTTAGAAGTGCGGCAGCATTGACATTGATGACTGGGAGGAGCTCGCTTCCAATCGTTCAAAATGGCAACAACTTATCCATTATGCTGCATCACGCTTTGAGTCCAAAAGCCTTAATGATGAGGCAGAGTGGCAGCAGAGAACGAAAGAAAAGGAAGCAAATCCTGCACTCAGGATCCCACTACTCAGGATCCCATGTGCCCAAAGATCTGTGGGTCAAGAATCGGCCTGAAGACCCATAGCAGAGATTAGAAACCTTGAGTAGACATCATCCTCGAATCAAGGGACAGCCGACAATACTCACTGATCCCCCTCACACTGTTTTCCCCTCATGCTCACTGATTCCCCCTCATACCCATTGATCACCCTCATGCTCACTGATCCCCCCATACTCACTGATCCCCCCATACTCACTGATCCCCCTCATACTCACTGATCCCCCCATACTCACTGATGCCCCCATACTCACTGATCCCCTTTAAGCTGTTTTCCCTTCAAACTCACTGATGCCCCTCAAACTCACTGATCCCCCCATACTCACTGATGCCCCTCAAACTCACTGATCCCCCCATACTCACTGATGCCCCTCAAACTTACTGATCCCCCTCATACTCACTGATTTGCCCTTATGCTCTTGATCCCGCTGATGCTCACTGATCCCCCTCTTTCTTACTGAGCCCCCATTGCGCTCACTGGTTTCCTCTTGTGCTTACTGAATCACTTTTATTTTATTTCCAAAATACACTTTATTCATAAAAAATCTGTAAGAAGTACATTACAAAACAGTGCAAAACAGCACCAAGTCAACATTACAAAGAGTGCAAAGGAGATTAGTTTCCTTCAATACAGGAGTGAGTTTCCTCACAACCTTTCCACTTCATTTTACCTGCCATGTACATTTTGCAGCAAACGCATATTTTCTGGATACAACCCCTCAGTTCAGCTTGGTGGGGGGACCTTACACTGTGGTCTTTCCCCATTGAGCCTTTGCCGCAGCTGCCCCAAGCTTTAGTGCGTCCCTCAGCACGTAGTCCTGGACCTTGGAATGTGCCAGTCTGCAACATTCAGTCATGGACAACTCTTTGCCCTGGAAGACCAGCAAGTTTCGGGCAGACCAAAGAGCATCTTTCACCGAATTGATAGTCCTCCAGCAGCAGTTGATGTTTGTCTCGGTGTGCGTCCCTGGGAACAGCCCGTAGAGCACAGACTCCTGTGTTACAGAGCTGTTTGGGATGAACCTCGACAAAAAACACTGCATCTCTTTCCACACCTGCTTTGCAAAGACACATTCCAGAAGGAGGTGGGAACTGTCTCTTCCCCACCACAGCCACCTCGAGGGCAGCGTGCAGAGGGGGTGAGACTCCGGGTGTGCAGGAAGGATCTGACGGGGAGCGCTTTTCTCACCACCAGCCAAGCTACGTCTTGGTGCTTGTTTGAAAGTTCTGGTGATGAGGCATTCCGCCAAATGACTTTGACGGTCTGCTCGGGGAACCATCCGATAGGATCCCCCGTCTCCTTTTCCCATAGGGCCTTGAGGACATTCCGTGCAGACCACTGCCCGATGGATTGGTGGTCAAAGGTGTTTTTCCGCGGAAACTTTCCCAGGAAGGATAGCTGGTATGGCATGGTCCAACTGGATGGAGTGTTCCACGGCAATGTGACCAGGCCCATCCTTCACAACACCAGGGACAGATAGAACCTCAGCACGTAGTGACCGACACGTGGTGTTTGCGCACTGGGGCTGTACGCACAGCTTGATGCAGCCACACACGAAGGTGGTCATCAGGATGAGGGCCACGTTGGGTACATTTTTCCCGCCCTTATCCAGAGGTTTGAACATTGTGTCCCTCCGGACCATTTTGGATCCCCAGATGAAGCGGAAAATGGCTCTGGTGACCGCCACGGGGCAGGAGTGGGGTATGGGCCAGACCTGCACCATGTACAGCAACAACGTGAGCACCTCGCACCTGATGACCAGGTTCTTACCCACAATGGAGAGAGATCATTGCTCCCACATGCTCAGCCTATGGTGTACCCTGGCTACTCGGTCCCTCCAGGTTTTGGTGCACGCCCCGGCCCTTCCGAACCATATTCCCAGCACCCTCAGGTAGTCTGACCTGACAGTGAAGGGGACAAAGGATTGGTCAGCCCAGTTCCCAAAGAACATGGCCTCACTCTTGCCGTGGTTAACTTTGGTGCCCGAGGCCAGTTCAAACTGGTCGCAGATGCTCATCAGTCTGCGAACGGACAGTGGATCCGAGCAGAAGACGGCGACATCATCCATGTAAAGGGAGGTTTTAACCTGAGTGCCTCCGCTGCCTGGGATTGTCACCCCTCTTATGCCCACATCCTTCCTAATAGACGCAGCAAAGGGTTCAATACAGCAAACAAACAAGACAGGACGACAGAGGACACACTGTCTGACTCCAGATTGGATTGGGATACTTTCTGATTCCCACCCATTGATTGAGACTGTGCTACTGATGTTTGTGTAGAGCAGTTTGATCCAATTGCAGATTCACTCTCCAAACCCCATTTTGGCAAGCACGTCCATCATGTAGGTGTGCGATATCCTGTCAAAGGCCTTCTCCTGGTCCAGGCTGATGAGGCAGGTGTCCACCTTCTTGTCCAGTACATAGGCGATCGGATCCCTGAGTAGCATAAGACTATCAGAGATCTTCCTGCCGGGTATAGTACAGGTCTGATCAGGGTGAATCACCAACTCCAGAGCAGACTTGACTCGACTGGCTATGACTTTGGACAGAATCTTGTAGTCAACATTAAGCAGTGAGATGGGCTGCCAATTTCTGATTTCTGCCCTCTCCCTCTTGTAGATGAGGGTGATGATGCCTTTCCTCATGGATTCTGACATGCTGCCAGCCAGAATCTCGTATACTTCCAGCAGGTCTGGGCCGATCCAGTCCCACAGGGCCGAATACAACTCAACAGGTAAGCCATCGCTTCCGGGAGTTGTGCTCACTGATCCCCCTCATAGTCATTGATCCACCTCATACTGACTGATCCACCTTGTGCTGACAGTCATTAGTCCTAAAGATTAGGTCATTAAAAGAGAAAGTTAATTTCCAGAGGCAGACCAAAATTATTGACCTGGAGCTCATGAATATGTGATAGTTTAGCATGGGGGATGTTTTTATTGCCTGGATGTATCCTTGTCTAAAATGTTTTTAACTGCCTGTTGAGAATGGACCTGCAGTTGTTTATACAAACTTGCCTAATAAGGGAAAAGGTCTTTTTTCTGATGCATGTCAAGTTGGGCTGCCTACTGTGGATGCATGTATTTCTGGAGATTTCGTTATGTTACCCCTCTCCTCCAACAGGTCCGGCTTCACAATCCCACCACTGGCTGCCAAACATGTCCTTCCTTATGACACTTTCCACAGCAATTGCAAAATGAACAACTCTTCATTATCCAATTGGATCATTCTTGATTGTCAGTCAAACAGCCTTTCTTCCCCATCTCTAATATTTCTATAACTAATAAACAAAAGTGTTGGAAAATAATGACAAATGCATACAAATTTTTAAATTCGCCTAACATCCTTTTCCCAATTGCTGGCAGACATTAGTCTTTAATTTGTGGACACTCCAAGATAAGCCTTAAAGGAAGCTGCATAAGCCAGTTATATCCCTGTGTCTGCGTGGGTTTCCTCCGGGTGCTCCGGTTTCCTCCCACATGCCAAAGACTTGCAGGTTGATAGGTAAATTGGCCATTATAAATTGCCCCTAGTATAGGTAGGTGGTAGGGAAAATATAGGGACAGGTGGGGATGTGGTAGGAATATGGGATTAGTGTAGGATTAGTATAAGTGGGTGGTTGATGGTCGGCACAGACTCGGTGGGCCGAAGGGCCTGTTTCAGTGCTGTATCTCTAAAAAAAAAATGAGTGGTAGCCTTAGGTTTTATCCATTCACGTAGAGAAACCATACTTTCAGATCACTGTAGCAAATGTGTAGGTGAACAATTACATAAAATAGACTGGAAAAGAGCTATCATTGTTTCAAAGTATTTTGACCAATTCTCCTGAACTTTGACCCTGAAAAATGGCCTTTTCCTTAAGGCAGTAAAGTCCAGAGAAAAGGGCAGAGGCACAGTTGGCCAGGTCTCTAACCCTTTTACATTTGCGCGGGATTTCTGGGGTTTCCCTTGCAGCAGGCAGGGTGAGGTGGAGATGCGGTAGGTACAGGCCAATCATACCAATGCGTTGAGACAGGAAGACATATCCTCTGATCTCCTGCCTCATTTTCCAAGTGGAACGCTTGATGGGCCACCCAGTGCAGTGGTGCCCAGTGAAACATGGCGTTATGGTCTGCCCCAGATCCCCAACAGTGGAAGAGCTGTAAAGATCCCAGAGCCAAGCCAAACTTCAAAAGGTCCTATTTCAGGTGCTGAAAATATGGATGTTCCTCTGCCACTGAGGAAGAGGAAGCTGGACTTCATGAAGAAGCAGTGTCACAACATCTCACCCTTGCAAGTTGAAAGTCAGAGATTGGCACCTGGTGGACTTTAGAATCCAAGCTAGAGGAAGGATCTTCATATGGCGAATCATTGGCCACAAGAGTGGAAGGGCTTGATGGCCAGGGGCTGCAAGAAACACAGAATCAGTTACAAACTACTGGGATTGTTTGACCTGTAGTAACCTGGAGCTCGGACACTGGCCTGTGCTGGTAAAAACCAGTTTGAACTAATTACTTTATGGGACAAGACAAAGAACAGGACACAGGAAAAGGGCCTTATTTGGACACAGTGTGATACCGGGGTCTTTGGGCCTGGGCCAATTAAGAGAAGCTGTGAACGAGGTGATCAAGCTTAAGCCAATCGAAAAGACACAGCTCAGATTTGGAGAGATAAGCAACAGGATAAGATTAGAGCTTTTTGGGCATAGAGCCAGCGAAAACTCTGGAGATCAACCATCGTGGAAGCGGAAGACACTGCGTGAGCGACGCGGCGACGACGTAGAAGAGAAAGAGAGAGAACGGAACGCCTGGCCAGTGTTAACTCTCCCTTTTTCGGGTAATATCCTTTGTATTCTGTGACTAGGACAGGGAAAGGTCAGAGAAACCTAGTGGGTGTGCTTATGAATTCTAGCTAGTTTTGTTATTAACTGTATAACTCGGGAGTTGTAGGTTTTTGTCTAACTAAGTGTATAAGCCTTATTCTTACATTGTACAACGTGAATAAAGTAAATTGATAGTTAAAGAAAGGACTGAGTTCCCCCTCTTTGTACTAAGCCAAGTAACTGTAGCTGTGGACAAGGGGGAGTTGACTCCGCGCCACGGTTAACAGGCTAAAGCAGAGGCATAGGACGACAAAGATGCCAGCTCGCCGGAGGGCAAGGTCATATACTACCTCTGCTGCAGAGGACAAGCATGCTGACTTTGAAGGCCCAGTTTACCAAAGAAGCCTGATGGGCATACACTGGGAAATGCTAGATGCACTGGCTAACCTATGAAATGGGTATGGTAGCATAGTGGTCCTGTCTAGTGATTCACAGTCCTTGAGTAATGGTCAAGAGACATAACTTCAAATCCCACCATGGTAGCTGAGGAATTTAAATTCAATTAAATAAATAAATCTGGAATTTAAAAAAATCTATAATTACCAGATTATTATTAAAACCCATCTAATTCACTAATGCCCTTTAGGTAAGGAAATCAGCAGCCATCCTTACCTGGTCTAGCCTTTATGTGTTTGCAGACCTAAAGCGATGTGGGTGACCCCTTGCTGTCCTCTGAAATGGCCTAGTAAGCTGCTCAGTTATATTCAAGGTGGGTCATCGTCAACTTCTCAAGAGCAGTTAGAGATGGCCAATAAATGCTGGTCTTGCCACGATTGCTCATACCTCATGTATGATTTTTTTTAAAAAGCCTTCCAGTGAGCATATGCACAAAGGCTCAGAGCACGGAGGAGTACAACTCTAGTATGATGGGGCTTCACACAGAGCATGGAAATCATGCTGTCCAAAATGGAAGGAATAGTGCCCACCCTGATAAAGCCTCTGCTGACAGCTCTGACAGTTTCCCTGGTAGAACACATTGCTGCCATGGAATTTCGGGTGTCTGCCATCTTGGCTGTGGGGCGAGCATTGACGGGGGTGTCCACAACATTGCATCACTCCTTCATTCTGTTCCGGAACAGAAGCATTGGAGTGCTGAGGCAGTGTTGCAGGACAGTGGCTTTCTGTTCCATGGGAGACCCACCTACAGCCTTCTCTCAGGATGACAGCATACCCACCTCTTGCCACCCACTCAGCCAGTGTTCTTAGTAGTGCCAGACAGCTTGGCCCATGCCAAGATGCTGCAGTCTGCAGTCATGTCCTCAAGGCCCAATGCTTCTAAAGGTTGCCCACTAAGGCTCAGAAGACTTCCATCTCGCTGGCTGGAGCCATTGGCAAAACACTTTGTTGGGTCACCACGGTAGGTAAACAAGCACAGAAGACAGACACGAGAGGTTTATACAGTGCAACTCATAATTATTACTGTTACATATTAGATACAGATGGAATTGAATTGGATTAAAAAGAATGTCAGATTTGGTGTTGGTGTTATTGTTTATAGTGAAGTGAGGGCAAGCCCCACAATGTTAGACTGAAAGAAAGCAATTGGATGATGGTGATAAAGTTTGAGAGACTGTGGGGATGGGAGGGATCATTCATGTAAAGTGTTCTTGGATGAGCTTTTCTCTAAGTCTCTGACAGCTAGAAGCACTGAAGACCAATGGCTCTTCTTCCTCATTATGTTGCTCCTGCTTCTCCTCCTGCTCTTACTCCTCCAAAGGCCATTCAGCCCTTAAATAAAAGCAAAATACTGCGGATGCTGGAAATCTGAAATAAAAACAAGAAATGCTGGAACCACTCAGCAGGTCTGGCAGCATCTGTGGAAAGAGAAGCAGAGTTAACGTTTCGGGTCAGTGACCCTTCATCGGGCCATTCAGCCCTTTGGGCCTGTTCACTGATAGCCCTTGTGATCATTGCTGATCTGTATCTGAACTCCATTTACTCACCTTTAAGTCACATCCCTTGATTCGCTTACCTAACAAATATTTATCAATCTCAGTCTTAAAATTTCCAATGGACCCAGATTCCACAGCCTTCTGGGGGAGAGAGTTTCAGGTTTCCACCAGCCTTTGAGTGAAAATTGCTTCCTGACATCAGCCCTGAATGGCCAAACTCCAATGTATTAAGATTATAGCCCTTGTTCTGGAACTCCCCGCCAGAGGAAATACTTTCGCTGTACTTACCCTATCAAATCCTCTAATCACTCTAAAAATCCTCAGTTAGATCACCCTTTAACCTGCTAAACCCAAGGGAATAAAAGCCAAGTTTATGCAACATGCTTTGTGGCATCATTCTAGTGAATCTGTGCAATACCCTTTTCAAGGCTAGTATGTACTTTCTGAGGTTTGGTAACCAAAACTGAACACAGTACTCCAGATAGGATCTGATGGGCTCTATACAATGGAAGCATAACCTCGTCCCCTTTATGTTCCAACCTTATTGAGATAAAGGCCAATGTTCTAATAGTCTTTTTGATTAACATTTGTACCTATGCACTAACCTTTAGTGATGTGTGTACTTAGACACCCAAATCTGTTTGCTCTTCAACAGCTCCTAGTCTCTCACTATTAAGAAAATGTCTCTGGAAGTCCCTATAGATAACATCCATTGACACTCCTTTATCCTCTATGTTAGCGACCTGCTCAGAAAAATTCAGCTAGCTTAGTCAGCCATGAGGTACCTGTCACAAATGCTTTTTGACTCTTTGATCAATTGAAACTTGTCCAAGTGCTCAGTCACTGAATCTGATGGTAGATTGCAGTAATTTGCCCACAACTGATGCTAAAATATGTCATCTGAACAATTGCCACTTGTGCGAGGTAAGGGAAAACTAGAGAGCTGTCAGAATCCCTGGAACTGTATCCTGCCAGTCAGTCGCTGCTTCAGCAGAGGGAAGGGGATAGAGGTGGAAGAGGGGATCTGGAATAGAAAGGGGTATCTCTCCTGTTCAGATCAAATAGAGATGTTTGTAATATAGTTGCTCCATAAATAATAATCTGTTTTATAACTTTGATCCATTAAAATACATTTACTTTACTGTATATTAAAATTCAAAAGTCCCCCCCCCCCCCCCCCCCCCCCCCCGGAGTGCGTGGCATTTATCTTTGTTTTGAGATTAGCGCTTTTTGCCCTCAGTTTCACAGGTCACCGAGATGCCGTCAAACCAGGAAGTTGTGACAATAGTTGTTTTAAAAAACGAGCTGAGAACGCGATCTTCTGCTCTTCGGTATATTCAACCTTTCCGCTTCCTGTTATAGCTGCTCCATGATTAAAAAAAAGAGCAAGTGGAGATTATTCATAACAAATCTTCTGGCGGGCCCGCAGAAAGCAGCCTGGTTTGACATAGAAGATACCGGGTACATTGTTGCCGCCGAGTCCTTGCACCTGATACATTGTTGCGGCGTTTATTGTGGAGCCGAGACATTGTTGCAGCCCGAATGGCGAGTGACAGCAGCCTGAACTGCACGGACGAGCCTGCTCCAGACGGCTCCTGCGATGTGTGTGAGCCGGACGAGGCACAGCCTGCCCTCAAGGTCTGCGATCTCTGCTCGCTCTCCTTCTGTGAGTTCCACGCCAGAGAGCACGACGCGAAACCCAGCCGACAGCAGCACCGGCTCCGGGACTTCCAGGCGCCGAGCCAAACCCCAGCACCAGAGCAGCAGCAGGAGGAGACAGCCGGTCACCAGGAACCAGCCGAAGGAGATGGCAAGCAAGGCGAGAGGAAGAAATGTGTGGATCACAACCAGGAGATCACACTTTACTGCAAAGACGATGAGAAGATCATCTGCGTGCTGTGCGCCGTGGGCCCCCATAGTCAGCACCAGCTCATTACATTAGACGAAGCCTATCTCGCCTTGAGAGTAAGTTTCATGCAAGTCCACAGGGGCGCGACTAAAGTGAAAGAGAAATGTTACCCGTTGCCTTTCCGGAGGCCTATAGGTAGGATGTTAGAAAACATTCGAGCTACTGCACAGTGCACTGAGATGCATACCCAGTTCAAATCATACACCCTCTTCTTCAAACCAGTATGGGGATCCTCACTGCATCTCTGTTAACCCCCACCCCGACTGAATCCTTTAAAAACCGAAATCAAAGCAGCTCTACAGCATTCCCTCATTCACATCCAACCCCACCCCAAGTTATCCAGCAACAACCTCTATTTCTATAGCGCCTATGATGCAATAAAACGTCCCCAAGTCACTTCACACAGCGTATTATACGAGACGAGCCACAGAAGGAGATCTTCGGGCGGATGACTGACGGCTTGGTCAAAGAGAGTGTATTAAAGGAAGAAAGTGAGGCAGAGAGGTTTCAGCAGGGAATTGCAGAGCTTAGGGCCGAGCCAGTTGAAGGCACAGCCACCAATGGTGGGGCAAATCGGGGATGTTCAAGAAGCCAGAATTAGAGGAGTGCAGATATCTCAGAGGGCTGGAGGAGATTACAGAGATAGGGAGGAGTGAGGCCATGAAATTGAGGCATTGGTTAACTGGGAGGCAATGTAGGTCAGCGAGCACAGGGGTGATTGGTGAATGGAACTTGGAGTGAGTAAGAACATCAGGAGCAGAGTTTTGGGTGATGTCAAATTTGATGAAGATGGAGTCTCCCATCATTTTGACAGATGAGTGTTCAGCAAGGAGATTGGTTGTTCACTGTCAAGGTTGGTGTTGTCTCATATGTGATGTTAAACCAAATCTTGATTTGCAGATCCAATTGCAATATTACATGTGAAGTCACTGCTGGAGGGATAGGTAAAGGCACTGGCTTTGCAGCATGCTCACATGTCCTATAAGGACCTGACTCTGTTCTCCTCAAATGTTGAGATTGCTTGATGACAGAGACTTCTCCATTTGGATCTGACCATGTTTTTTCCCCCATGTAGTGGGGTCCAACTTACAAGCTTTGAGATAAAAGCAAAATACTGCGGATGCTGGAAATCTGAAACAAAAACAAGAAATGCTGGAATCACTCAGCAGGTCTGGCAGCATCTGTGGAAAGAGAAGCAGAGTTAACGTTTCGGGTCAGTGACCCTTCTTCGGAACTGACAAATATTAGAAAAGTCACAGATTATAAACAAGTGAGGTGGGGGTGGGGCAAGAGATAACAAAGGAGAAGGTGCAGATTGGACCAGGCCACATAGCTGACCAAAAGGTCACGGAGCAAAGGCAAACAATATGTTAATGGTGTGTTGAAAGACAAAGCATTAGTACAGATTAGGTGTAAATACACTGAATATTGAACAGCAGCAAGTGCAAACCTGAAGAAAAACAACCTGAAAAAAACAGTGGGTAAGCAAACTGAACAAACTAAGATGAAATGAAATAAATGCAGAAAAATTCCTTTTTACATTTTTTACAATCTTTTTTTGCATTTATTTCATTTCATCTTAGTTTGTTCAGTTTGCTTACCCACTGTTTTTTTCAGGTTGTTTTTCTTCAGGTTTGCACTTGCTGCTGTTCAATATTCAGTGTATTCAACCTAATCTGTACTAATGCTTTGTCTTTCAACACACCATTAACATATTGTTTGCCTTTGCTCCGTGACCTTTTGGTCAGCTATGTGGCCTGGTCCAATCTGCACCTTCTCCTTTGTTATCTCTTGCCCCACCCCCACCTCACTTGTTTATAATCTGTGACTTTTCTAATATTTGTCAGTTCCGAAGAAGGGTCACTGACCCGAAACGTTAACTCTGCTTCTCTTTCCACAGATGCTGCCAGACCTGCTGAGTGACTCCAGCATTTCTTGTTTTTGTTACAAGCTTTGAGATTGGCTTTCAGAATGTTTTTGTATCTAAGATTGGGACATCCTATGGTGTGCGTTCCTGTGCTCAGCTGGCTGTAGAATATCGCCTTTAGTATGCAGGAATTCTCTATGCAAACCATATGGCCAACCCAGCAAAGCCGAGCTCTGATGAGCATGCTTTTGATACCAGACACCTGGCAAGAACTTTGGTGTTAGGGATTTTGTTCTGCCATTTGATGTTGCAAATATACCTTAAGCAGCGAAGGTGGAATGCATCTTGTTGCTTTATGTGACACCAGTAGGTTGTCCCTGCCTCACAATCACAGAGACATGATGTGAGAACCACTGCCTGGTAGACGTTTATCTTTCTTTTGAGATAGCCTCCATGCTCCAAAGCCTGTGGATAAGCTTGCCAAATGCTGAACTTGCTTTTGCCAGGCATTGGGTAATTTCATCATCTAACATGATGTTGTTGGAGAGAGCACTCCCAAGATAGCAGAACTTCTGAATTGAGTTGAAGGATATATTGCTGATTAGGACTGTGGGGTCTTGGAGTTTGTGGCCACGGACAGGTTGGTATAACCAACTTCAGACTTATTATAAGGCCAAAGCATTCTGAGGCTTGGGTAAAGCAGTCAACAAGCAGCTGGATGTCCTCCAGAGTGTGTGTCATGAGAGCACAGTCATCAGAAAACAAGAGTTCACTTAGTAGCTGCTCTTTGATCTTTGTGTGAGCCTTGAGCCTATGCAGATTGAAGAGGTTGCCATCTGTCCAGAACTAAATGTATACTCCTATGTCAACATCCTTGACTGCATACAAGAGAATGGCCGAAAAGTAGAAGGCAAACAGAACTGGAGCCGTTACACAGCCTTGTTTGGTGCCATTAGTGATAAGAAAGGTATCTGATAAGGCACCATTCTGCACCACACTGGCCATCATGCCGTCTTGAAATGAGCAGGTGACCTTGTCATCTTTTCAGGGCAGCCATATTTGTACAGCACCTTCCCCAGTTTACTGTGTCAAAGGTCTTGGTCAGGTCAACAAACACCACGTAAAGGTCCTTATTCCGTTTACAAGACTTTTCCTGAATTTGAAGCGCCACAAAGATCATGTCGACCGTTTCTCATCCTGCACGAAAGCCACACTGTGATTCTGGGTATACCCAGTCTGTAAGATGAGTGACAATCCTGTTGAGAATAACCTTTGCGAGAATTTTTCCCACTATGGAGAGAAATGAAGTACCGTGTTGATTGTTACAGGTGGACTTGCTTCCCTTCCGTATGTACAGGTGAGTTATGGAAGCATCCTTGTAATCTTGGGGCACAATGCCTTGGTTCCTGAATAAACAGATGAGGCTAGTGAGTTTCCTAACCATGTGAGCTCCTCCATACTTGAATATTTCAAGTGGAATGTCATCAGCTCCTGGAGACTTACCCACAGTCAGTTACTTTATGGCCTTCGTCACTTCGCCTTGCGGTCAATCAAGAGCAAGCTGTGGAAGTGATTCAGTGGTGTCATCACGCACCATGGCTACTTGGTTCAGGAAATTGTTAAAATGCTCTAACCAACGAAGGAGAATCTCACGCCTGTTCGTTAGGAGTTGATCGCTATCTGCTGAGAACGTGGGTATTGTACCATTGGTTGTGGGGCCATAGACAGATTGGAGACTTTCATGGAGGGCCTTCAGGTCATGTTTTATTGGTGGCTTGCTGAAGTTTTACAGCCTTGTTTTCCCTCCACCAGTTCTTCATCTCTCTAAGTTTGACCTGCCGTGAGTCTTTTACTTGATGGTATCCGGCTTTTCTTGCGGGTGATTTTTTTGTTAGACATGTAGGATCGTGAGCGTTGTGCACATCATCTAGCTTGGCTATATCTTGGTCGTTCTTGTTGAACCAATCTTGGTGCTTCTGTTTGACGGATCCAAGGACCTCAGATGCCAGGCTATGAGTGACATTCCTTAACTTCTTCCAGGCAACTTCAATGACTGTGTTATCTTCTGGGATACTAGCATGCTCAATGGCTAATTTTTGTTCCAGTTCCTGTCACTTGGCCAAGTCTTTTATGATACTTACATCCAGCTTCCTTTGTGGTTTGACTTTCTGTCATAGCGCTTTAGGTGTCATCTTTAAGGACATGATGCTCATGACAGGTCGCTGGACTGACCAGCATTTGGCACCTCTAAGGCAGTGAGTGGAGCGCATGTCCTTGAGGTTTGTCATACAATTATGTAGTCCAACAGGTGCCAATCTTTATAACTGGGCTGCATCCATGTTTTTAATTTATCAGCTTGTTGAAAGATTGTGTTTGTGATGGTGAGAACAAACTCCCTGCATTTAGAGAGAAGAAGCTGACTATTGGAGTTTACTCCACCAGTGCCATGGTCTCCCAGTACTCGCCACCATGTATTACAGTCTGCACCAACACGGGCTTTGAAATCACCAAGGATAATGAGTTTGGCCTGGTGTGGTCCTCCTCTGATGACCCTGCTGAGATAGTCATAGAATGCTTCTTTGACCTTGTCTGTGTGTGTCATTGTTGGTGCATTGGTGCATACTGGTTTCTAGCAAGACTTATTCAAAGTACCATGAATCGGTTGTTGATAACCTTGGGAAGTGAGTGCAGCTTGCATTCCAGTTCACATCAAATGGCAAAGCCCACACCTGATTGTCGAGGCTGGTCCTTGGACTTGCTAATCCAGTGGAATGTGTAGCTTGCACCAACTTCCTCAAGATGAAATTCCTCTGCAAACCTTGTTTCACTTGGAATGGCTACATCAATATTGTACCAGCCCAGCATTCTAGCTATGAGGGCTGTTCTACACTCTCGTCTTGTATTATTGTTTAAAAGTGTTCTGAAATTCCACGAGCCGAGGGTCATCCAATAGTTAGTTGTCCTTTGAATTTGAGTTTTTTGATTGGTGTCCATTTGGGCCATAGCTGGAGGTTTAAAATCAGTGCTTTCCTTCTAGATAGGCGCCCCACCTGCCAGGAGCTGTCTGGTTTTCAGGTACCAGACACTTGCCTTCACATCTCTGCCCACAGTACTAAACAGGAATCTGCACTTGAAGCTGGCCAGTAGGAGTTTGATTAGGAGAGGCTATTTCAGACGCTGACCGTCTGTGTTTGTGGGACTTTTTTGTGGATGAAGAGCATCTCAACTCTCTTCATCGCAATCCTTCCTAACCTTTCGACCCCAGGTTTACATACATTAGAATATGGGAGGCCAGCCAGGAGTGTATTGGAATAATCAAGTCTAGAGGTTAACAAAGGCATGGGAGATCATCCAGCATGATATAGAATTAGGTGTTTTGGCGAATGTTGAATTGGACCCTGAAATATAACAACAACTTGCATTTATATAGTGCCTTTAAGGTTATCGAGTGCCCAACACATTTCACAGAAGTATTATAAGGAACATTGAGATATTAGGACAGATGACCAAAACAGGCAGTTTTTAAGGAGCGTCATAAAGGAGGAGAGAGAGGAAGAGAGATGGAGGGGTTTAAATTCCAAAACTTGGGGCCCAGCCAGCTGAAGGCTGCCAGTGGTGGAGTGGTTTGGAGATGTACAAGTGACCTTAATTGGAGGAGTGCAGATATCTTGGAGGGTTGTGGAGCTGCAGGAGGTTATAGAGATGGCGAGTGGTGAATCCATCGAACGATTTGAAAAAAGGGGTGAGAATTTTAAAATTGAGGCATTGCTGGACCGGGAGCCATATTAGGTCAGTGAACACAGCGGTGATTGGTGAACAGGACTTGCTGTGATTTAGGATACGCACAGCAGAGTTTTGGATGTACTCAGGTTTACTGAGGGTGCAAGATGTGAAGCCAGTCAGGAGAACACTGGAATAGTTGAGCCCAGAGGTAGCAAAGGCATGGCTGGAGCTTTCAGCAGACAGGGGTGGAGAAGGGTGATGTCACTGAGCATCTTAACAGATCATGTGAACAAATGACAGCATTCTACAGCCTGTGTCTGAGCTACTGCAGCCTGTATATTTGTATCTTTGTATATCTTTGTATATAGCCCACTGCAGCCTGTGGTTCCTGTGTATGACCCACTACTGACTTTCTGTAACCCACTTTAAAACTCATGCAGCCTATGTGTTAAATACACCTTACACATTAGGGCTGGACTTTACAGGCTCCCCCAAGGTGGTATCAGAGGCTGGGGGACATGGAGTATCACGACAGGTGGCAGGGGCGGGGGGAGGCGGTTGGTGGGCGGCGTGATGGAGGGCCCGTTGCCTCCCTGTCGCCCACCAATTTTCTCAGGGGCGGGATAGGCCGATGACGGCCTTCCCAGCCAGAATCCCCTAAGTGGCCTGTTAAGGGCCAATTTGGGGCCTCTTCCCGCTGCTGCTGGGATCTTGCTAGCAGCAGGCGAGGCCTCCGCCGTGTGGGGAGGATGCCTTGTAAAATGAGGTGCCCTCCCTCTAGGCTTTGGGGAGGTCCCTCTGTGGGCAATTTGTGGCCTATGGAGGACCCCCACCAGGAACCAATTCACTCCCCAGGACACCGCCCCCCCCCCCCTCCCCCCCAGACTGCAAGACCACCCCCCCCCCCAAGCCCCTCTCTCTCCAGGGCCTTCTGGACTGGCCCCGACGACCCCACCTCACCTACCTCTTGTCCGGGGTTCCACCGCTGGGTCTGAGTCTGAAGCCTCTGCAGTGCCGGTAGTGGCAATCGCTCCTGGTGGCACTGCCAATAAAGGCCTGCTACGGGACCCAACTACATGTGTCAGGTTCGGGTCAGGCCGTGTTGCACTTCCGGGTCTGGCATTCAGGCTCTGGTCAGGACGGGTCGGACACACTCTATCACAGGTAAGGGGCTCCAATGTTAATTTAATTTTTGGACGAGAAAGGTGGTTTTGTTACAGTTATTTTAAGCTTGTGCAGATCAGTAACAAAGTGAAAAATGGAAGGTAAGTTAACTGTTGGTCGGGTTGGGTCGGGCGTGGAAAAAAGTGGAAGTACTTGGGCCGGGTCGGGCTTGAGTCGGATGTGGTTCTGTCGGGCTCGGGTCGGGGTTTTATTTGCAGACCAAGCAGGCCTTTAGCTGCCGATACTGCTGAGCCGCTAGTCCTCTGATTGGCTGGCAGTGCATGGAGGCGGGATCCCCGTCTTTAAAATTACATTTAAAAACACCGGAGGATCACTCTGGAGGACTGCGAAACCCCGCATCGGGAGCCCCACCTCTGACACAAAATCCAGCCCCCAGTATGTAATTTTGTACTTAAATTCCCTGCGCCTACATGTTATCCTGTGCATACTGCATTTCAGCCTATTTGTAATTTTGTATAAAGCAAACTAAAGGCAAAGTAGTGCCACATATGGAACAGATTTACAGCTTGTAATTCAACCTGTACACAATACATTCAGCCTGACTCAATTACCACTCTGTGACAGTGTTGGAGATCCAAAGTATTGGGCCACCCGGGCCTCAATTTAATTAAGATGAACAGAACAGCTGATTTTGTGGTATTAGTGACTCTTCTGGCAATGCTGACTAACAAAAACATAGCACTGCTTAAAAAGAAAGCGGTTTTGAGCTATGCTGGAATGGCAAAACAATGTTTGAAATAAAAGAACGTGGAATTTCAAACCCTTACTATCGATTCAGGCTCCATCTGATCCATCTCCTGGCCTGTTTCACAGAATGCCAGTGGAAAGTTCAAAACAGAACTTTTTTTTGCACCTCGAGGAGGCCTCGTCCCTGTTACTAAAATAAACCCCTTTCTGGGGCTGATCTAAGAGTCCTATTTTCCCACATAGTACTTTGAAAGAGTGCTATAGTAAACACTAGGGCCTGGATTTTGTGGAGGAGGCGGGGCTCCTGGCACCGGGCCAACACGGCGGGGGGATCCCCGCCTCGGTCTTCTGGCCCTTTAAGACGGGGATCCCACCTCCAAGAGCTGCTGGCCAATCACAGGGTTGGCAACTCAGCAGTATCGGCAGTGTCACTGGGAACAGTGGCCACTGCTGGTACTGCAGAGGACTTGGACGCAGGCCCAGTGCTGGAACCCTGGACCTCAGGTAAGTGAGGCGGGGTCATCGGGGCCAGGTCAGAAAGCCCAGCAAGGGGATTGGGGGGTGGTCCTGCACTCCAGGGGAAGGGGGACCCCAGTGGGGTAAAGTGGTTCCCAGCGGGGATCCTCCATAGGCCACAGATTGCCCATGAAGGAGGAACTGCCCCTCCCGCCCTCCAAGCCCGCAGGGAGGGCATCTCGTTTTATAAGGCGTCCTCCCAGCATGGCGGAGGCCCCTATCGCCACTGATAAGATCCCAGCGGCAGGGAAAACAGGGCCTTAATTGGCTGTTAGAAGGCCATTTAAGGTCTTCAATTGGCCCTTGGGTGGGAAGACCATTGTCGGCTTATCCTGTCTCCGGGAAAATCACTTGGCAACGGGTCCTCCGCCCCCCCCCGGCCACCTGTCGCGATTCTATGGGTGCCCCCACCTCTGACCCTGCCTCAGGGGTCACATAAAATCTAGTCGTAGGAAGTGAGGTACTGAAAGAAATAGGGAATAAGGCAAATAAAGAATCATTTAGGAATAGGTCCTCTGCCAAATTCCTCTCCAAACACAGTGGGTGATCGGATATTACGGAATTGTATGTGTTGTGTGGCGTGGGGTGTAGCTGTGAAGGGAGGGTTAGGGATATCCCTGTATTCCTCTTGAAGGTACCTCTAGGTCTCGCACCATATCTGATGCACACAGCTGTGTAATTTCTGCCTTTGCCATTTCCTTGTTACACTTTGCCAATAAGCTCCGCCAAGGGCTCAGTAAGTTTATCTAGTCAGTAGCTCAGCCATTCAGAGATGACAGGTCCCAGATTTGATCCTAGGCCTGTGCTGAGTATCTTATTTCAGCTGGAGTAGTGACAGGCATCAGTGTTTTGTATAGGCACCTTTGGATCAGGAAGGGAAAATTGTCCTGGAGTCCTGTTCAGTGCCCTCTGTTGGAAGTGCATATATGTGGATATTGAATGAGGACAGGATCAGGCTCAGGTGTGAGATCCACTGTGTTCACCGTAAAGAATCACGTATCAAATAATATTTAATAATACCTTTTAAGAAGTACAGTGAGGCCAATGTGAGCTGCTCAGATTGATGTCAATCCCAGTTCTGTCGAAATACTTCCAGTATCCTGATACCTTTGGATTTGATGCCAGTGCCAGTTTCACTTGTGTTTGGGGATTTTCTCCTCAATTACATCAACAATTTGTATTAATATAGCGCCTTTAACAAAGTAAAATATCCCAAGGCACTTCACAGGAGCGTTATCAGAAAAAATTTGGCCCTGAGCTACCTAAGGAGATTAGTTTAGAGATACAGCACTGAAACAGGCCCTTCGGCCCACCGAGTCTGTGCCAACCATCAACCACCCATTTATACTAATCCTACATTCCTACCACATCCCCACCTGTCCCTATATTTCCCTACCACCTACCTATACTAGGGGCAATTTATAATGGCCAATTTACCTAGCAACCTGCAAGTCTTTTGGCTGTGGGAGGAAACCGGAGCACCCGGAGAAAACCCACACAGACACAGGGAGAGCTTGCAAACTCCACACAGGCAGTACCCAGAATTGAACCCAGGTCGCTGGAGCTGTGAGGCTGCGGTGCTAACCACTGCGCCACTGTGATATTGGAACATATTAGGAAAACTTGACAACAGAGGTAGATTTTAAGGAATGTCTTAAGGGGGAGGAAGAGGTAGGGAGATGGAGAGGTTTAGGGAGGGATTTTCAGAGCTTAGGGCCAAGGCAGCTGAAGGCATGGCTGCAAATGCTAGAGCGAAGAAAATTGAGGGTGTGCAAGAGGCCAGATTTGGAGGAGCACAGAGCTCTCGGAGGGTTGTAGGACTGCCGGAGGTTACAGAGATAGGGAGGGTGAAGCTGTGGAGGGATTTGGAAACAGTGATGAGAATTTTCAGATCGCGGTGTTGCCAGACCAGGAGCCAATGTTGGTCAGTGAGCACAGGAGTGATGTCCTCAACCCCTTCCCCACTCGAGAGGGAGGCAACGGTATAGAATCCAGTGCTGGTTTCACTCCTCTGCTGTTAATCGCCTGGGAGATACCAGACTGTCTGATTGAACAGCTCCCACGAGCTTCTACGGGAGGCACCAGCTGAAAGGTTATCATCTCTGTTCTCTGTGATTTTATTTATATTCCTTTACAGTTTTGGCAGGGTTTTGTACTCGGGGTGGGGCAGGGTGAAAGGAGATATGTGTCCATGCTGAGGAAGTAATGCTTTCCTGCTTTTACCACCCAAATGTAAATGATAAAATGTAAATTAGATGCAGGGTGAAGCCCTCATGGTTGAGTGGCCCACTACACTATGTGCTGTGTACTTTACCCGAATAAAAGGCACTTGGATGAGGTATACATGGTGACCAGAGCCTTAGTAACTCCAGTAAGGGGTCAACATTATGAGAGGAGAAAATTGGAGGTGGGGGAGGGAAGTTTAAAACACATGATATAGGGACTTGGAGAAAACACTGGACAATATTCCCTGCAGCAGCAGATGGGGGAGGAGCTCTGACTAACTGGAGAGTGACAACTGCTGCATGGGCCTCGGGCACATCAATATAACTCTGTATCCTTGGTTAGGCACTCATGGGAGGGTGATGTCAGCTAATTACTGATGAAAAGCATAATGAAAGGAGACAATTAAATTGGACCAGTTTTGAGTGCCTGAGGGGTTTGGAAAAGAGTCCCCCCCCCCCTTATAGGCCTGAGTTTTTCTGTGTTTTTTGCCTCTTTCAGGCAGTTACATGGCTGCGAGGATGAGGGGCGGAGGCAGGGAGAGTAGGAAATGTTGAGTTATGGTGCTCCATAAGTGTGGGGCAGGCTTGATGGACGAGCTGGCCATTTTCATATGTTTGAATGTCAGGTGGGATGTTCTCCATGACTGTCCACCAACCTTTTAAACTTCTCTAACACAGTCGGGGACAAGCACCTTGTGGAGAGCTGAGGTTTAGGATGTTAGAGTGGCCACATAGTATTCAGGGTCACCACCACCAGCAGTGGCTGCACCAACTCCTTTTCAATCCCTGCTGGTGATCAGCTACTAAATAAATGAAAGCTTAGAATCACCAGCAGAGACTGAAGAAACACACGGACCACGGACCACGGACAGAAAGCTGCAGATGCCGGAGATCTGAAGCAAAAACTGTAAATGCTGGAAACACTCAGCAGGTCAGGCAGCGTCAGCGGAGAGGAAGGTGGGCTGAACTTTCAGGCCGACCTGTCATCAGTTCTGATGAAAAGTCATCAACCAGAAACACACCTTTTTTTTCCCAAAAATATACTTTATTCATAGAAATCTGGAAAAAATACATTACAAAACACTTCCAAAGTGCAAAAGAAATCAGTTTTCTTCAACACAGAATGTAAGTTTCCTGACTACCCTTCCATTCCATTTTACATGCAGTGTACATTTGCCTTATACAGCAGAACCATATTTGGTGTATACAGCCCAAGGTGTTTCCCATGGGTCCAGTCCCTCAGTTCACTATGGTGGGAGGACCTTACACAGTGGTCTTTCCCCATTGAGCCTTTGCCGCAGCTACCCGAAGCTTTACTGTGTCCCTCAGTACGTAGTCCTGGACCTTGGAATGTGCCAGTCTGCAACACTCGGTCATGGACAACTCTTTGCACTGGAAGACCAGCAACTTTCAGGCAAACCAAAGAGCGTCTTTCACTGAGTTGATGTTCCTTCAGCAGAAGTTGATATTTATCTCAGTATACGTCCCTGGGAGCAGACCATAGAGCACAGAGTCCTGTGTTACAGAGCTGCTTGGGATGAACATCGACAAAAACCACTGCATCTCTTTCCACACCTGCTTTGCAAAGACACATTCCAGAAGGAGGTGGGAACAGTCCCTTCCTCACCACAGCCACCTCGAGGGCAGCGTGCGGAGGCAGTCAGATTCCGGGTGTGCAGTAAGGGTCTGACAGGGAGGACCCTTCTCACCACCAGCCAAGCTATGTCTTGGTGCTTGTTTGAAAGTTCTGGTAATGAGGCTTTCTACCAAATGACTTTGGCGGTCTGCTCAGGGAACCATCCAACAAAATCCACCATCTCCTTTTCCCGTAGGGCCTTGAGGACATTCCGTGCAGACCACTGCCTGATGGATTGGTGGTCAAAGGTGTTTTTCTGCTCAAACTTTCCCAGGAAGGATAGGTGGTATCGCACAGTCCAACTGGTTGGAGCGTTCCGCGGCAATATGGCCAGACCCATCCTTCGCAACGCCGGGGACAGATAGAACCTCAGCACGTAGTGACACTTGGTGTTTGTTTGGGGTTCTACGCACAGCTTGACGCAGCCACACACAAAGGTGGCCATCAGGATGAGGGCGACATTGGGTATGTTTTTCTTTCCCCTTTATCCAGAGGTTTGAACATTGTGTCCCTCTGGACATGGTCCATTTAGGATCTCCAGATAAAACGGAAAATGGCTCGGGTGACCGCCACGGGGTAGGAGTGGAGTATGGGCCAGACCTGCGCCACATACAGTAATGACATGATTGCCTTGTACACGATGACCAGATTCTTAACCTCAATGGAGAGAGATCGCTGCTCCCACATGCTCAATTTATGGTGTACCCTGGGTACTCACTCCTTCCAGGTTTTGGCGCATGCCCCGGCCCTTCCAAACCATATCCCCAGCACCTTCAGGTAGTCTGACCTGACTATGAAGGGGACAAAGGATTGGTCAGCCCAGTTCCCAAAGAACATGGCCTCGCTCTTGCCACGATTTACTTTGGCTCCCGAGGTCAGTTCAGATGGTTGCAGATGCTCATCAGCCTGCGAACGGATGGCCGATCCGAGCAGAAGATGGTGACGTCGTCCATTCACAGGAAGGCTTTGATCTGAGTGCCTCCGCTGCCTGGGATTTTCACCCCTCTTCTGCCCGCATCCTTCCTAATGGAATCAGCTAAAGGTTTGATACAGCAAACAAACAAGACAGGGGGACAGAGGACAGCCCTGTCTGACTCCAGATTGGATCAGGAAACTTTCTGATTCCCACTCATTGATTGAGACTGCGCTACTGATGTTTGTGTAGAGCAGTTGGGTCCAATTGCAGATTCCCTCCTCAAACTCCCATTTTAGAGAGCATCATGTAGGTGTGCGATATCCTGTCAAAGGCCTTCTCCTGGTCCAAGCTGATGAGGCAGGTGTCCACCTTCCTTTCCCATACATAGGCGATCGTATCCCTGAGTAGCGCGAGACAATCAGAGATCTTCCTGCCGGGTACAGTGCAGGTCTGGTCAGGGTGAATCACCAATTCCTGAGCAGATTTGACCCGACTGGCGATAACTTTGGACAGAATCTTGTAGTCTACATTATGCAGTGAGATGCGCCACCAATTTCTGATTTCCGCTTTCTCCCCCTTCCACTTGTAGATGAGGGTGATGATGCCTTTCCTCATGGATTCTGAAATGGTACGGGCCAGAAGCATACTCCTGCACACTTCCAGCAGGTCTGGGCCGATCCAGTCTCACAGAGTCGAATACAACTCAGCTGGTAAGTCATCGCTTCCGGGAGTTTTACTCGTCTCGAAGGACCTGACGGCGTTTGTCAGCTCGTCCAGAGTTAGCAGTTTTTTCAGACTCTCCTGCGTTTGGCATCTAAGACCTCCGTGATAGATGACAGAAAAGACTGGGATGCCTTGCTGTCCATGGGCTTCACGTCATACAGCCCAGCATAAAAGGATTTGCTGATCCTTAATAAGTCATACTGCGAATGATGTCACCGAGCTGTCCTCTTCCTTCAGGCTGCTGATCACAGAGCTGTCTCTGAAACGAAACGAGAGCACGTCTCATCTTGCTCAACGGAGCGGACTCTGGACTGGAAGATGATCTTGGAGACCTCCGTGGCAAAGAACGAAGTCTGCTGGCTCTTCACCTCTTGGAGATCCTCCTTGACCTCGACCCCGTTCGATTGTAGCCAGAGCAGATTCTGCATTCTTTTCTGGAGTCGGGACATTTCCCTCTGTCTCTCTCTCACCTTCTGAACACCTTTGAGGATAAAGAACCTCCACTTCCCACCAGTGCACCAGAGACTCAAAGAGGGATTTCATGGTTATCCAAGCTTTCTGATCCCCTTTGAGTTCCTTAATGTTTTCTGGGGTCAGCAGTGTTACATTCAGCTTGCATGTCCCCCTGCCAACCCGCTGGTCATCCTGTAGGTGACAGTCGGCCAGTAAGAGGGAGTAGTCAGAGAAAAACACCAGCTTGGCGTCGGTGGCTCTGACCGTGAACGCATGGGACACAAACAGGAAGTCAATCCTGGCACAGGCAGACCTGTCCGGTCTTGACCAGGTGTATCTACGCTGCGCTTCGTCTGCAGGGTTGCTGAAGACATCGTGCAGCTTGGCATCTTTTACTGTTTCTATGAGGAATCGAGATGTAGTGTCCAGTTTGCTGTTGTCACTGTCGGATCGTCCAGCAGCATCAATGATGCAGTTGAAGTCACCGCCTAGAATGACTGACCTGGAGGTCGCCAGCAGCACTGGGAGCTGCTGGAGGGTGGTCAGCCACTCGCTGTATTGGACCGGGGTGTACACGTCGATTAACCAGAGAGGAGCATTGTTGTACATTACGTCTGCTATGAGGAGGTGACCGTCCACCACCTCTTTAACTTCGAAGATGGTGAAGTTGCCTCCCCGCAGCAAAATACCCAGGCCAGAGAAATGGGAATCATTTCCCCTTGACCAGTTCGATGGCCTGTGGGCCCACCATTGCGTGCAGGTGCTGAGGTGCGGTATCCCACACTCCTGCAGAAACAGTAGGTTGGCTTTGACCTTGGCGAGGTAACTCAAGGTTGAAACACATCGCATAGTGGATTTAATGCTACGTGTGTTAATAGAAGCAATCTTTATACCCATTTAAAACTGGATGTTGCTTACCACACCAGCTGACCTTACTAGTCCCAGTACTTGGGTATTTTCCTGCATGCCCTTAGTGTGCACAAGCTGTTGTACCTGCGTTGGGCTCAGAAAACCCTTCTGATCCCTCACAGGGGATTTGTTCCACTGGGATGGCATCGGGGGTGTGTGGGGGCGGTGTGGGGAGGGTTCTTGTAGGTAGCAAGCAGCAAGGTTTGGACTATCCTCTGGTGGTGGTGTCTTTTCCCTCTGTTCCTCCTCGAGGACGTTTCTGCTTCCAGCTCCCCGGAGCTGGTGTGCACTGGACACTTTGCTGCTCTCGGTCTCCTGGAGCTGGGGTGCGCTGGGTATCTCGCTGGGTTCGGCGCTTTGGGGTTGGGGCATGCTGGGCCCATCACTGCTTCCAGTGCCATGGAGCTGGGGGGCTTTGTCTTCCAGCTCCTTTGCGTTCTGCTGCTTCTTTTGCATGTGCCATCTTTCTGTCCCTTCCTCGTCCGATGGGGAGCTGCGACCATAGTCTGTCTCAGACAGTAGCCTCCTTTTGCCACTGGTTTGGGTGGTGACCTGTTCCTTTTATTAGGGCTTCTTCTTTGTGCTTTTCCTTTTGACCACTTGCCACTCATCCGATTGTCCCACTGCTGCCTCCTCCTCCATGGATTCTGTATGTTGAGTTGTTTCCGGGCACGGGGTAGGTGTTGGGTCGCTGCTGCCTCCACCTTCCTCTCCTCAGAAGGATTTTCCTCGCTGCGGGGAGGGTTGCTAGTCTCTTTTGCAGCACAAAGCACATTCACCGTTCCTTCCTCCAGCCTTTCCTTGGACCTTGCCGCCTGTGCGTAACTGAGGCAGTGCTTGGGGCAGGTCTTGTAGAGGTGGTCTGCCCCACCACACGGGTTGCAGCACTTACTGTGCTTATAGTCCTTTGTGCGATGGCCTTCCTGCTTGCAGTTCTTGCAGACGACTGTGTTGCAGCCATCTGCCACATGACCAGATTTGCCACAGGTCCGACAAAGTCTGGGCTGCCCCGCGAAAAACCAAGAAGTCTCGACTTCCCCCGATAGCAAAGCTGGAGGGAGGGTGACTGATGGCTCCATTAACGTCGACCTTCAAAGTCACCTTGACCTTCCGCTTGCTGGTCCAAATCCCAAAGGATTTCTTGGCCTCGGTGCTGCTGCCGGCCACTTCGATGTACCTGCTGAGGAAGGTGAGCACATCGACGACAGGAACATGGGGGTTGTAGCAGTGGATTGTCACCACTCGGTTGTGTTGCGATGGCAGCTTGAAGAATGGCTCCAATGGATTGACAGTGGCAACTGGTTTCCCTTCTCCTTGAACACCTTCAGAAACTTGATGCATCCCGCCATATTCTTGAACGTCACGTCAAAATATCCACTGCTGAGCAAGTCCTGCAGGCAGAAGATGACCGCAGCTTGGAATCCACGGCCTTCGATCAGGATTTTCTTAATGAAGAAGGCGGGATCAATGGGTGTACCTCCTTTGCTATCTTTCACCGCTACCCGAACACCATTACGCACCCCCTGGCCTGGAGCTCTGGTGCTGGTTGCAGCCATTTTTTGCTTGAAGCTTTGTGGGGTCGGTACTAAAACCCCAACCAACAGGTAAACAACAACCACAGTAGATCTCTAATCCCAAAGGGCAAAATGCCGTAAAAACGGCACTGAAACATCCCCCAAAAAACCCCCAAAAACAGCACCTGCAGGATCAAAGCCCACTGATCATATGTCCACTGATCCTGTACACCAAGTGTACCTCCGTGGCTGTAATATTGTCCTTTATTGGAGGGGGGGAACGATGGCAACATCACAGTAGCCAATTTTCTTTTTATTCGTTCATGGACGTGGACATCGCTGGCTAGGCCAGCATTTATTGCCCATCCCTAATTGCCTTTGAGAAGGTGGTGGTGAGCTGCCTTCTTGAACTGTTGCAGTCCATGTGAGGTAGACACACCCACGGTGCTGTCAGGAAGGGAGTTCCAACATTTCGACCAGGCGAAAGTGAAGGAATGGCGATATAGTTCCAAGTCAGGATGGTGTGAGACTTGGAGGGAAACTTGCAGGTGGTGGTGTTCCCCTGCATTTGCTGCCCTTGTCCTTCTTGTTGGTAGAGGTCACGGGTTTGAAAGGTGCTGTCTAAAGAGCCTTGGTGCATTGCTGCAGTGAATCTTGTAGATGGTACACACTGCTGCCACTGTGCATCGGTGGTGGAGGGAATGACTGTTTGTGGATGGGGTGCCAATTCAGTGGGCTGCTTTGTCCTGGATGGTGTTGAGCTTCTTGAGTGTTGTTGGAGCTGCACCCATCCAGGCAAGTGGAGAGTATTCCATCACACTCCTGACTTGTGCCTTGTAGATGGTGGACAGGCTTTAGGGAGTCAAGAGGTGAGTTAAATGCCACAGGATTCCTAGCCTCTGACCTGCTCTTGTAGCCACTGTATTTATATGGCTACTCCAGTTCAGTTTCTTGTCAATGGTAGCCCCTAGGATGTTGATAGTGTGGGATTCAGCGATGGTAATACCATTGAATGTCAAGGGGAGATGGTTTGGTTCTCTCTTGTTGGAGATGGTCTTTGCCTGGCACTTGTGTGGCCCCAATGTTACTTGCCACTTATCAGCCCAAGCCTGGATGTTGTCTTAGATTTGCTGCATATGGACATTGGCTTCTTCAGTATCTGAGGATTTGTAAATGCTGAACATGGTGCAATCATCAGCTAACATCCCCTCTTCTGACCTTATGATGGAGGGAAGGTCATTGATTAAACAGCTGAAGATGGTTGGGCCTCAGATACTACTCTGAGGAACTGCTGCAGTGATGTCCTGGGACCGAAATGATTGACCTCCAACAACAACAACCATCTTCCTTTGTGCTAGGTATGACTCCAACCAGCGAAGATTTCCCCCCCCGATTCCCGTTTTGCTAGGGCTCCTTGATGCCATACTCGGTCAAATGCTACCTTGATGTCAAGGGCAGTCACTCTCACTTCACCTCTTAAGTTCAGCTCTTTTGTCCATGTTTGAATCAAGGCTGTAAGTGGTCTGGAGCTGAGTGGCCCTGGCGGAACCCAAACTGAGCGTCAGTGATATTGTCAAGCAAGTGCCGCTTGATAGCACTGTTGACGACACTTCCCATCACTTTACTGATGATTGAGAGTAGACTGATGGGGCGGTAATTGGCTGGGTTGGACTTGTCCAGCTTTTTGTGTACAGGACATAGCTGGGCAATTTTCCACATTGCCAGATAGATGCCAGTGTTGTAGCTGTACTGGAACAGCTTGGCTAGGGGCGCGGCAAGTTCTAGAGCACAGGTCTTCAGTACTATTGCCAGAATATTGTCCAGCCCCATAGCCTTTGCAGTATCCTGTGCCTTCAGTTGTTTCTTGATATCATGCTGAGTGAATCAAATTGGCTGAAGACTGGCACCTTGTGATGCTGGGGACTTCAGGAGGAGGCCGAGATGGATCATCCATTCGGCACTTCTGGCTGAAGATTGTTGCAAATGCTTCAGCCTCATCTATTGCACTGATGTGCTGGGCTCCCCCATCGTTGAGGTTGGGGATATTTGTGGAGCCTCCTCCTCCAGTTAGTTGTTAAATTGTCCACCACCATTCACGGCTGGATGTGGCAGGACTGCAGAGCTTAGATCTGATCCGTTGGTTATGGGATCGCTTAGCTCTGTCTATCGCTTGCTGCCTATGCAGTGTGGCATGCAAGTAGTCCTGGGTTGCAGCTTCACCAGGTTGACACCTCATTTTGCAGTATGCCTTGTGCTGCTCCTGGCATGCCCTCCTGCAGTCTTCATTGAACCAGGGTTGGTCTCCCAGCTTGATGGTAATGGTAGAGTGGGGGATATGCCGGGCCATGAGGTTACAGATTGTGGTTGAGTACAGTTCTGCTGCTGCTGATGGCCCACAGTGCCCCATGGATGCCATTGCATTGCTAAATCTGTTCAAAATCTATCCCATTTAGCACGATGGCAGTGCCACACAACACGATGGAGGGTATCCTCAATGTGAAGGCGGGACTTCATCCCCACAAGGACTGTGCGGTGGTCACTCCTACCAATACTGTCATGGACAGATGCATCTGCGACAGGCAGATTGGTGAGGACGAGGTCAAGTATGTTTTTCCCTCTTGTTGGTTTCCTCGCCACCTGCCACTTACCCGGTCTAGCAGCTATATCATTTAGGACCCGACCAGCTCTGTCAATAATGGTGCTACCGAGCCACTCTTGGTGATGGATATTGAAGTCCCCCACCCAGAGTACATTCTGCGCCCTTGCCACCCTCAGTGCTTTCTCCAAGTGGTGTTCAACATAGAGGAGTTCTGATTCGTCAGCTGAGGGAGGGCGATAAGTGATAATCAGCAGGAGGTGTCCTTGCCCATGTTTGATCTGATGCCACGAGACTTCATGGGGTCTGAAGTCGATGTTAAGGACTCCCAGGGCAACTCCCTCCTGACTGTTTACCGCTGTGCTACCACCTCTGCTGGATCTGTCCTGCCGGTGGGACAGGACATGCCCGCGGATGGTGATAGTGGTATGATAAAAGCAAAATATTGCAGGTGCTGGAAACCTGAAATAAAAACAAATACTGGAAATTATCAGCAGGTCTGGCAGCATCTGTGGAGAGAGAAGCAGAGTTAACGTTTCAGGTCAGTGACCTTTCATGGTGATGGCGGTGTCTGGGACATTGTCTGTAAGGTATGTAAGCCAATGCTACTACACATTGCCTTTTAAGATATAGCATGTTTTTATTTATGTTTTTTCTCACAACTTTCTGTGGTGGGGGGGGGGAAAGAGTCTTTGGTGCTGTTCTCAGTTGTACATGGAGATTGTAACAATGCATCTCTCAGTAAGTGCTTGTTAATTTATGCAGGATATTAAAAGCTAAATAATAGCTCCTTTTATACAAGGCAAGTTAAGTCTTGCATATGAGACTGCTTTTCTTGGGTCTGAGCCCATTAGCTGTGGGAGTTACTCTGGACTGCAAAGTACACTCTGCGCTAGACAAGTGACTGAGGACAGTGGAGTTGGCAGCCATACTCAGTGAGGTCTAGAAGTCAGAGGTCTCGTATCTGAGGGAAAGATGTAGAATGAGGCCATTTTACTAAAAGTCAAAATTCATAAAGGACAGTCAGCGTGGGCTAACATTTCAGTGTTACCCTTGAGATCTGCTTTAATTGCCGTTACGCAATCCAGTCATGTGTGGTTGAGTCCAGAAACGCACGCTTTTAAGTGCTGATGTGCCACCCATTTGTTAACTGTCCCCCTGCACAAAACAGTAGCTGCGACCTGTGTTTTAACACCAACCTGCTGAATAAAGAAGGACTCTGCACCAAGTGGTTAACCTTCACCTTAATCACCATGGTGTTAAATTGACAGAGCAGATCGCCCACATGTTATTTAACCCATCCAATGTTCATTTCTGCAATAGAATTAAAATTCTATAGTGGGCAACCTTTCTGTAATGTCACTATTATAACCCGGTGGCAAATCGACAACCTATCCTTTACTGCCCCTAATAAAGAGAAAATAGTACACAATGTGTCAATCAGCATCTGTAAAAACACAGATCAATAATTTCATAGAAGTGTTCAAAATTATAAGGAGGGAACTGTTTCCACTGGCAGGAGTGTTGGTAACCAGAGGACACAGATTTCAGATAATTGTCAGAAGAACCAGAGGCAAGATGAGTTAGGGGCGGTGGTGTAGTGGTAATGTCACTGCACTAGTAATTGAGAGGCCCAGGATAGTACCCTGAGGGACATGGGTTCAAATACCAACACAGCAGCTGGTAGAATTTAAAATCAATTAATTAATAAAAAGAAGTCTGGAATTGAAAGCTAGTCTCAGTAATGGTGCCATGAAACAATCAGCAATTGTCATAAAAACTCATCTGGTTCACTAATGCCCTTTGGGGAAGGAAATCTGCTGTCCTTACCTAGTCTGGCCTACATGAGACTCCAGACACACAGCAATGCAGTTAACTCTTAACTGCCCACTGAAATGGCCTAGCACACCACTTAGTCGTCAAGGGCAATGAGGGATGGGCAACAAATGCTGGCCATGCCAGTGATGCCCACAACCCATGAAAGAATAAAAAGAATTAACCACTATCCAGCCTCATTAAAGTCATCACACTCTTCCTCAGGCACTTCAACACAAAACACATGAGCACTTGAGGTACAAAGTGACTTGTTTACTCTATCAGCTGCTCACAGTCTGAGATTTTGTAATTAATTCTGATTAACCATGAGATATGAACAATAACAGTTTGAATGCCATGTTTGATGAAATACTGTCTTACCATCATGACCTATTACCTTACCAAGACCTTTCCATTCCCTATGACCCTCCCTTTTATACTAAATCTCCTGCATCAGATTCTGTCTTGGATGGCCTTATACGATGCCTCATTGCTCTCTGAATCTTCTTCAAGACGGCAGCTTTAATGAAAGCCCATCTCCCTGCATGCAAAGCTTTCAAATGTGCAGGAAAAGAAGGAACTAATAGTGTAGTACCTTCTAGATCAGGAGGCCTATTGCACAAAAAAAGGGATTTTGTCCATAGACTAGTTGATAGGGACTATGTCCTCCAACCATTTGCAGTGAATTCTTTGCATGAACCGTCCGTGCTAGGACAGTTGTCAGCTGCAAGTCAGGTGCCAATGGAAGGCTTACAATAGGATGTGGCAGCATCCTCCAATACTTTTTTTTTACAGATTCCACACTTCTCACTAATCTCTTCTATTAGCCTTGTATACTCTTCATCAACCATACCTGCATCTTTTAGCAGGATTTTTAACCTTTGACAAGTAGGGTGAGAAAACTGTCTCTGTAGCTAAGACAGTTTACTATTTGTCTCTCTGATTCTTATCACTTAATGCCATAAATATTTGTCTTAACACTTTGATAAGAAACATCAGGTTTTGTTAAGGAGATACAATAATGTCCTGACTGAGTAAACTGTAGATCCACTGACATTCCAGAAATAATTGCCTTATCATGCTTCATATCAAGTTCATCTGTGCATTTTTCATAGAAGGTTTACTCAACAGCATAGATATCTTACAAGAGACCACATCTGTCCTTATAAAATGGTTTACTCCAGCTATTTTACATGGAATCTTTAGTGACCTTAATGTGTTGTCTTCCGCAAACCTAAAGCAAATAATACTTTTTCGTTCCTTAACCTTGTGTTGATCCTCACTACTTAGTGAATCAAGATAGCATTTCAACCAATCTGTTCCACATACCATCGAAGTGCATGTCTTATCCAGCACTACACAGTTAAATGAGTCCATGGCTAACACATTCATCACAGGACGACAAGTCTTGTGACCAATACAATTCATTCAGATTCATCATTATTTTGATCCTCTTCCTCAGAATTCTTTTTGTCATGTGTTCATTTTGAGGACCCTGCCTCCCAGCTTTGGGCAGTTCATCGCATGATGATACTTTGAGTCATACCTGAAGCACCAATTATCTGTCCCTTCGGCATTCCTTGGCATTCATTTGCCTATTAATGCTGTTCCAATTCTGTCTTCTGCTGTAATAACTAAATCTGCTATAGGTGTGATCATCCTCATTCTGCCTGTCTTTATTCCTTCCATTGTATTGACACCAGTGCCCAATATCTGGACCATTTCAAAATATGGCAATCATTGGGTCCTCTGTTCTTTATGTCAGTGCGGAATGTCCCATTTGATCCACAAAGGCTGAGGGAAATGACTGTGTCCCCAGAAATATTTTCAAGGCAGCAGATATCTGATCCAACAGGGTCTCCCTCTCAGAGAACCGAGCACCAGTTAGAACCAGTCGCCTGTCCATATGACACACCTTAGCAAAATCCAGCAATTTAAACTGTAGTACTGATCCAAGGATCCCAAACTGAATTTCGTCAATCTTCAATGCAAGTTGTTAACGTCCATGATATATTCTTACATTGAATGACCATCTGTCTTGCAACATCTATCAAAGTCTGACTATGCTTCATAGACATTTAACAGATCATCTTTCTTGCAATTTTCATCCAAGAATTCGAAAATAAGGTCCAAATCTTCATCACAATCCAACTGACGGGCATCCAGCTCAGAAAATAATTCCGATTTTACTTCTTGTGGGAAGTGACACGATCAAGGCAATGCCTGTTTCCTCTTTGGTTGGGATATAACCTGTGTTCATATATCCACTTCTTCCTTTCACTGGTCATATGGGCCACACTCCAAGGACATTGGCGATAATCATACCCCAACAATTTACATTTGCTTTCTGCCATTTTCCACAATGGCGACTGGGATTGTGGTTTTCTGTTTTTACTTTCCAACTTTCATTTTTAGTCATTCATTTTCTGCCACCATATTATGATAGAACTGGAGCCAATGTTTACAAACAGTTTTATATTTATTTACGGAGTTAGACATGACAAACATACACCTTCTAACCCAACAAACACAATTTCAACTATGTCTATTTATAGGGATTTAAGTGATTCATCAGTATGGACCTGATGCGCCAACTGGCCTCCTTCTGTGCCATAATGACCCTATTAATGCCCACCACCTTCTTACAACTAAACACAATTAATATACAATTAACAGCTAATTCTCAAAACAGCCAAATAATATGAAGTTTACTTTTTAGTAACTTAGTCCCAACATCTTATTGAATTATGTGCTGTTCCCATTTTTTCAACGACACAGGGTTAAAGGTGCCTTCATGAAAAGTGTTTGGAGAGGATTTTTCAATTAGAATATTGCTGAAAATTTATCTCCTCCTTGCAATATCAAAGACCCTTTCTCTGGGATGAAAGAGTTTTCTTTCCAGACCCATGTCAGTAACCAACATCTTACTCTCCACTCTTTCGCCCCATTCTGCCAGTCCATGGACCTCCCTTCTTGGCCACCATCTTGATTCAATATTTAAACTTGCCAGTGGCTTTTACTGCAGGTCCCATAATTGTCACATCCCTCCATTCACTAGAACCCTCTGGAATATGTGTTATATAACTATTGGAAAACATTCTGAGGGACAGGATTAATCTTCATTTCGAAGGACATGGATTAATCAAAGGCGGTCAGCACGGATTTGTTAAGGGAAGGTCGTGTCTAACGAACATGATCAAATTTTTTGAGGAGAAAATATGGAAGGTTGATGAGGTCAGTGCATCTCATGTAGCCTATATGGATTTTATCAAGGCTTTTACTTAGGTCCCACATGGCAGACTAGTCAAGAAAGTAAAGACACATGGGATCCAAGGCAAAGTGGCAATTTGGATTCAAAATTGGCTCAGAGGCAGGTAGCAAAGGGTAGTGGTCGATGGGTGTTTTTATGACCAGAAGGCTGTTTCCAGTTGGGTTCCGCAGGGCTCATTACTAGGTCCTTTGCTTATTGTGGTATATACCAATGATTTTGGACTTGAATGTAGGGGGTATGATTAAGAAATTTGCAGACGATACAAAAATTGGCCGTATGGTTAATAATGAAGAAGAAAGCTGTAGACTGCTGGAAGATATCAATGGACTAGTCAGATGGGCCGAACAGTGGCAAGTGGAAATCAGTCAGGAGAAGTGTGAGGTAATGCATTTGGGGAAGGCTAACAAGGCAAGGAAATACAATGTAATAAATGGTAGGATACGCTCGAGTCGCTTTAAACAGGCTCCAGAAGCTGGCTGAGCGTGTCTACCCTGAGACACCGCGTGGCTCTCGAGCAGAGAGATCCACCATTGACATGCTGTTCTCCATTCGCCAGCTACAGGAGAAATGCACGAATAACAGATGCCCCTCTACGTTGCTTTCATTGATCTCACCAAAGCCTTTGACCTTGTCAGCAGACGTGGTCTCTTCAGACTACTAGAAAAGATCAGATGTCCACCAAAACTACTAAGTATCATCACCTCATTCCATGACAATATGAAAGGCACAATTCAGCATAGCGGCGCCTCATCAGACCCCTTTCCAATCCTGAGTGGCGTGAAACAGGGCTGTGTTCTCGCACCCACACTTTTTGGGATCTTCTCCCTGCTGCTCTCACATGCGTTCAAGTCTTCAGAAGAAGGAATGTTCCTCCACACAAGATCAGGTGGCAGGTTGTTCAATCTTGCCCATCTAAGAGCGAAGACCAAAGTACGGAAAGTCCTCATCAGGGAACTCCTCTTTGCTGACAAAGCTGCATTAACATCTCACACTGAAGAGTGTCTGCAGAGGCTCTTCGACAGGATTGCGGCTGCCTGCAACGAATTTGGCCTAACCATCAGCCTCAAGAAAACGAACATCATAGGACAGGACATCAGAAATGCTCTATCCATAAATATCGGCGACCACGCTCTGGAAGTGGTTCAAGAGTTCACCTGAATAAAAGCAAAATACTGCGGATGCTGGAAATCTGAAATAAAAACAAGAAATGCTGGAACCACTCAGCAGGTCTGGCAGCATCTGTGGAAAGGGAAGCAGAGTTAACGTTTCGGGTCAGTGACCCTTCTTCAGAACTGTTCCGAAGAAGGGTCACTGACCCGAAACGTTAACTCTGCTTCTCTTTCCACAGATGCTGCCAGACTTGCTGAGTGGTTCCAGCATTTCTTGTTTTTATTTCAAGAGTTCACCTACTGAGGCTCAACTATCACCAGTAACCTGTCTCTTGATGCAGAAATCAACAAACACATGGGAAAGGCTTCCACTGCTATGTCCAGACTGGCCAAGAGAGTGTGGGAAAATGGCGCACTGACACGGAACACAAAAGTCCTAGTGTATCAAGCCTGTGTCCTCAGTACCTTGCTCTATGGCAGCGAGGCCTGGACAACGTATGTCAGCCAAGAACGACATCTTAATTCATTCTATCTTCGCTGCCTACGGAGAATCCTTGGCATCAGGTGGCAGGACCGTATCTCCAACACGGAAGTCCTCGAGGCGGCCAACATCCCCAGCATATACACCCTACTGAGCCAGCGGCGCTTGAGATGGCTTGGCCATCTGAGCCACATGGAAGATGACAGGATCCCCAAGGACACATTGTACAGCGAGCTCGCCACTGGTATCAGACCCACCGGCCGTCCATGTCTCCGCTTTAAAGACGTCTGCAAACGTGACATGAAGTCCTGTGACATTGATCACAAGTCATGGGAGTCAGTTGCCAGTGATCGCCAGAGCTGGCGGGCAGCCATAAAGGCAGGGCTAAAGTGTGGCGAGTCAAAGAGACTTAGCAGTTGACAGGGAAAAAGACAGAAGCGCAAGGAGAGAGCCAACTGTGTAACAGCCCCGAGAACCAATTTTATCTGCAGTACCTGTGGAAGAGCCTGTCACTCTAGAATTGGCCTTTATAGCCACTCCAGGTTCTGCTTCACAAACCACTGACCACCTCCAGGTGCTTACCCATTGTCTCTCGAATCAAGGAGGCCAAAGAAGAAGAACTGAGAAGTGTAGAGGAACAGAGGGATCTTGGAGTGGATGTCCAAAGAATTTTTAAAATATTATTTAGAGTGCACTGCCTGAAAGGGTGGTGGAAGCAGATTCAGTGGTGATTTTTAGAAGGAAATCTGATGGAAATTGAAAAGGAAAAATTTGCTGGGCTTTGAGAAAAGAGTGAATGGGACCATTTGAATAGCTCTTCAGAAGAGCTGGCACAGACATAATGGGCTGAATGGCCAACTTCTGTGCTGTAAGATTCTATGATTCTAATATTCTGAATATGACCATTTATCTGAATGCTGTCACTGATAACTTTAAGCAGGACTGGTTCAAAATGAAAAGTACACGGCAACTATTTTATGTTCGGGTAGGAAGCAGCGTCATGTTTTATAATTGTCACAAACATGTCACTGGGAAAGAATGCATAACGGATTTCAGAAAGATTTATTACGTCATTGAGAATTTGAAAAATAGTCACTTGGTATTACATAATTTGAGTATTGCTGAAAAAAGAGACATGTTTTCAAAGCTTTTCATCTTGCACTCATCAGGACAGATGCAAGAATGCTAAATTTCAAAGGGAGCAACAATTTATATTGAATGAGAAAAGGGTGCTGATTGGTTGGCAAGTTGACTCTTGATTGGTCAAGGCGTTGCCATGGAATTACACTGACAATGAATTTAAGATTATCAATCAGGCTCGGAATGTGGCTCACCTACCCTTGCTAGAAGCTACGCCTATTCGTACGCAGGGACCTGTCCTCTGCAGGCAAAAGGAACATGTCCAGCTGTTGCACCTTTTTGGAATTAAACAAAAGTGTGGGGACTGTAGTTCCCTGGTGCATAAAATAAACGCCACAGAACAGGCTCGTAATTGAACTTGAAGCAGAAGCTCTCATGCTCGTGATGTTTTGGTGGCTGCCAATACTCTTGAGGATAAACTAATAAGAGAAATAAAACAAAGGGAATTAGCTAGTTGGAGAGAGTTTGGTATTTATTCTGAGGTACCAGATAAGAGGCAATCAGCTTTGTCACAGGTGGATTTGTGCTGATAAAGTGCTTGCCGATGGGACGTGTAGGACTGCAGCAAGGCACCAAGGCTCCTTAGACAGCACCTTCCAAACCTTTGACCTCTACTACATAGAAGGACAAGGGCAGCAAATGCGTGGGAACATCACCACCTGCAAGTTCCCCTCCAAGCCACACACCATCTTGACTTGGAACTATATTGCCATTTCTTCACTGTCGTTGGGTCAAAATCCTGGAACTCCCTTCCTAACAGCACTGTTGGCGTACCTACCCCACATGGACTGCAGCGGTTCAAGAAGGCAGCTCACCACCACCTTCTCAAGGGCAATTAGGGATGGGCAATAAATGCTGGCCTACATCCCATGAACGCATAATAATAAAAAAAGCTAAAGTGAAACTAGTTGCTAGGGGCTTTGAAGAGCAACTGTGTGATAAAGTTGTTAGAGTGGACTTTCCCACAGCTGGAAAAGTAATCGTGAAAATCCTTTTTGTTCTTTTGGCCACATATTCATGGGAGTATAGATCAATCGACGTAAAAGCCACATTTGTGCAGGGCGAAACGTTTCAGAGAGAAGTGTTTCTGAAACCATCAAAACAGGCAGTAGGTAAAGAAGGAAAATTATGGAAATTAAACAAATGTGTCTCTGGCCTGAATGATGCTTCCGGGGCTTGACATTTTTTGGTGAGATCTGGTTCACTGAAAATCAGATGTGTTTAACTAGAAACAAATCCCATAATGTTTTATTGCTATCGTAAAGGAAATCTTGCAGACATCATCATGATGTATGTTGATGATTTCTTATGGGAATTTGCGAAATGTGTTTTTAATAAGATTGGAGTAGAATTTAAAATTAGGAGTCAAGATTGTGGGCTTTTAAATATATTAGTTTAGATATTAAGCAGAGTAGGTTCTGGAATAACTTTAAATCAACAATCCTGTTTAAAGAGTGTTATTCCCATCCTGGTTAGTCATACTAAGTCATCACAGAAAGATGAAGAGGTAGAACAATTGCGAAATTTGATTGGTCAGTTGAACTGGTTGTGCACTCAGAATAGATCAGATGCTCGATTTGATACGTTGGAGTTAAGTACTACAATGAAACAGCCTAAAGTTGAGAATATTTTAAGGGTGAATTAGGCATTAAAAATAATTAAATCTGGAGAAATGTATACTTAAGTTCCCATCCTTACTGGACCCAGATAGCTTGAAACTAGTCATTTTTAGTGATGCTTATTTTGCTGATGGGGATTCTCAGGCAGTTGGTTTCATGATATTTCTTATGGGTGAGAATGTTGTCCTTTCGTCTGGGAAGCTGGCAGTTCCTGGCAATATTAACTAAAAAAGATGGCCCGCTCATTCATCTCATACAAAAACAAGAAATGCTGGAATCACTCAGCAGGTCTGGCAGCATCGGTGGAAAGAGAAGCAGAGTTAACGTTTCGGGTCAGTGACCCTTTCATCTCATTGTTGCTTTGGGATATTTTTAGCTACTACTACCCACTTAATAGTAGTGACTGCATTGCAAAGTTTCAAACTGTATGTAGATCACTCCCGAAATGTTTCTGCACAAGTGATAAAGTGCTGTGTAAATGAAGGCCCCTTTATCTGAGCTGTTCCCTTTCTGCTAATAGTAGAGATTATGGATACTTCTAACCCTGCCAACTGGATTCAACTCTTTGTCAATCTCATGAAATTTCAGAAATGATAGTTTGTCAGAGTCTGTGTGAAAGGGCGCTAATCAATGCTAGTACTTTGAATTATTTTACAGGACTGCCAACACTATCTCTTCTGTTAACTATTTATCAATTTTGCACTTAATGTACATGGCTCACAGGGATAGAAGGGAGAGAGAAAAATTATCATAAGTGCTGGCAAGAATGACTTTTCTGATTGATGTTGGAGAGTTTTATTATCGCTGTGACAGCCTACACCGAAAGATGGTGTGTTATCACCAAAAGGGGGAAGATCTCCATTTATAAAGGACAGGGTTTGTGATTTACTTGCACCAGGTACAGAGTCTCTTGTGATGTCCCACAATGAATAAGGTGTTAACTTCAACTAGTCTCCACTCTTGCCCAAATAATATTCCTTTGGTCCCAAAATGAAATGATCCAGACATGAAATTGTCTCTTTCATTTCTGCAAAGAAGCACAAAAAAAAATCATCCAGCTTTCCAAAAAAAAAAGCTGCAACTTACCATGTACTCTTTGTAACAGTAGTTAGACTATCAGACAAGACGTTTCTCTGTTGTCCTCCCCTCTTCACTTTAATCCGCTCCGTTTAGGGAATTATTTATTTTAGTTCCGATTTCAAAGGCATAAACATTATATCCACTATTTTAAATCCATCACAATATCCTTCTTGTAGAACACAAAGGGTTTGTACACATGAAAATGAAATGGCATTGGGATATCCCTAGTGCCTTGTAACCATGGCATTAAAAGCTAGATGAAAAGCTGGGGTGTCTTTAGAGCTCTTTGTAACCTCACTCCTTTCCTCTTCCTTAGAGTCGACCTCCCATTGACCTGAAGGCTGCCATGCTGGAAATGGTGGACCGGTTGAAGATGAAAAGCTCTGACCCTGATGTAAGTGCCTTGCTCTCAGCTCCATTCTTCCTTCATAGATATTTTCTCACACTCAAGCCAACAACAGATGCCGTTCTTCAGATAACATGTTAGATGTTCAGGTGGATACCCCATAGCCCAATACAAGGGAAATCAAGAGTTCTCCTCATGTCCTGGCAATATTCCTCCCTCAGTCAACACCATTGCTGTTTGTAAGACATTGCTATTTGCAACATTTGCCTATTTATCAACACTCACAGCATTTCAATGTAATTAATTGTATATGAAGCAATTTGAGGTGTTCTTAAAAGGTATGTGTATGTATATATTTTTCAAGTTTGTTCTTTATTCAGTGGTTACAAAGTCACTTTACAAATAAATACAGTGAGGGAGGTTTTTTTAGTCTGCCTTAACTTTTTCAACTAGAATACAGTTCATCCACCATCCGTCACAAGATCCTGTCAACCCTGGCTCAGTGGTAGCACTGTCGTTTCTAATCAGAAGGCTGTGGGTTCCTGCCCAACTCCAGTGAATTGAACAGATAATCCAGGCCAAAACTTCAATGCAGCATTGAGGGAGTGCTGCACTGTCTGAAATGCTGTCTTTCAGATGAGATGTTAAACCAATGCTCCATCTGCCCTCTCTGGTCGACGTAAAAGATCCCATACCACTATTCAGAGCAGAGCAGCAGGTACTCCCCGGTGTCCTTGTCAATATTTATCTCTCAACCAGCATCGCATAAACAGATTATCTGGTCATCATCACATTGCTAATTGTGTGATCTTGCTTTGCTCAAATTGACTGCCGTGTTTCCTACATTACAATAGTGACTACACTTCAAAAGTACTTAACTGGCTGTAAAACATTTTGAGATGCCCTGAGGTTGTGAAAAATGCTATATAATGTATATATTTTCTATGGATGATGTACCTTTACTGATGCACACAGGGTGATGTTGGAGCAGCAGTTAACAACAGTGGATATACTGTGCCATGAATAAGCTGCTGAACCAAGGTCTCATCAAGGTGGGAAAGGTTTACCAAGATTAATCACAAAGTATGGCGAGTAGCCTTGATGACTTGAGCAATGCTTTCTCTCCAACAAAATTTTCCTAATCACTAGATTCTGACTGTGCCTTCAGTGTAACTGAGACTAGTGGTGTCATTGGCCTAGAATTCAGTTTGCCACAAGGGATAGCTCAATGTGTAACTGAACCACACAGACTGAAAAGACCCAGGTTGGACTCTGGCTGTTTGCCAAATGAGCTGACCTAAGCTAGGTTGAGGTACTTCAGTCCTCCTGGGAAGATATCCCCTGCTGGTCACTTTGCAGTGACACTTGTTAGAGAATACAACACTGTGGGTTAGACCTGCATACAATGCCTCTTGCAGTTGAGTAGAATGCTGCAGTCAGTGATAGGTTCCAACATTAAGAGTTGCTGATTGGGAGGGGTGTTGGTGGGTATAGAATCATATCCCAGCAGAAGCTATTGCCTTCATTACAATGGTGACTACATCTCAAAGGTATTTCATTGGCTGTAAAGCGGTTTGGGACATCCTGTCCTGAGGTTGTGAAAGGGGCTATATAAATGCAAGTCGGGGTGGGGTGGGGAGGGGGGTGCATTGCGAAATGCCGGAGCCCTAACGCATCAGCAAATTATGCAATGAATAGCTCAATCTTACAGACCAGTAAAGTCCCTGGTTTGATTCTTAGCCTGTGCTGAGCTTCCTGACGGTTGATGCTGGGCCTGTGTTAGTGATATTGTTACCAGGCTCCATGGCCTGTGCTGAGCTTCCTGACGGTTGATGCTGGGCCTGTGTTAGTGATATTGTTACCAGGCTCCATGGCCTGTGCTGAGCTTCCTGACGGTTGACGTTGGGCCTCTTATGTTGGGAAGGAAACATTTGCTGAGATTTCTATTCCTGTGGGAATGTCAGGTTAGGATAGTTTCAAGCTTGCTTGTTGAATAATCCTGCAGCGCTCATGATTAATGCTCAAACATGAATATAACAACATAAGAAATATGAGCAGGAGTAGACCATTTGGCCCTTCAAGCCTGCTGTGACATTCAATAAGATCATGGCTGATCTTCTAACTCAACTCCATGTTCCACACTCTCCCTGTATCCCTTAATTCCCTTAATACCCAAAAATCTATCGACCTTTGTCTTGAATATACTCAATGACGGAGCATCCACTGCTCTCCAAAGATTCACAACCGTTTGAGTTGAGAAATTTCTTCTCATCTCAGTCCTAAATGGCCGATCTCTTATTCTGAGATGGTGAAGCTGTGTTCTAGATCCTCTACCCTGGTGAAACATTTTCTCAGCATCAACCTTGTCAAGACCATTAAGAATTTTAGTTGTTTCAATCAGATCACCTCACATACTTGTAAACTCCAGGGAATATAGGCCTTGTACTCAATTTCCTCTCATAGGACAATCCACTCATCCCAGGAACCAGACTAGTGAACCTTCGTTGCACTCCCTCTACAGCAAGCATTGTCTATCTTGGGTAAGGAGATCAAAACTGCACACAGTAGTCCGGTTGTGGCCTCACCAATGCCCTGTTGAATTTTACTCTTGTATTCTAATTCCTTTGGAACAAAATGCCCATGGAATTAAAAGGACTGTAGCAGCATGGACACAAAATTGGCTGAGTGACAAGAAATAGAAAGTAGTTGTGAACAGTTGTTTTTCAGGCTGGAGGAAGTTACACAGTGGGGTTCCCCAGGGGTCAGTGTTGGGACCCCTGCTTTTCTTGATATATATTAATGACCTAGACTTGGGTGTACAGACACAATTTCAAATTTTGTGTATGACATGAAGCTTGGAATTATTGTGAACTGTGAGGAGGATGGTGATAAACTTCAAGAGGGCATAGACAGGCTGGTGGAATGGGCAGACAAGTGACAGATGAAATTTAATGCAGAAAAGTGATTCATTTTGGTAGGAAGAATGAGGGGAGGCAATATAAATTAAAGGGTATAATTTTAAAACCGGTGCAGGAACAGAAGGTCCTGGAGGTATGTGTGCACAAATCATTGAAGGTTGCAGGGCAGGTTGAGAAAACGGTTAATGAAATATATGGGATCCTGGGCTTTATAAATAGTGGCATGGAGTACAAAAACAAGGAAATTATGATAAACCCCCTGTATAAAACACTGATTTGGCCTCAACTGGAGTATTGTGTCCAGTTCTGGGCACTTCACTGTCAGAAGGATGTTAAGGTATTGGAGAGAGTGCAGAAAAGATTCATGAGAATGGTTCCAGGGAAGAGGAACTTCAGTTATGTGGATAGGTTGGAGAAGTTGGGTCTGTTCTCCTTGGAGAAGAGAAGATTAAGAGGAGATTTGATAGAGGTGTACAAAATCATGTGGGGTCTAGACAGAGTAGATAGACAGAAACTGTTCCCATTGGCGTAAGGATCCAGAACCAGAGGGCACCGATCTAAGACGATTGACAAAACAAGCAACAGTGACATGAGGAAAAACATTTTTATATAGTGAGTGGTTAGGATCTGGAATGCACTGCGTAAAGTGTGGTGGAGGCAGATTCAATCGAGGCCTTCAAAAGAGAACTGGATAATTATCCGAAGAGAAAAAAATTGCAAGACGACGGGGGAAAAAGGTGGGGGAATGGGACTAGGTGAGTTGCTCTTGCAGAGAGCCAGCACGGACATGACAGGCAGAATTACCACCTCCTGTGCTGTAGCTGTTCTATGATTCCATGAAAAGCTAACATACCATTTGCCTTCCAAATTGGTTGCTATACCTGAATGTTAATTTTCTGTGATTCATGTACAAGGACGTCCAGGTTCCTTTGAATCAAATGTTTCCCAGTTTCACACCATTCAAAAAATATTCTGTATTTTATTTTTCCCATCAAAGTGGATTGCTTCACTCTTTGCCACATTGTATTCCATCTGCCATGTTCTTGCCCACGCACCCAACCTGTCTAAATCCCTCTGCAGCCTCTTTGCGTCCTCCTCACCGCTTACTTTCCCACCTAACTTTGTACTGTCAGCAAACTTGGATGCGTTACATTCAGTCATCCAATCTAAGTCATTAATATAGATTATAAATAGCTGAGGCCCAAGTACTGATGGATGTGGTATCCCGCTATTTACAGCCTGCCAACTCGAAAATATCTCAATTATTCCTCATCTCTGTTTTCAGTCCCTTAACTAATCCTCAATCCATGCTAGTATATTATCCCCAATCCCAATAGTCCTAATTTTGTGCAATAACCTCTTGTGTGGCACCTTATTGAATACTTTTTGAAAATCCAAATACACCACATTCACTGGTTCCCCCTTATCCATCTTTCTAGTTACATCCTCAAAAATCTCAACAGAATTACCCAACACGATTTCCCTTTCATAAATTTGTGTCGACTCAGCTTAATCATATTATGATTTTCGTAGTGCCCTGTTGCCACATCCCTAATTATAGAATCTATTTGCCTATTACTGATGGTAGCCTAACTGGCCTAGAGTTCCCCATTTTCTGTCTTCCTTCTTTTTTACTGGCAGGGTTATGTTTGCTACCTTCCAATTCTTGGGAACTGTTTTAAAATCTGAGGAATTCTGGAAGATCAAAACCACTATCTCTGCAGCTACCTCTTTTAAAGCCCTAGGATGCAGGTCGTCCAATCCAGGGGATCTGTCATCACTTAGTCCCACTAATTTTTCCAGTCCTATTTCTTTACTTATTGTGACAGAAATCACACCTGCCAAAATGAGACATATTAATTTCATCATATGGAACATTATTTTTGAACTGTTACTGGACTTGAAATAACTTGTTTAAAAAGACCGCAGCAGTGGCTGAAAACATGGCTGCACATTTGCATTCTAAAAGACAGTTGCATGAAGAAGCCAATGGGAGTATTCCCTGATTCAATTAGCCAGATGGGTTTTGTCAATAGTGATGATACATACGAACATACGAATTAAGAGCAGGAGTAGGCCACTCGCCCCTTCAAGCCTACTCTGCCATTCAATAAGTTCATGGCTGAACTGATTACTCCACATTTCCACCTACCCCCGATAACCTTCCGCCCCCTTGCTTATCAAGAATCTATCTACTTCTGCCTTAAAAATATTCAAAGACTCTGCTTCCACCGCCTTTTGAGGGAGAGAATTCCAAAGACTCACAACCCTCGGAGAGAAAATTTTCCTCATCTCTGTCTTAAATGGGTGACCCCTTATTTTTAAACAGTGAGCCCAAGTTCTAGATTCTCTCACAAGGGGAAACATCCTTTGCACATCCACCCTGTCAAGATCCCTCAGGAGCTTATATGTTTCAATCAAGTTGCCTCTTACTCTTCTAAATTCCAGCCTAGTCTATCCAATCTTTCCTCATAAGACAGCCCACCCATTCCAGGTATTAGTCTAGTCAACCTTCTCTGAACAGTCTCCAATACATTTACATCCTTCCTTAAATAAGGAGACCAGTACTGTTCACAGTACTCCAGATGTGGTCTCTCCAATGCCCTGTATAGCTGAAGCATAACCTCCCTACTTTTGTATTCAATTCCCCTTGCGATAAACGATAACATTCTATTAGCTTTCCTAATTACTTGCTGTACCTGCATACTATTCTTTTGTGATTCATGCACAAGTACACCCAGATCCCTCTGCTTCTCCGAGCTCTGCAATCTTTCACCATTTAGATAATATGCTTTTTTATTCTTCCTGCCAAAGTGGACAATTTCACATTTTCCCACATTATACTCCATTTGCCAGGTCTTTGCCCACTCACTTGACCTATCTATATCCCTTTGTAGCCTCCTTATGTCCTCTTCACAAGTTACTTTCCTACCTATCTTTGTGTCATCAGCAAATTTAGCAACCATACCTTCGGTACCTTCATCTAAGTTATTTATATAAATTGTAAAAAGTTGAGGCCCCAGCACAGATCCCTGTGGCACACCACTCGTTACATCTTGCCGACCAGAAAATGACCCATTTATGCCTACTGTTTCCTGTTAGGTAACCAATCTTCTATCCATGTCAGTATGTTACCCCCTACACCATGAGCTTTTATTTTTTGCAATAACCTTTGATGTGGCACCTTATCAAATGCCTTCTGGAAATCGAAGTACAATACATCCACCGGTTCCCCTTTATCCACAGCACATGTAACTCCCTCAAAGAACCCCAATAAATTTGTTCAACATGATTTCCCTTTCACAAAACCCTGTTGACTATGCCTGATTACCTTGAATTTTTCTATATGCCCTGCTGTAACAATAGCTTCTAACATTTTCCCTAAGGCAGATGTTAGGCTAACTGGCCTTTAGTTTCCTGCTTTCTGTCTCCCTCCCTTTTTGGGAGTTACATTCGCTATGATCAAGAGACATTGAGAGCCATTGAGCCAGCATTCTACCACCACCCCCACTGACAGCAACTGGTAAGCGTGAAGGAATCTACAAATCTCGCAGGTGAGGCTGCTCTGAACAAGGAACTAACCTGCTGGCCAACCTGGAGTTAATTGAATTGTCCTCACAGAACAGTTTGGGAAGAGACTGCAACTGACCTTCAAGCAGAGAGCCTCTCTCTCTCTCTCCCTCTCTCTCGCAAAGTTCCAGGGACCCATGGAAGTAACTCAAGCCTCAATACAGAAGACCAGCAAAACAAGTTTGAAAATGTGCACTGGGCCCCAACGAGAACTGCAAGACAATCAAAGACTTTAGATCAAATCCAAAGCCAGTAACTGAACTCCAGCTATTGCTTCAAACCCTTCCCCTTTGATTCTTTCTCCTTTTCTGTCTCTGTTTGCATGCGTGTTTATCGCATGTGCATCGCATATTTTTATTAGTTTTAACTGAGTTAGAGTTTTAAGGTTCATAAACTTACACCTTTCCTGTTTAAATCTGAGAAAACCTGTCTGGTTGATTTCTTTGCAATCACAATTAGACAGCAGTGAGCAAGGACTCACTGAGGGGAAGCTACTAAAAACACTGTGTTTTAAAAGTTAAACCCTTTTACGGCCAAACCAGGAAGAGGCTGAGAGGAGAGCCCTGGACCCCTTTCTCACCTGATCGCAATATTAGACTGATTTCTTTAAGTTCCTCAATCTCGCTAGACCTTGGTTCACCATTATTTCCGAAATGATTTTTGTGTTTTCTACTGTGAAAAGAGATACAAACTATTTGTTTAATGTCTCTGCCATTTCTTTATTTCCCATTATAATTTCAGCTGTCTATGCCTCTAATGGGCTCACATTGACTTTCACTAATCTCTTCCTATTTACAGACCTACAGAAACATTTATAACCTATTTTTATGTCTCTTGCTAATCTACTCTCATTTTCTCTTCCTTATCAATTTCTTGGTCCTCCTTTGCTGAATTCTAAAATCCTTCCAATCCTCAGGCTTACAACTCTTTTGGCAACATTATAAGCCTCTTCCTTTGATCTGATATTACTTCTAACTCCTCGTGTTAACCACAGTTGGACCACTTTGTCTGTGGGGGTGAATAAAAGTTACTTGGATGAGCCAGTAGAATAAAAGAAAGGTGTAGCAGAAATATGGTAATAAAGTTGAACTCAGGACATTGGGCTTTGATCAGAATCCAATTGATAGTTATTGTTTTTAAGATTTTAGGATAGGGATTTATTTTAATGAGGTGTGCCCCAAATTTGCATTTTAATTTTTTTCTAAATAATCTATTTGCTTTTCAAGTTCCCTTATTGTCAATATTCCACAACACACCCTGACGTCAGTAACATTGCATTACCCACTGCCCCAGCACCATCCTGCATGCTGCCTTTGTCGTGCCATTTGCTGCAGCCTGTGCCCACAGTAGCTTCAGGACCTATAATCTCTCACTGGCATTAAAGCAGTGTAGAAAATACCTCCTTTTATTCCAACAATCTAATTTGTCAGGTAATGAGCTACCCCAGGTAGGAATCTGTCACTTTTTATTGTTTGATTATTATTACGCCTGTCAAATTCTGACCTCAGCACTGAGGAAAGGAGCGCCTTCCATGTTTTGTACCCAGTGTTGGTAAATCAGGCATAGCACAGGTTAGATGTGGAGCAAAGCACCCTTGACATTGCCTCATCAAATGCTCCCAGAGCAGGTGTAGCACATGATAGAAGAAAGGCAAAGCTTCCTTGACACTGTCCTATCAAATACTGCCAAGTTAGTTATTGCTTAATGAAATTCAAGGCAAAGCTGTCCGGTCAATGTGCTTTAACCTCAGTCTCAGAGCTAATTACCCTTCCCATCCCATTTCCCATGTCCGTCATCTTATGATATTGGTGCAGGTGAGGTTGTTGTGTTCACAGAATCACAGAATTGTTACAGTGCCGAAGGAGGCCATTCGGCCCATCGTGTCTGCGCCGGCTCTCCGAATGAGCAAGTCACTTAATTCCCATGCCTTGCAGGAATTGGTTGAGACCACCCAAACTCATGACCTCCGTCCATCGACCTGTGCCATTATTGGAACTCTGTGTTAATTCTATATTAATTGTGCTTAATTGTATGAAGGTGGAAGGCATTAACTGGGGATTCACTTGTGCCCCTATAATTAGACATAGATTTAAATTGTGGTTGTGAGGTTAGCAGGTGCTTGCTTATTATCTGTAGCTGTGCAAATAAATGCATGTGAAAGTGTGTAAAGTTTGGCTCAAGTTCTATTCTTCACCAACTGGCTTTCTGGAATATAACAGTAGCAGAGAATGGTTGCCTAAAGGTTAAGATCGGAAGGTAAGAAAAAATAAATCAGACAGAAAACTAACATGCCATTGCACAAATTGGCAGAAACTAACTGTAAATTGCTGGGGTTTGATTACCCTCCAATATTCTCAGAATCTGAACCATATGACCAATGGGAGAATGAAGTGGATATGTGGACATGGGTTACATCCCTATCAAAGAGGAAACAAAGGATGGCCTTGGTGTTCCTGCTTCCTACAAAAGGTAAAGTCAGAAGTCTTTTGTGAGATGGATGTCTATCAGCTGAATAGTGATAAAGGTTTGAACCTTCTATTAGTTGAATGAAATTTACAAGAAAGATGATCTGTTAAACGCCTATGAGGTGTGGTCAGATGTTAATATATTTCAGAAAACAGATGGTCATTCCCTGAAGGAACATGTCATAGACTTTAAAAAATTGAAGAAATTCAATTTGGGCAACCCTGGATCAGTACAAGCATTTAAATTGCTGGATTGTACTAAGGTGTCTCATATGGACAGGCTACTGGTTCTAACTGGTGTTAGATTCTTAGAGAGAGGGTCCCTATTGGATCAGATGTCTGCTGTCTTGAAAATATCCTCGGGAAACGGTCATTTCTTTCAGCCTTCTTGGAACAAATAGGACATTCTGTGCTGACACAAGAATAGAGGACTCAATGATTGCCATATTTCCAAATGGGCCAGATACTGAACATAAGTGTCAATATAATGGAAGGGTTAAAGGCAGGCAGAATGAACACACCTTTAGCAGATCTGGCTATTACAGCAGAAGACAGAATCGGAACAGCAGTAATAGGCAAATTAATCCCAGAAATGCCCGAGGTTAGTAGGTGTTTCGAAGTATCATTCAGCAGTGAACTGCTGTAAGTGGAAAGGCAGTGCTCTTGAAATGACACATGACAGAGGATTCTGAGGAAGAGGATGAAGATAATGATGAATCCAAATGAAATGTGTGAAAATTTGAACATCATGGTCATGAATACCGCAGCTGAAAGTCCTTTCAGCAATGAGCTCTGGGAAAGGAATCATGCAGCGATCGATGAAATACTGCATAAAATTTTAGCTGAGCAACCAAAATGTAAGTTGACAACAGCCCTGGCATGGGTGGTTCATGCAAAGAATTCCCTCGAGATGACTGGAGGATATAGTGCCTATCAATATGGGTGAAATCCCAAATTGCCTTCTTTTTTGAATGATAGTCCTCCTGCTCTAGAAAGTACTACAGTTAGTTCCATTTTTTCTGCACATTTCAATGTTTTACATGCAGGGAGATAGACTTTCATCAAGGCTGAGGTCTCGGAGAAAATTCAGAGAGCACTAAGGCATCGTATCAGAGCACCTGAGGCAGAATTTTAATCAGGAGATTTAGTGCATTATAAAAGAGGTCATAGGGAATGGAATGGTTTTGGTAAGGTAATAGGTCGTGATGGTAAGACAGTACTTATCAAATATGGTAATCAAACTGTGAAGGTTCATTCTACACGATTAATTGGAATTAATCTGAGCCTCTGATAGAAGTAAACACAACACCTTGTACCTCAAATGCTCATTTGTTTTGTGATGAAGTTCATAAGGAACAGAGTACGTTGATCAAGGGCTGGATAGTGGTAATGAGTGACCATGGTACACAGGACAGAGCTATCACATCCAAAGGCCAATTGCCCAGAGTGGGTACTCGGGTGACATATATTCCAGAGGGGTCCAGTGAATGGAGGGATGCAACAGTTGTGTGACATGCAGGAAAAGCTACTGGCAAGTTTTAAATATTGTTTGAATGTTCAGGATGATGGCCAAGAAGCAAGGTCCATGGACTGGCAAAATGGGGTTAAAGAGTGGAGAGTAAGAAAGCGCAGTGGAAGTACTGATAGTGGGGTCTTGTCAGAAAACAGTCACATAGCAGGGAAAGACCCTCCGATAGTGCAAGAGGGCGATTTCACAGTCGTCGTTCCAACAGGCATAAAAGTCCAGTAGAAGCCATAGCTTGAATAGATTAGACAATATTACACCTTGGAACGAGACCCCAAAAAACTGTATTATTATTGCAGGGGGTACCATCTAGTCCTTTGGAAGCAATTATTTAAGCTATAAAAGAAGAAAATTTGGGTGTTGTTCTGTGGTCAATGCGCCAGTTGTTGCCCTGAGTGTTGGCAATGTGTTGTCTCATGCTGGTAGAGAGCATTTGAAATTTCAACCCATCTTCATTCATTCTTGCCTCATAGGCAGTTTGTGCTAGTATGGCTGACTGCACCTGTATCAGTTTATTTCATGCAAATCCTTACACCAACTCCGTCAGGCTTTACTGGGACGCCTCTTGCCCTTGACACAGTTGTGTTCAACAGCAGTAAGGAACTTGGAGGCAAGCAAGGCCTTTGTATAATTGGGCCGTCTGCAGGCTACTGTCTGATTAACAGAAAGCTTTCAATTAAAGCTTTTCTTTCAGAAGCTGTCAGCCCTGTCGGTTTCGCTTGGTTCACTGCTTTTTTGCTGCTCTGCTCACAGTCATTCTTCCTATTCACAAAATCTGCAGTCTATGCAATAACTAAAATTTTCTATTGAAGCCTTTTTTTAAATGAAAGTATTTAAAAATATTCAGACACACTCTCAAAATTCAGCAACTGGAAGAAACCTGTTCCCCTTGAAAAATCCTTGATTATAATGAAATCTCTGAGGATAATGAATGGGGTTTGTCAGATGATGTAAGAATGTTTATTGTACAGACAACAGTGTCCCTGTAGTCAGTCAACCTCAGTAGAGAATGAGGTCAGAGATGGGGGTGAGCTGCTCAGTATATTTCTCATTGTGCACCCCTGCAGTTCTGCATTTGTGTTTGGAATGCGTGCCCAGTGACGACATCGATCCCACAAGTACCACTTTATAATAACCAGATGCCAAGCGAAGAAGCCTTTAGACTACTGCAAAACTGCCTCATCCTATCACACTCCTCATTCACTGCAACACTGTCTGCTACTCCTGCTATTGTCTGATATAGCACACCCCTCATTCAGTGTGACATTGTCTGATATATTGCACCCCTCATGCAATGCAATATTGTTTGATATAGTACGCCCCTCATTCATCATAACATTGTCTGATTATGGCACACCCTTCTTTCAGTGTAACATTGTGCGATCTAGCATGGGCTCTCAACCTTTTTGTTTTCAAGGCCCCCATTATGTTATAAATATTCCACAGATTCCTGTAACACAACACAGGAACTTTTTTCTGTATAGAATTTAGCTGCACAATTCAATGTATATATTTATTATTATTTTTGTTTTATTTAATATGACTAGAAGATAGATCACATTATCTCCAGTGCAGTGCTGCAGGAATGCTGCATTGAGAGAGGTTGGAAACTGGAGCTAACGAGTGAATGACAGGCTTTTATGTCCTGTCAACAGGGTAAAAGAAAAGCCTGCATTAATATGTGCTTTTGGACACACTTGTGTTACAGATTTAAGAGATATATACATATACTCTTTATGTATACTCTATATATACATATACTTTACATATACACAGTTTGATAGATTTCAATTTACTGCTGTTAGTGTCTGTTTAACTTAAGGTAGTAGGCAATTGAGGAAACAATCTTGAGCTAATGCATCAATGCTGGAGCATTCAACAAGTTCTTTCATGAATGTGAGACAATCTCTCAATGCTTGTGATGTTTACATTTATATTTTTGAATGAGCAAAACTAACTACCTTAATACAGAACAGTCATTAAGTTGATTTATTACACAGATGATTTAAAACCCAATCATATTATCGCACCCTCTTTAATCGATAACTGGAAATTGGATGCAATTTTATTTTTCCAGTACCATCAAGTCAGAGATAAACTAACACAGGACATGACCTGAACCATTCCCGAAACCCCAGCATTACTGGCACCCATTGGAGTGAGTGGGTGTACAGAGGAGGCTGTGCTTTAGTGATTCTGTTGTTACTGCTGTATATTTATTATTCACTGGCTGCTGCTCCTTATGATATGCCACAGCAATATGGATTGAAGAAATTTGTTATCTTTTTGATGCAGCTGGTGGCAACCTCCGTGTAATGCATGTTGGCCCAGTCCTGGTGTACCTCCCTCTGCACCAGATGCCCTGCTCCGCCAACTGTGACACCCAACAATGTCCCCCGACCCAAACCCAGCTGTAATCACTGCACTGATTGGCCATCCAAAGTGCCAAGCAGATTAAACGACCAGATTGGCCATCTAACCCAGAAGTGCAAGTTAGGCAAAGATTCTTAGTCAGGAGGACAGCAGATTGACATGATGGATGAAACGAGTGTTCCTATTGGCTATTTATGGCAGCCTCCTTGAAACCTTACAGCAGCGGACACTTGGTTGAGAGCTCCTGTGATATATCACATCCTGCAGTGAGTGCAATATTGTCTGATATATCACACCCTACATTCAGTGTAATATTGTCTGATATATCGTACCCTGAATTCAGTGCAATATTGTCTGAAATATCGCACCCTGCATTCAGTGCAATATTGTCTGATATATCGCACCCTGCATTGAGTGCAATATTGTCTGAAATATCGCACCCTGCATTCAGTGCAATATTGTCTGATATATCGCACCTTGCATTCAGTGCAATATTGTCTGATATATCGCACCCTGCATTGAGTGCAATATTGTCTGAAATATCGCACCCTGCATTCAGTGCAATATTGTCTGATCTGTCGTACCCTGCATTGAGTGCAATATTGTCTGAAATATCGCACCCTGCATTCAGTGCAATATTGTCTGATATGTCGTACCCTGCATTCAGTGCAATATTGTCTGATATATCGCACCCTGCATTGAGTGCAATATTGTCTGAAATATCGCACCCTGCATTCAGTGCAATATTGTCTGATATGTCGTACCCTGCATTCAGTGTAATATTGTCTGATATAACGCACCCTGCATTGAGTGCAATATTGTCTGATATATCACACCCTGCATTAGTGCAATATTGTCTGATATATCACACCCTGCATTCAGTGCAATATTATCTGATATATCACACCCTGCATTGAGTGTAATATTGTCTGATATATCACACCCTGCATTCAGTGTAATATTGTCTGATATATCACGCCCTGCATTAGTGCAATATTGTCTGATATATCACACCCTGCATTCAGTGCAATATTATCTGATATATCACACCCTGCATTGAGTGTAATATTGTCTGATATATCACACCCTGCATTCAGTGTAATATTGTCTGATATATCACACCCTGCATTCAGTGTAATATTGTCTGATATATCACACCCTGCATTCAGTGCAATATTGTCTGATATGTCGTACCCTGCATTCAGTGTAATATTATCTGATATATCACACCCTGCATTGAGTGTAATATTGTCTGATATATCACACCCTGCATTCAGTGCAATATTATCTGATATTTCGTACCCTGCATTGAGTGTAATATTGTCTGATATATCGTTCCCTGCATTCATTACAATATTGTCTGATATATCGTACCCTACATTGAGTGCAATATTGTCTGATATATCGTACCCTACATTGAGTGCAATATTGTCTGATATATCGTACCCTACATTGAGTGCAATATTGTCTGATCTATCGTTACCTGCATTGAGTGCAATATTGTCTGATATATCACACCCTGCATTCAGTGTAATATTGTTTGATATATCGCACCTGCATTCAGTGTAATGTTATCTGATATATCGCACCCTGCATTGAGTGTAATATTGTCTGATATATCGCACCCTGCATTCAGTGCAATATTATCTGATATATCGCACCCTGCATTCAGTGTAATATTGTTTGATATATCGCACCTGCATTCAGTGTAATATTATCTGATATATCGCACCCTGCATTCAGTGTAATATTGTTTGATATATCGCACCTGCATTCAGTGTAATATTATCTGATATATCGCACCCTGCATTCAGTGTAATATTGTCTGATATATCACACCCTGCATTCAGTGTAATATTGTCTGATATATCACACCCTGCATTCAGTGCAATATTGTCTGATATGTCGTACCCTGCATTCAGTGCAATATTATCTGATATATCACACCCTGCATTCAGTGTAATATTGTCTGAAATATCGCACCCTGCAGTGAGTGCAATATTGTCTGATATATCGTACCCTGCATTCAGTGCGACATTATTTCATATATCACACCCTGCATTCAGTGTAATATTGTCTGAAATATCGCACCCTGCAGTGAGTGCAATATTGTCTGATATATCGTACCCTGCATTCAGTGCAATATTGTCTGATATATCGTAACCTGCATTCAGTGCAATATTGTCTGATATATCGCACCCTGCATTGAGTGCAATATTGTCTGATATATCACACCCTGCATTAGTGCAATATTGTCTGATATATCACACCCTGCATTAGTGCAATATTGTCTGATATATCACACCCTGCATTCAGTGCAATATTATCTGATATATCACACCCTGCATTGAGTGTAATATTGTCTGATATATCACACCCTGCATTCAGTGTAATATTGTCTGATATATCACGCCCTGCATTAGTGCAATATTGTCTGATATATCACACCCTGCATTCAGTGCAATATTATCTGATATATCACACCCTGCATTGAGTGTAATATTGTCTGATATATCGTACCCTGCATTCAGTGTAATACTGTCTGCTATATCGTACCCTGCATTCAGTGCAATATTGTCTGATATATCGTACCCTGCATTCAGTGCAATATTGTCTGATATATCGTACCCTGCATTCATTACAATATTGTCTGATATCTCGTTCCCTGCATTGAGTGTAATATTGTCTGATATATCGTACCCTACATTCATTACAATATTGTCTGATATATCGTACCCTGCATTCAGTGTAATACTGTCTGATATATCGCACCCTGCAGTGAGTGTAATATTGTCTGATATATCGCACCCTGCATTCAGTGTAATATTGTCTGAGATATCGCACCCTGCATTGAGTGCAATATTGTCTGATATATCGTACCCTGCATTGAGTGTAATATTGTCTGATATATCGTACCCTGCATTCATTACAATATTGTCTGATATATCGTACCCTGCATTGAGTGTAATATTGTCTGATATATCGTACCCTGCATTCATTACAATATTGTCTGATATATCGTACCCTGCATTCAGTGTAATATTATCTGATATATCGTACCCTGCATTGAGTGCAATATTGTCTGATATATCGTTCCCTGCATTCATTACAATATTGTCTGATATATCGTACCCTGCATTGAGTGCAATATTGTCTGATATATCGTACCCTGCATTCAGTGCAATATTGTCTGATATATCGTACCCTGCATTCAGTGCAATATTGTCTGGTATATCGTACCCTGCATTGAGTGTAATATTGTCTGATATATCGTACCCTACATTGAGTGCAATATTGTCTGATATATCGTTCCCTGCATTCATTACAATATTGTCTGATATATCGTACCCTGCATTGAGTATAATATTGTCTGATATATCGTACCCTACATTGAGTGCAATATTGTCTGATATATCGTACCCTACATTGAGTGCAATATTGTCTGATATATCGTACCCTGCATTCAGTGTAATATTGTCTGATATATCGTACCCTGCATTCAGTACAATATTGTCTGATCTATCGTTACCTGCATTGAGTGCAATATTGTCTGATATATCGTTCCCCGCATTCATTTCAATATTGTCTGATATATCGTACCCTGCATTCAGTACAATATTGTCTGATCTATCGTTACCTGCATTGAGTGCAATATTGTCTGATATATCATACCCTGCATTCAGTGTAATATTGTCTGGTATATCGTACCCTGCATTCAGTGTAATATTGTCTGGTATATCACACCCTGCATTCAGTGTAATATTGTCTGGTATATCACACCCTGCATTCAGTGCAATATTGTCTGGTATATCGTACCCTGCATTCAGTGCAATATTATCTGATATATCGTACCCTGCATTCAGTGTAATATTGTCTGATATATCGCACCCTGCATTGAGTGTAATATTATCTGATATATCGTACCCTGCATTCAGTGTAATATTGTCTGATATATCGCACCCTGCATTCAGTGCAATATTATCTGATATATCGTACCCTGCATTCAGTGCAATATTGTCTGACATATCGCACCCTGCATTCAGTGCAATATTATCTGATATATCACACCCTGCATTCAGTGTAATATTGTCTGATATATCACACCCTGCATTCAGTGTAATATTGTCTGATATATCACACCCTGCATTCAGTGCAATATTGTCTGATATGTCGTACCCTGCATTCAGTGCAATATTATCTGATGTATCACACCCTGCATTCAGTGTAATATTGTCTGAAATATCGCACCCTGCAGTGAGTGCAATATTGTCTGATATATCGTACCCTGTATTCAGTGTAATATTGTCTGATATATCGTACCCTGCATTCAGTGCAATATTGTCTGATATATCGTACCCTGCATTCAGTGTAATATTGTCTGATATATCGTACCCTGCATTCAGTGCAATATTGTCTGATATATCGTACCCTGCATTCAGTGTAATATTGTCTGATATATCACACCCTGCATTCAGTGTAATATTGTCTGATATATCACACCCTGCATTCAGTGTAATATTGTCTGATATAGCGTACCCTGCATTCAGTGTAATATTGTCTGATATATCGTACCCTGCATTCAGTGTAATATTGTCTGATATATCGTACCCTGCATTCAGTGTAATATTGTCTGGTATATCGTACCCTGCATTCAGTGTAATATTGTCTGATATATCACACCCTGCATTCAGTGTAATATTGTCTGATATATCACACCCTGCATTCAGTGTAATATTGTCTGATATAGCGTACCCTGCATTCAGTGTAATATTGTCTGATATATCGTACCCTGCATTCAGTGTAATATTGTCTGATATATCGTACCCTGCATTCAGTGGAATATTGTCTGAGATATCGCACCCTGCATTGAGTGCAATATTGTCTGATATATCGTACCCTGCATTGAGTGTAATATTGTCTGATATATCGTACCCTGCATTCATTACAATATTGTCTGATATATCGTACCCTGCATTGAGTGTAATATTGTCTGATATATCGTACCCTGCATTCATTACAATATTGTCTGATATATCGTACCCTGCATTCAGTGTAATATTATCTGATATATCGTACCCTGCATTGAGTGCAATATTGTCTGATATATCGTTCCCTGCATTCATTACAATATTGTCTGATATATCGTACCCTGCATTGAGTGCAATATTGTCTGATATATCGTACCCTGCATTCAGTGCAATATTGTCTGATATATCGTACCCTGCATTCAGTGCAATATTGTCTGGTATATCGTACCCTGCATTGAGTGTAATATTGTCTGATATATCGTACCCTACATTGAGTGCAATATTGTCTGATATATCGTTCCCTGCATTCATTACAATATTGTCTGATATATCGTACCCTGCATTGAGTATAATATTGTCTGATATATCGTACCCTACATTGAGTGCAATATTGTCTGATATATCGTACCCTACATTGAGTGCAATATTGTCTGATATATCGTACCCTGCATTCAGTGTAATATTGTCTGATATATCGTACCCTGCATTCAGTACAATATTGTCTGATCTATCGTTACCTGCATTGAGTGCAATATTGTCTGATATATCGTTCCCCGCATTCATTTCAATATTGTCTGATATATCGTACCCTGCATTCAGTACAATATTGTCTGATCTATCGTTACCTGCATTGAGTGCAATATTGTCTGATATATCATACCCTGCATTCAGTGTAATATTGTCTGGTATATCGTACCCTGCATTCAGTGTAATATTGTCTGGTATATCACACCCTGCATTCAGTGTAATATTGTCTGGTATATCACACCCTGCATTCAGTGCAATATTGTCTGGTATATCGTACCCTGCATTCAGTGCAATATTATCTGATATATCGTACCCTGCATTCAGTGTAATATTGTCTGATATATCGCACCCTGCATTGAGTGTAATATTATCTGATATATCGTACCCTGCATTCAGTGTAATATTGTCTGATATATCGCACCCTGCATTCAGTGCAATATTATCTGATATATCGTACCCTGCATTCAGTGCAATATTGTCTGACATATCGCACCCTGCATTCAGTGCAATATTATCTGATATATCACACCCTGCATTCAGTGTAATATTGTCTGATATATCACACCCTGCATTCAGTGTAATATTGTCTGATATATCACACCCTGCATTCAGTGCAATATTGTCTGATATGTCGTACCCTGCATTCAGTGCAATATTATCTGATGTATCACACCCTGCATTCAGTGTAATATTGTCTGAAATATCGCACCCTGCAGTGAGTGCAATATTGTCTGATATATCGTACCCTGTATTCAGTGTAATATTGTCTGATATATCGTACCCTGCATTCAGTGCAATATTGTCTGATATATCGTACCCTGCATTCAGTGTAATATTGTCTGATATATCGTACCCTGCATTCAGTGCAATATTGTCTGATATATCGTACCCTGCATTCAGTGTAATATTGTCTGATATATCACACCCTGCATTCAGTGTAATATTGTCTGATATATCACACCCTGCATTCAGTGTAATATTGTCTGATATAGCGTACCCTGCATTCAGTGTAATATTGTCTGATATATCGTACCCTGCATTCAGTGTAATATTGTCTGATATATCGTACCCTGCATTCAGTGTAATATTGTCTGGTATATCGTACCCTGCATTGAGTGTAATATTGTCTGATATATCGCACCCTGCATGCAGTGCAATATTATCTGATATATCGCACCCTGCATTCAGTGTAATATTGTCTGATATATCACACCCTGCATTCAGTGTAATATTGTCTGATATATCACACCCTGCATTCAGTGCAATATTGTCTGATATGTCGTACCCTGCATTCAGTGTAATATTGTCTGATATATCACACCCTGCATTCAGTGTAATATTGTCTGATATATCACACCCTGCATTCAGTGTAATATTATCTGATATATCACACCCTGCATTCAGTGTAATATTGTCTGAAATATCGCAACCTGCAGTGAGTGCAATATTGTCTGATATATCGTACCCTGCATTCAGTGCAATATTATTTGATATATCGTACCCTGCATTCAGTGTAATACTGTCTGATATATCGTACCCTGCATTCAGTGCAATATTGTCTGATATATCGTACCCTGCATTCAGTGCAATATTGTCTGATATATCATACCCTGCATTCAGTGTAATATTGTCTGAGATATCGCACCCTGCATTGAGTGTAATATTGTCTGATATATCGTACCCTACATTGAGTGCAATATTGTCTGATATATCGTTCCCTGCATTCATTACAATATTGTCTGATATATCGTACCCTGCATTGAGTATAATATTGTCTGATATATCGTACCCTACATTGAGTGCAATATTGTCTGATATATTGTACCCTACATTGAGTGCAATATTGTCTGATATATCGTACCCTGCATTCAGTGTAATATTGTCTGATATATCGTACCCTACATTGAGTGCAATATTGTCTGATATATCGTTCCCTGCATTCATTTCAATATTGTCTGATATATCATACCCTGCATTCAGTGTAATATTGTCTGACATATCGTACCCTGCATTCAGTGTAATATTGTCTGATATATCGCACCCTGCATTCAGTGTAATATTGTCTGATATATCACACCCTGCATTCAGTGTAATATTGTCTGATATATCGTACCCTGCATTCAGTGTAATAATGTCTGGTATATCACACCCTGCATTCAGTGCAATATTATCTGATATATCGTACCCTGCATTCAGTGTAATATTGTCTGATATATCGCACCCTGCATTCAGTGTAATATTATCTGATATATCGCACCCTGCATTGAGTGTAATATTGTCTGATATATCGCACCCTGCATTCAGTGCAATATTATCTGATATATCACACCCTGCATTCAGTGTAATATTGTCTGATATATCACACCCTGCATTCAGTGTAATATTGTCTGATATATCACACCCTGCATTCAGTGCAATATTGTCTGATATGTCGTACCCTGCATTCAGTGCAATATTATCTGATATATCACACCCTGCATTCAGTGTAATATTGTCTGAAATATCGCACCCTGCAGTGAGTGCAATATTGTCTTATATATCGTACCCTGCATTCAGTGTAATATTGTCTGATATATCGTACCCTGCATTCAGTGCAATATTGTCTGATATATCGCACCCTGCATTCAGTGTAATATTGTCTGGTATATCGCACCCTGCATTCAGTGCAATATTGTCTGATAGATCGCACCCTGCATTCAGTGCAATATTGTCTGATATATCGCACCCTGCATTCAGTGTAATATTGTCTGATATATCGTACCCTGCATTCAGTGCAATATTGTCTGATGTATCGCACCCTGCATTCAGTGTAATATTGTCTGATATATCGCACCCTGCAGTGAGTGCAATATTGTCTGATATATCGTACCCTGCATTCAGTGTAATATTGTCTGATATATCGTACCCTGCATTCAGTGCAATATTGTCTGATATATCGTACCCTGCATTCAGTGCAATATTGTCTGATATATCGTACCCTGCATTCAGTGTAATATTGTCTGATATATCGTACCCTGCATTCAGTGGAATATTGTCTGAGATATCGCACCCTGCATTGAGTGCAATATTGTCTGATATATCGTACCCTGCATTCATTACAATATTGTCTGATATATCGTACCCTGCATTCAGTGTAATATTGTCTGATATATCGTACCCTGCATTCAGTGCAATATTGTCTGATATATCGTACCCTGCATTGAGTATAATATTGTCTGATATATCGTACCCTGCATTCATTACAATATTGTCTGATATATCGTACCCTGCATTCAGTGTAATACTGTCTGATATATCGTACCCTGCATTCAGTGCAATATTGTCTGATATATCGTACCCTGCATTCAGTGTAATATTGTCTGAGATATCGCACCCTGCATTGAGTGCAATATTGTCTGATATATCGTACCCTGCATTCAGTGTAATATTGTCTGATATATCGTACCCTGCATTCAGTGCAATATTGTCTGGTATATCGTACCCTGCATTTAGTGTAATATTGTCTGATATATCACACCCTGCATTCAGTGCAATATTGTCTGATATATCGCACCCTGCATTCAGTGTAATATTGTCTGATATATCGCACCCTGCATTCAGTGTAATATTGTCTGATATATCGCACCCTGCATTCAGTGCAATATTGTCTGATATATCGCACCCTGCATTCAGTGCAATATTGTCTGATATATCGTACCCTGCATTCAGTGCAATATTGTCTGATATATCGCACCCTGCATTGAGTGCAATATTGTCTGCAATATTGCACCCTGCATTCAGTGCAATAATGTCTGCTGTAGCACTCCCTTATTCAATGCAATATTTTCTGACATACCATGCTCCTTGTTCAGTGTAATAATGTCTGATATAGCACATTGCTTATTCCGTGTAATTATGCCTGATATGCCACAGCCCCTATTCATATATACTTCATCCTTCACTTGCTACAATACTCTGATATATTGTTTCCTTATTCAATGTTGCACTGTCTTTCCCATGTGCTTTCTGACTGACCCTTTATTGGTGCAGGTGACTCAGGGACAGATGAAGGACTGCATTAAGCAGGAATTTGCTAAGATGAGGCAACTGGTGACTGAGGAAGAGCGCAAGGCCCTGCACCTGGTGGACCTGCAGGAGGCAGTGGCTACAGCGCATGTAGCCGAGCTGATCGCTGAGATAAACGTCACCATGGAAAAGCTCACAGAGGAGATGCAGGAGATCACAAGGCAGCTGAATGCCTTCAACCAGCTGGCACTGCTGAAACCTAAGGTAAGGGATGCTTGCTCACTGAATTGTAGATATGTGTGCAAGGACTGAATGAGCAAAACCCATAAGGATGGTGCTGACTACTCTTATTGGAATTAAAGCTCCCACTCAAATTCCCAATTGCACCCCACCAACACTGGTGGTAGTACCAACTGCTAGTTAGGTGAGAGGCCGGGTAGAAAACTTGGTTTGGCATAACAGAAAGCCTCTGTGAACACGAGAGAGAAGTTATAATTAATATTTTAAAATTACAGACTTGCTCAAGTAAGTTTTCCTGTATTTTGAAAATCCTAGCTGCCTGTTTAATTTTTTTCCACATCGCTTGACTTATCTTGCATCTGCTGGGATGGTGTGAGTCAAATGCTTGCTAACCACCTGCATTTGCTGTTCTTGATCTTGGATGCCAGGTATTGAGCTTAATGTGTGCCCAGTCCTGCAGACAGCTGGATACCCCGATGTACTTGAGCCTCCATGGCTGAAGTGCTTTTCTTGAAGGACATGACCCTTCAAGAAATCGGGTGCAGATCATAAGGGGGTGAAATAGGTCAATGGCAGCCGCGCAAAATAGCCCCGTAGCGACCCAGCAGCCCATTTTACACCAAGCCCAATTATAATGCTGCCTAAATGCAAGTAATTTTTCCTGATAGATGGGTAACGCAGAGAAAAAGTCCCATGTGCAAATGTACAGAACAGCACTCAGTGCGATTGTCATCAGTCAGGTGGCTCAAACTGATTATTTGTATTGTTTCTTTGCAGGTTATTGAAGATAAACCCAGGTACAGTGATTCATATGGTCCTCATTTTTAATACCATAATATTTTACTGTATGCAACAAGAAGCACAGTCACCAAGGTCTCTGATTCCTATAGATGGCTACTGCATTTTATACAGGACTGACACGGTCGCTGTGTTTTATACAGGGACTGACATGGTCACTGCATGCCATACATACTGACAGGGTAACCGTGTGTTATACAGTGACTGACACCGTCACTGTGAGTGCCACAGAGTCATTACAGCACAGAAGGAGGCCATTCAGCCCATCGGGTTCATGCTGGCTCTCCGGAGAGCAGTCCAGTCAGTCCCATTTCCTAACTCTAGCCCCATAGCCCTGCAAGTTTATTTCCCGCACGTGCCTATCCAATTTCCTTTTGAAATCATTGATCGTCCCTGCTTCCACCACTCACATGGGTAGAGAATTCCAAGTTATTACCACTCGCTGCGTAAAAATGTTCTTCCTCACATCCCACCCCCCATACCTCTTACCCAAACCCTTAAATCTGTGTTCCCCAGTGCTTGTACCATCAGCTAATGGAAGAGCTTTTCTTTGCCTACCTTATCTAAACCAGTCATAATCTTGTACACCTCTGTCAAATCTCCCCTTAATCTCCTTTGCTCTAAGGAGAACAACCCCAGCTTTTCCAACCTAGCCTTGTAACTAAAATCCCCCATGACTGGAATCATTCTGGTAAATCTCCTCTGCACCCTCTCAAGGACCTTCACATCTTTCCTAAAGTGTGGTGACCATAACTAGATGCAGTATTCCAGTTATGGCCTAACCAAAGCTTTATAAAGGTTCAGCATAACATTTTTTAAATTCATTCATGGGATGTGGGCGATGCTGGCCAGGCCAGCATTTATTGCCCATCCCTAATTGCCCTTGAGAAGATGATGGTGAGCTGCCTTCTTGAACCGCTGCAGTCCATTTGGGGTAGGTATACCCACAGTGCTGTTAGGAAGGGAGTTCCAGGATTTTGACCCAGCAACAGTGAAGGAATGGCGATATAGTTCCAAGTCAGGATGGTGTGTGACTTGGAGGGGAACTTGCAGGTGGTGGTGTTCCCATGTATTTGCTGCCCTTGTCCTTCTAGTTGGTAGAGGTCGCGGGTTGGAAGGTGCTGTCTAAGGAGCCTTGGTGCATTGCTGCAGTGCCTCTTGTAGATGGTACACATTGCTGCCACTGTGCGTCGGTGGTGAAGGGAGTAAATGTTTGTAGATGGGGTGCCAGTCAAGCGGGCTGCTTTGTCCTGGATGGTGTCGAGCTTCTTGAGTGTTGTTGGAGCTGCACCCATCCAGGCAAGTGGAGAGTATTCCATCACACTCCTGACTTGTGCCTTGTAGATGGTGGACAGGCTTTGGGGAGTCAGGAGGTGACTTACTCGCCTGCTTTTGTGCTCAATATCTCTACTTAGAAAGCCCAAGATCCCATTTGCTTTGCTAGCTACTCTCTCAATGTTTCTTGCCACCTTCAAAGATCTGCACACATGAACCTCACCAATCCCCACCCCAGGTCCCTCTGTTCTTTAGAATACTCTTTAGAACTGTTGTTATGACAGAGTTGGGAGGAGTGCACTGTCTTTTCTAGTTCCACTTCTCCACAGGTCACAACATATATTTAAATGTTTACCTGGTTACCGATGTGCTCAATCGCATACTCTATTCTTCATCCCAGAATAAAATGTACCAACCAGGTTTCTTTAATAAACAACAAAATTATCAGTTTATTTTAAAATAAGCATTAACCAATAGCAAACATTAACACACAGATTGAACTATGAAAGTTCCCTTTTGCCTTAGCCCCTTAACCAAAAAATAGAGATTTTCTGTTTAGAGCTCTGTTACAAAAAAAGAATTATTTGGCCAAACACTTGCTCATTCTGAAGAAAAAAGAAAAGATATGGAGAGATGTCAGTTGCCTCTTTTTGGTTTGGCGTCCCAAATATGCGTAGACGGATGTCACTGGGAGCTTTCTAGAACAGTTCTTTTCAAGCAACGTTGAAGATCAGTTTGGCAGGCTTTTGAGGAGAAATGCAGCATCAGTTTCTCTGTTTCTTACACTTGATTCTCAGGAAGTTCTTAAAAGAAATGGAAGAGGGTGAGCTGATGGTGGCTGCTGTCTTGGCTGGTTTTCTCCAGCTGCCTTCAAATCAGTTCACACCCCAACACACAGTCCAAATCAAAACCAAAAACAATCTCAAGAGTCAAGCCTCCTGATCCCTATAAATCTTGTCCTGTTACTTCTCCGTAAACATCACCCCTCAAATTTAAAAGCCCCCTGCTGGGTATTTATCTTAAGATGGGTGACTGCCAGTAAATGTTTTTTCAAACAAGACCTTTCAGTTTCCTCTCAATGATCCCAGTTTAAAAAACATCAATGGAATCCTTTTCATTTTTCCTGAATAAAACAATGTCCATAATTCTAAAATACATGAGTCCTCAAAAAAAACTTAACAAAAAATGTAGAACCACCGTGTAACACTGTGAAATTAAGTATATATTGCCTCTCATTTTCCCTTCTGCCAAAATGTATCACCTCTTACGTCTTTGTATTAAATTTCACCGGCAACTTGTCTGCCCATTCTGCTAGCCTATCTATGTCCTGTTGCAGTTGATTTGTATCACCCTCACTCTTTTCCACACCTCCAAGTTGCATCGACAAATTTTGAAATTTTACTCTGTATTCCAGATCTAACTGTCACTCCACCTGCTAAAAATGAGGCATATTAATTTTGTTAAATGAACATTGATTTTAAACTGTTGCTGGAGTGAAGAAAGGACTTGTTAAAAAAAATCACCAGATACTTGGCTGGAAAAACATTTGCATACTAACAGACAGTGCTTGGAGAGATAAAGGACTATTCCCTGGTCTACATAACCCAAAATGGACTGTGATCACCAGACATTGAAGGTGAGGAAGCTCACATTCCAGGATGACTGCTAAGATGGCAGAATCCATAAACGGAAGTGGTCAAACCAGCCAGTCACATGACTAAACTGTTGGGCAACCTGGGGCTTTTTGAATTGTGCCACAGAAAAAGGCAGAAGGCTATTGAAACTGAAGCTGGAGCAAGGAAGCCTCTCCCTCTCTCGCTCTTTTGCTTTCTCCCCAAGCCATTGAACCCATGGAAGACACGTAAACCTCGAGAGAAAAGACACCGACCTTGAAACAAATTGAAGCGTGAACTGGGCCCCAACGCACAGCAGGACTGACTGGCAACTAAAGACTCCACATTGAACTGAAAGAACTGTAACTACCAGATATTGCCTCAAATCTTTTCCCCTTTATTCCCTCTACTTTTTCTGTCTCCATCTGCATGTGTGTTTCTCGCAGATGCAAACGAGCGTGGTTGCATCGCATATTCGTAGTCGTTAACCGGATTAAAGTTTAAGATTAATAAACTTCCACCTTTCTTGTTTAAATCTAAGGAAACCTGTCTGATTTAGTTGCCTTACAATTGGGGCAGTGAACAAGGATTTACTGAAGGGGAGCTAAAACACAGTCTTTTAAAAAATTAAACTCTCTTACGGTTAAACCAGGAAAAGGCTGAGAGGGAACCCCTAGACCCCTCTCACCTGGTCGTAACAGAAATTTGGGGGCTCATCTGGTAATTGACCCACAGACAAATGAGAAGTTGGAAGTGAAAAGCCAAATTGTTCCCAATCAAAAAAAGAGAAAAGATTTTCTTGTGGTTATGTGTGCTGGAATACTAACATGTATGTGATTGAAACTGGTAGCTCCCCAAGCCAGGGTGAAGTAACTTGGGATAAGTTAAAAGCACTGTCTGTGGAGGAGTTGAGGAAAATGGCTGAGCAGTGTGAGATCACTGTAATTGGCAAGGCTAGGAAGTCTGAACTCCTAAGGCTAGTGGCCAATCATTTTTCCCTCGAATCTGAAGAAACAGAAACTGGGTTCGAAGTAGACTTTGAGAGGGTATTGCTAGCAAAGATACAATTGGAACAGAGGAAACTTGAATTTGAGGAAAGAGAAAAAGAGAGACAGTATCGAGGGAAAGAAAGAGCCTTCCAGAAGGAACATGAAGAAGAGAGAGGGAGGAGAGAAAGAAAGCAAGAGACGAGAGAGAAAGAGAAAGAAACATAGAAACATAGAAAATAGGAGCAGGAGTAGGCCATTTGGCCCTTCGAGCCTGCTCCGCCATTCATTAAGATCATGGCTGATCATCCAACTCAGTAGCCTGTTCCGGCTTTCGCCCCATACCCTTTGATCCCTTTAGACCCAAGAGTAATATCTAACTCCTTTTTGCAAACATTCAATGGCCTCAACTGCTTTCTGTGGTAGCGAGTTCCACAGGCTCACCACTCTCTGGGTGAAGATATTTCTCCTCATCTCAGTCCTGAAAGGTTTACCCCGTATCCTTCGACTATGACCCCTGGTTCTGGACTCCCTCACCATCAGGAAAATCCTTCCTGCATCTACCCTGTCAAGTCCTGTTAGAATTTTATAGGTTTCTATGAGATCCCTCCTCATTCTTCTGAACTCCAGCGAATATAATCCTAACCGACCTCATATGTCAGTCCCGCCATCCCAGGAATCTGTCTGATAAACCTTCGCTGCACTCCCTATATAGCAAGAACATCCTTCCTCAGATAAGGAGACCAAAACTGCACACAATATTCCAGGTGTAGCCTCACCAAGGCCCTGTATAATTGCTGCAAGACATCCCTGCTCCTGTACTCGAATCCTCTTGCTATGAAGACCAACATACCATTTGTCTTTTTTACCACCTGTTGCACCTGCTTGCTTATCTTCAGCGACTGGTGTACGAGAACACCCAGGTCTTGCTGCATATTCCCCTCTCTCAGTTTATAGCCATTCAGATAATAATCTGCCTTCCTGTTTTTGCCACCAAAGTAGACAACCTCACATTTATCCACATTATACTGCATCTGCCATGCATTAGCCCACTCACTCAACTTGTCCAAATCACCCTGAAGCCTCTCTGCATCCTTCTCACAACTCACCCTCCCATCCAGTTTTGCGTCATCTGCAAATTTGGAGATATTACATTTAGTTACCTCATTTAAATCATTCATGTATATTGTGAATAGCTGGGGTCCTACCACCGATCCCTGCGGTACCCCACTAATCACTGCCTGCCATTCGGAAAAAGACCCATTTTTCCCTACTCTTTGTTTCCTGTCCGCCAACCAATTTTCTATCCATCGCAATACACTACCCCAATCCCATGCACTTTAATTTTATATGCTAATCTCTTATGTGGGACTTTGTCGAAAGCCTTCTGAAAGTCCAAATAAACCACATCCACTGGCTCCCCCTCATCAACTCTACTAGTTACATCCTCGAAGAATTCTAGTAGATTTGTCAAGCATGATTTCCCTTTCGTAAATCCATGCTGACTCTGTATGATTCTACCACTGTTGTCCAAGTGCTCTGCTATAAAACTTTTGATAATGGACTCTAGAATTTTCCCCACTACCGACGTCAGGCTGACTGATCTATAATTCCCTGCTTTCTCTCTACCTCCTTTTTAAATAGTGGGGTTACATTTGCTCCCCTCCAATCTGTAGGAAGCGTTTCAGAGTCTATTGAATCTTGGAAGATGACCACTAATGCATCCACTATTTCTGGGGCCACTTCCTTAAGTACTCTGGGATGCATACCATCAGGCCCTGGGGATTTATCGGCCTTCAATCCCATCAATTTCCCCAACACCATTTCTCTACTAATACTGATTTCTTTCAGTTCCTCTCTCTCACTAAGCCTTGTGTTCCCCAACATTTCTGGTATGATATTTGTGTCCTCCTTTGTGAAGACAGAACTAAAGTATGCATTTAGTTGGTCAGCCATTTCTTTATTCCCCATAATAAATTCCCGTTTCTGACTGTAAGGTACCTACATTTGTCTTCACCAATCTTTTTCTCTTCACATATCTATAGATACTTTTACAGTCAGTTTTTATGTTCCCCGCAAGCTTGCTCTTGTACTTTATTTGCCCCAGAACCTTCCAGAAAGAATGCAAAGAGAGAGAGCTGAGGCGGCTTGAGTTAACTATGGGATGACAGAGTGATCCCAATGAAAGCACAGCCAATATGGAGGAGCATAATTCAGTACTGGGTACAGCAATGTTAAAACTCTCCCAGCTGATTCCAAAATTCAATGAGGGAGACGTGGAAATGTTTTTCGTATCTTTTGAAAAACTGGCAAGGTAGTTAAAGTGGCCAACTGAGGCTTGCACTCCGCTGTTACAGAGTAAATTAGTAGGAAAAGCCCATGAGGTTTATTCCCTGTTGCCAGATGAGAGTTCATCAAATTATGAACTGACAAAAAATGCTATCCTCGGGGCATATGAGTTAGTACCGGAAGCCTATCGCCAAAAGTTTAGAACCCTCAAGAAGCAAGCTGATTTTGACCAGTGGCTGAGGGCTCTTAAAGTACAGCTCAGAGAAGTAATTCTGCTAGAGGAATTTAAAATCTCTCTCCCACTCTCCATAAAGACACATGCAGAGGAACAGAAGGCTCATAGAGCCCGGCAAACCGCAGTTCTGGCCGATGAGTTTGCTGTCATTCACAAGTCAGTTTCCCAGGGGAAAACCTTTCCTAATCACCCCCACAAATCCGAAAAGGGTGGGAAGGGACTATCCGCCCAGGCAGTCCTGGGAGGGAAAGAAAAGCAGGAGACACAGGGGGCTCTCCTCAAGCCAAAATGGAAGGTTCTGTAAGCAAGAGCGAGACCTGGAGACCTGTGTGCTTCTGTTGTAATAAAGCAGGGCATTTAAAAGTTGACTGCTGGAAACTAAAGGGAAAACCTCTAGGGTTAATCAGGGCACCCCCACTCAGTGAAGAAGGGACCCTGATGGAAAGCACAGCAGAACAAGCTGTGGTTTTAATTGCAGTAAGAGTGAGACCCAGGAAGTCTACCGCTGCAAGTGCAGGAAAATGTAATAGGATTCCTGAGGGTTATCAGAGTTTTGTGTCTGAAAGGTGGCGCAGTGGTTAGCACCGCAGCCTCACAGCTCCAGCGACCCGGGTTCAATTCTGGGTGCTGCCTGTGTGGAGTTTGCAAGTTCTCCCTGTGTCTGCGTGGGTTTTCTCCGGGTGCTTCGGTTTCCTCCCACATGCCAAAGACTTGCAGGTTGATAGGTAAATTGGCCTTTATAAATTGCCCCTAGTATAGATAGGTGGTAGGGAAATATAGGGACAGGTGTGAATGTGGTAGGAATATGGAATTAGTGTAGGATTAGTATAAATGGGTGGTTGATGGTCGGCACAGACTCGGTGGGCCGAAGGGCCTGTTTCAGTGCTGTATCTCTAAATAAAATAAACAAACTCCATACCCCTCGAGTGGGACAAGCAAGCCCATAGTAATCCTCTCGGACACAGGGGCCACTAGATCCCTTTTGCTGTGAAAAGGCCTGACCTTTCCCCTCAGAGAGTGCAATAAACTCCAGAATGCTGGTGAATGATGTTGGAGGGCAGTGTATGCCTGTACCTTTATACCAAGTGCACTTGGAGTGCGACCTAGTTTTGGGACCGGTGACCGTAGGGATTGTCCCTAGTTTGCCTGTGGACGGGGTTGACCTGCTCCTAGCTAATAATTTGGCGGGGATGAAGGTGGTAGCTTCCCCAGTAGTGAAAGAGAGACCGAAGGAGATCAGAGAAACAGGGCAGTGGCAGGAGACGATCCCCTGAAGTTTCCCTGAATGTGTAATGAGTGAGGCCATGATCAAACCAGTTCCCCCAGAGGAGACTGCATCGGCACTGCAGGCAGATGACCATGAGGTCTATCTGTCTGAAACTTCCTTTGGAAAGTTTGAATACCTAGGGAATGAATTAAATGGATCTTCCCTAGCTGAGGCTCAGCGAGCTGACCCAGTATTGCGAGAGTTAGAACAGGCTGCCCAGTCTGAAATTGAAGCAGAGGGAGTTCCTGATTGTTACTACTTAAAAAATAAGGTACTGTTGAGGAAATGGAGTTCTCCTCACAGACCTGAGGGCAAGTGGTTCACCAGTTAGTGGTGCCGCAGAGGTACCGGAGAGAAATAGTAAGAATGGCCCATGAGATTGCAATGACTGTACATGTCGGTATAGGAAAAACCAAAGCCCGCATAAGACAGCAGTTTGACTGGCCAAAACTCCACAAAGATGTGGTGGAGTACTGCAGGAGTTGCGACATGTGCCAGGTTGAGGGGGAACCCCAACCTACGGTGAAATCTGCACCCCTAAGTCCTGTATCAATGTTTGGAGGACCCTCCAGCAGAGGGCGGGTAAGCTGTAAGTGACCCCTGCCGAGAACAAAAGGGGACAGGCAGGCACAAGGCTGGCAACAGGTTAGAAAGGAATAAGGGAAAAGGGACCAAGAGGGCAGGTTAAAGGAAGTCCGGGAAGAATCCCAGAAAAAAACCCCTACTGTCCGGTCAGCCAACCCTGAAATATTTGAAAACGTAGACCCCACATCCTCCTATGTAAATGCAGACAGTAAAAGCACCCCACCAGAGTTGCTAACAGCATTTACAGGAACCTGCAGAGACAAAGAAAGTCCTCAAAACGGCAGGGAAACCGTGAGGGTGATGCCTAGTCAAAGTGACACAAGGGAGTGCAGTAGAATTTGGACAAATACCCGCAAGCAGGAGTGTCCCAGAGGACAAAGGGAAGATTAGCAAAGAATCCAACCCCACAGTCAGGAAAAAAGGGAACCAGTCATCACCTGAAGTGAAAAGCCCTTGCATGACTCATCAAGGCACTGAAAGAGAGTTCAGAGTAGAACCGCCCACTACCACTGCCCCTGAACAGAACTCCAACCTAGGACTAATTAAACCTAACCCTCCCCACCCACCCCCACCCCCCACCGCCCGCAGACCTCAACAAGAACAAAGACTCCTTTAGGCAGCCATGGACATGTGCAAACTGAAAGAAATGCCCCAAAAACCATATGTTTATTGGGATGCCAGAAAGGGCCATTTAAAGCAGCACTGATACCAAGAAAAGACAGAATGTAACAATTGTTAGGGTTCTGAATGAATGCGAGAGATGCATGTGTGTGTTTCTGTCCTTATCTTCTCTCTAGTCCCTTTTAACGAAATGCACTTTTTGAAAAAATTGCATTTCATTCCATTGGGTGTGGAGGTGTTATACAGACCCCCACCTGCCGAGAATGAGGCATATTAATTTTGTTATATGAACATTGATTTTAAACTTGCTGGAGTGAAGAAAGGACTTGTTTCAAAAAATCAGCAGACACTTGGCTGGAAAAACATTTGCATACTAAGAGACAGTGCTTGGAGAGAAAAAGGACAATTCCCTGTTCCACCTAACCCAAAATTGACTGTGATCATCAGACATTGAAGGTGAGAACGCTCACATTACAGGATGACTGCTAAGATGGTAGAATCCACAAACAGAAGTGGTCAAACCAGCCAGTCACATGACTAACCTGTTGGGCAACCTGGGGTTTTTTGAATTGTGCCATAGAAAAAGGCAGAAGGCTGTTGAAACTGAAGCTGGAGCAAGGAAGCCTCTCTCTCTCTCTCTCTCTCGCTTTCTCCCCAAACCATTGGACCCACGAATGACACGTAAACCTCAAGAGAGGGAAGACTCTGACCTCAAAACAAGTTGAAGTGTGAACTGGGCCTCAACGAACAGCAGGACTGACTGGCAACCAAAGACTCCACATTGAACCTAAAGGACTGTAACTACCAGATATTGCCTCATATCTTTTCCCCTTTATTCCCTCTACTTTATCTGTCTCTATCTGCGTGTGTGTTTATCGCGTATGCATGTGAGCGTGGTCGCGTTGCATATTCGTAGTCGTTAACCGGATTAGAGTTTAAGATTAATAAACTTCCACCTTTCTTGTTTAAATCTTAGGAAACTGGTCTGATTTTCTTTGCCTTATAATTGAGGCAGTGAACAAGGATTCACTGAAGGGAAGCTAAAAACACGGTGTTTTAAAATTAAACCCTCTTACAGTTAGACCAGACAAAGACTGAGAGAATCCCTAGACCACTTCTCAACTGGTCGTAACACTAAGTCATTTATTTTATCAAGAAAGCAGTAGTCCTAGCACTGAACCATGGAGAACACCACTGTCTGCCATCGTCCAGTTTGAAAAACAACCATTTACCACAACTTACTGTTTTCTGTCCTTAAACCAATGTTTTATTCTAGTTGACACTGACCCTCCTATTCCATGATCCTCAATTTTGGGTAACAGCATCATATGTGATACTTTGTCAAACACTTTCTTAAAATCCATGTAGACAACATCCATTGCATTCCCTTCTTCAACCTCCTCTGTTACTTCATTAAAAAAAATCTAATTAGTTTAGTCAAGCAAATCCATCCTTAATTAGCTCAAACCTCTCCAAGTGCCTGTTGAATTTTAACCTGATTATTGTTTCTAAAACCTTACCCACAACTGATGTTCAGCTGACCGGCCTTCAGTTACTAGCAACGTCCTTACACCCTTTCTAGAGAAACTTGGAAGATTATGGCAAGCCCTTCCATTATCTCCATCCCCACTTCTCTTAGCAACCTGGGTGCAAGCAGGTAGAAGATTTTTGGGTTCCCTTTTATGTTGACTGCTGTTCTATTCTCTCATTCTCTCTTTGCCAGTCTTATTTTCCTCTTCACTTCCCCTCTCAACTTATTGTATTTGGCGTGGCTCTCATTTGAAGAATTCACCTGATATGCATCAAAGGTGTATATGCATATGTACCTTTTTTTTGTTTCCTCAATTTCCCTCTAATCCTTCTATCAATTACTTTAAGTCTTTTATTCCTTTTTTGACTTTTGATTTTATTCTTTCCCAAAAGGAGTCTGAGCTCTTTTTGCTAAAAATACATAATTTTCAGGGTTAATGGCAAATATTCCACTTCACTGTTTCCTTGGCTCTCAGTTAACCAAAAAATAGTCATGAACATCAGAGCATTTGTGTATTCCAGAATACTGCAGGAAAGGCTCTCTCAGATTGTGCTGGTATCTAGTGAGTTTTAATTTCTCCTGTTTGTGTAAAATCTCCATCTGTGGTTCCATCTTTCGACGACTGGGGTCTGCCCCAAATTTCAGAGATTTCTGCAATGATGTTGGGTTACATGGGACACTGGGATTTCAAGGCTTCATCAACTATACTCTTTAAGGGCAGGATCTTTTTAAAGTAAGACTTTAACTTTATTAGTCAGCTTCATACAGAGGAATCATTTTTATATGCCAAATAGAAGCACAGACAATGCTGGGTGAGCCAGCATCTGCTGTAAGACGAGCTGCAAAGACAAACACAACTCGTATTAATGCTAATTTTAAGTTTATACATATCAGCTGTGAACCCCTCACACTTTCAGTAAGCTGCTCAACGTAGGTGTATATTGGATAGGCACTTGAGGAAACTAAACTTGCGGGGCTACGAGGATAGACCTGGCAGAATGGATCTGACTGGATTGCTCTAGAGCGAACCGGCATGGATTCAATGGGCCAAATGACCGCCTTCTGTGTCATAATGACTCTATGGCTGGATTTTACCAAGCCCTTGATGTGGTGCGCCGTGGTGGGGGCGGGAGGGGTGGGGGCGCCAAAAGATGGGGCCGGCATGATCCGCCACAGAGGCCGACGCCCGGAGTGCGCAGCCTGATCCTCCCAATGGCAGCGAACAAAGAACAGTACAGCACAGGAACAGGCCATTCGGCCCTCCAAGCCTGCTCCGATCTTGATGCCTGCCTAAACGAAGCTCTGTGGCAGCCCCCCAGCTGCTGGGTGACGGGACCTGGATTTCACTATTTAAATTAATGACATGCAGAAATGTAAATGAACTTACCTTCAATTTTCCAGGCACGCTGCGATCTTTGGCACAGCGGCCAACACTCCCGCACCTTCAATTCCCCGTCCAGGGAAAGCCGGGCCGGCGTGACACTGGTGGGGAGGGGGCAGGAGTTAAGATTTTCAGTGTGGGAGGGTGGGGATGAGGTCAAATAAATGTAATGGGTGTAGGGGATGGTGGGAAGGGGTGAACTTTAAACTTTGTGCAGTTTGGGGAGGGAAGGTCAGATTTAAAAGGTATGTGTTTTTTTGGGGGGGGAAGGGCAAATAGTTCATGTAATTGTTATTGGGGGATGGGAAGCGGCGTTAGAAATTCATTTAATAAATTTTGAGGGGCATATCTTTAAAAATTCAAATTGACCGGTAGGGCTGGACGACATATAAAAATGACGCCCGTGCACAGGCAGTTGACGTCATTGCCGGGGACGGACAGCCTGCCCCCTCCACGTGATTGCTGCGGGGGTGGGGGGGGGGGGTTTGGTGGTGGGTACGGGCTGCCCCGGCTATTTAAATGAGCCGCCGCATGTGAGATCGGCAGCTCTTTGGTGGGCGGGCTGCCATTTTTTGGCGGTGGGCTCGTAAAATCCAGCCCTAAAAGTGTACACACACACTGCAATTCTCATACCTCTCTCACACATACAGTATGTGTGTACATTTTAAATACATGTGCTGCAATTCCTCATACCTCTCAAGTATGGAGAATACATGTACATTTTATTTATATGTACTTGGTCTTAATGCCTCTCTTGGATATGCAGTACATGCTGGTCTTGTATTAGCTGATAGTGCACAAGAGCAGTTACCCATATTGATGCTGAGTTTGAAAGGAATGCATCACAAATCAATATCTCATGTCTGAAAAATGCCAGGGTAAATGGAAGACTATTATACAGTGATCTGAAGCATGTAGGAAGACAATTCAGTGCAGCATGAGCATCGTGAGCAGGAGCGGCACCGAGTGGGAGTTCAACAAATCCATTAAAAAGTGCAAACAAAGCATTGAGGTTAGTTTCTTGAGGAATAGAATTTCAGAAGAAGGGAAGTTACGTTAAACTAGTATAGAACCGTGGGCAAGCCTCACAGAGTACAGAATTCTGGTCTCCATATTATAAAAAGATTATAGAAGCACTGGAGAAAGTGCAAAGAAAATTTTGCAAGGATGATGCCAGAATACATCTATCAGGATGGACTGAACAGGCTGGGTCTCTTTTCTGTAGAAAAGTGAAAACTGAAAGGTGACCTTATAGAGGTCTTTAAAATTATGCAGAGGCTCAATAGGGTAGACAGAGAAAAGATGGTTCCACTTATGGGAGAATCCAAAACTAGGGCCAATAAATACAAGATAATCACTAATAAGTTCAATAAGGAATTCAGGAGAAACTTTTTTTTTTACCTAGAGAGTGGAGTAGTTGAGGTGAATAGCATAGATTTAAAAGAAAGCTACCTAAGTGCTTAAGGGGGAAAGGAATAGAAGGATATGTTGGTAGGGTGAGCTGCATAGAGGTGGGAGGAGGCTTAAATGGAGCATAAACACCAGCATGAACTAGCTGGGCTGAATGGCTTTTGTCTGTGCTATAAAATTAGATGTAATCCTATGTCGCGCCGCTTGCTACATCCCCACAGCATCACTGTGCAATATGCAGCAGCTTTTGGCCTTGCATATCCATGAACGTATGTGCCATTCAGTGCAAGCTGTAATACTGGCTGCTTGGCACACAGCCCTGCTCAAATTCTGGCTGTGGCGCATTGCTCTCTGTCGCATGTGAGCAGAACAGAAAGGTACATTTAAAAATACATTCTAACACTTTGCCTGATCATCATCACCTTTCAAAGCAATGATGTGGAAAACCCATGCTTTCCATGCAAGCACATGGAACTAACTCACTGTTGGCTGATCTGACAAATCGGGAGATGACTGGGCATGTGCCATGTACTACCTCCCAGCGTAGCAAGACTGCCTCACTAGGCATCCGTAGTTCCGATATTGGTTGAACCCCAGTGTCTTCAGTTGAAAGGTTTCTTGGGAGAGGGCTTTGTTGCGTAGCTGCTAAGCTCTAGTGCCAATCTGAAAATGACATGAGCGGAATTATCACCAGGGTCAAAGTTCATAAAATGGTGCTTCGGTTTTCCTGTACTGCTGTCAGCAGTGGCTCTGAGAAGGTTATAGTTTCAAGCTGTACTCCAGAGACATGAACACAAAATCTAGGCTGACACCCCACTGCAATACTGAGGGAATGCTGCACTGTCAGAGCTGCTGTCTGTTCAATGAGATGTTAAACTGCGCCCTGTCTGCCCCCTCAGGTGGACGTAAAAGATCCCAGGGCATTATTTCATAAAAGAACAGGGGCGTTCTCCTCGGTGCCCAGGCCAATATTTATTCCTCAACCAGCATCACTTAAACTAATGATCTGGTCTTGATCTCATTATTATAAAAGCAAAATACTGCAGATGCTGGAAATCTGAAATAAAAGCAGAAAGTGCTGGAAATACTCAGCAGGTCTGGCAGCATCTGTGGAGAGAGAAGCAGAGTCAATGTTTCAGGTCAGTGACCTTTCATCAGAACTGGTAAAGGTTAGCAATGCAATAGATTTTAAGCAAGTAAAGCAGGGGTGGGGGGAGGGGGGGGGGGAGAGAAAAAAAGGAAGGTGTCGATAGGACAGGAGAGATTAACTGCCAAGGTCATGGGGCAAAGGCAATGTGCTAATGGTGTGGTGAAAGACAAAGCATTAGTGCAGAGAGAGTGTTAATGACAGAATAATGAACAGCTTTGTCCAAAAGCACAAACATGAAGAAACAAGTTTAAGGCAGGCACATGGTTTAAAAAAATGATAAAACAAAATACAATAAAATAATAAAAAAGGGTCAGTCATGCTCTGAAATTATTGAACTCAATGTTCAGTCCAGAAGGCTGAGAAGGACTTGGTGGATGATGAGTCGAGGGAAGGGAGTGCAGATAGTCTGAGTCATGTCGATATCAAAAAGGAGGAGGTGTTGGGCGTCTTGCAAAGCATTAAGATAGATAAGTCCCCTGGCCTGATGGGATCTACCCCAGAATACTGAGGGAGGCAAGGGAAGAAAATGCTGGGGCCTTGACAGAAATCTTTGCATCCTCATTGGCTACAGGTGAGGTCCCAGAGGACTGGAGAATAGCCAATGTTGTTCCTTTGTTTAAGAAGGGTGGCAAGAATAATCCAGGAAATTATAGGCTGGTGAGCCTTACGTCAGTGGTAGGGAAATTATCAGAGAGGATTGTTCGGGACAGGATTTACTCCCATTTGGAAACAAATAAACTTATTAGCGAGAGGCAGCATGGTTTTGTGAAGGGGAGGTCGTGTCTCACTAACTTGATCAAGTTTTTTGAGGAAGTGACGAAGATGATTGATGAAGGAAGGGCAGTGGATGTTGTCTATATGGACTTCAGTAAAGCCTTTGACAAGGTCCCTCATGGCAGACTGGTACAAAAGGTGAAGTCACATGGGATCAAAGGTGAGCTGGCAAGATGGATACAGAACTGGCTCGGTCATAGAAGACAGAGGGTAGCAGTGGAAGGGTGCTTTTCTGAATGGAGGGCTGTGACTAGTGGTGTTCCGCAGGGATCAGTGCTGGGACCTTTGCTGTTTGTAGCATATATAAATGATTTGGAGGAAAATGTAGCTGGTCTGATTAGTAAGTTTGCGGATGACACAAAGGTTGGTGGAGTTGCGGACAGTGATGAGGATTGTCAGAGGATACAGCAGGATATAGATCGGTTGGAGACTTGGGCGGAGAAATGGCAGATGGAGTTTAATCCGGACAAATGTGAGGTAATGCATTTTGTAAGATCTAATACAGGTGGGAAGTATACAGTAAATGGCAGAACCCTTAGGAGTACTGACAGGCAGAGAGATCTGGGCGTACAGGTCCACAGGTCACTGAAAGTGGCAACACATGTGGATAAGGTAGTTAAGAAGGCGTACGGCATGCTTGCCTTCATCGGTCGGGGCATAGAGTATAAAAATTGGCAAGTCATGCTGCAGCTGTACAGAACCTTAGTTAGGCCACACCTGGAATATTGCGTGCAATTCTGGTCGCCACACTACCAGAAGGACTTTGGAGGCTTTGGAGAGGGTACAGAAGAGGTTTACCAGGATGTTGCCTGGTCTGGAGGGCATTGGCTATGAGGAGAGGTTGGATAAACTCAGATTGTTTTCACTGGAACGACGGAGGTGGAGTGGCGACATGATAGAGGTTTACAAAGTTATGAGCGGCATGGACAGAGTGGATAGTCAGAAGCTTTTTCCCAGGGTGGAAGAGTCAGGGGACATAGGTTTAAGGTGCGAGGGGCAAAGTTTAGAGGGGATGTGCGAGGCAAGTTCTTTACACAGAGGGTGGTGAGTGCCTGGAATTTGCTGCCGGGGGAGGTGGTGGAAGCAGATACGATAGCGACGTTTAAGAGGCATCTTGACAAATACATGAATAGGATGGGAATAGAGGGATACGGTTCCCGGAAGCGCAGAAGGTTTTAGTTGAAACAGGCATCAAGATCGGCGCAGGCTTGGAGGGCCGAATGGCCTGTTCCTGTGCTGTACTGTTCTTTGTTCTTTGTGTGCCTAATCAGAAAATGAGGTACTGCTGCTCGAGCTTGCGTTGATGTTCACTGGAGCACTGCAGCAGGCCAAGACCTATTGCATTTCCAACACTTTCTGTTTTCGTCAGCTCATTGTTGTTTGTTTGTGGTACAGAGGGATCTGTACATGAAACACAACAAGTTAGCATGCGGGTAGAGCAAGTTATTAGGAAGGTAAATGGACTGTTGGCCTTTATTGCAAGGAAGACGGAGTCTAAAAGTAGGAAAGTCTTGCGACAACTGAACAGGGTGTTGGTGAAACCCCAACTCGAGTACTGTGTACAGTTTTGATACAATTGCATTGCTTCCACTGCTATGTCCAGACTGGCCAAGAGAGTGTGGGAAAATGGCGCACTGACACGGAACACAAAAGTCCGAGTGTATCAAGCCTGTGTCCTCAGTACCTTGCTCTATGGCAGCGAGGCCTGGACAACGTATGTCAGCCAAGATCGACGTCTCAATTCATTCCATCTTCGCTGCCTCCGGAGAATCCTTGGCATCAGGTGGCAGGACCGCATCTCCAACACAGAAGTCCTCGAGGCGGCCAACATCCCCAGCTTATACACCCTACTGAGTCAGCAGCGCTTGAGATGGCTTGGCCATGTGAGCCGCATGGAAGATGGCAGGATCCCCAAGGACACATTGTACTGCGAGCTCGTCATTGGTATCAGACCCACCGGCCGTCCATGTCTCCACTTTAAAGACGTCTGCAAACACGACATGAAGTCCTGTGACATTGATGACAAGTCGTGGGAGTCAGTTGCCAGCGATCGCCAGAGCTGGCGGGCAACCATAAAAGCGGGGCTAAAGCGTGGCGAGTCGAAGAGACTTAGCAGTTGGCAGGAAAAAAGACAGAGGCGCAAGGAGAGAGCCAACTGTGTAACAGCCCCAAGAACCAATTTTATCTGCAGCACCTGTGGAAGAGTCTGTCACTTTAGTATTGGCCTTTTTTGCCACTCCAGGCGCTGCTCCACAAACCACTGACCACCTCCAGGCGCTTACCCATTGTTTCTCGAGACAAGGAGGCCAAAGAAGAAGAAGACTTAAGGAGGGATACACTTGCATTGGAAGCAGTTCAGAGAAGGTTCACTCGGTTGATTCCTGGGATGAAGGAGTTGTCTTATGAGGAAAAGTTGAGCAGGTTGGGCCTTTACTCATTGGAGTTTAGAAGAATGAGAGGTGATCTTTTTGAAACATATAGGTTTGTGAGGGGGCATGACAGGGTAGATGCTGAGAGGATGTTTCCCCTTGTGGAGGAATCTAGAACCCGGGAGCACAGTCGCCCATTTAAGATAGAGATGAGGAGGAATTTCTTCTCTAAGGGTCATGGATTTTTGGAGTTCTCTACCCCAGAAAGCTCTGAACATATTCAAGGCTGAGATAGATTTTTGAACTATAGGGGAGTGAAAGTTTATGGGAAACAGGCAGGAAAATGGAGTTGAGGCCAAGATCAGATCAACTATGATTTTATTAAATGGCGGAGTAGGCTCAAGGGGCTGTAAGACCTACTCCTATTACTTGTGTTCTTATAGACTTGCGGGGTGCTAATTGGCTGTAAAACTTTGGAACATGAGGCTCACCATCACTGTTGGTGACAACACTGGGCAGGCACTTGTCTCACTGATCGGACATTCTTTGTTCATTGTTCAATGGAGGTGGTAACGCGTTCAATGTAATGGGCAGGGGAACATCTGTAAAATGCATTCAGCACTCATCGCTTTTATCGTCGAAAGTAACCTCCGGCCTATTTGTTCTCTCGGCCCTGGCAAAAAAAAAATTATTTTCTTGTGGCAATTGAAAACTAGCACATACTTCAGCCATTAAAAGAGACTGGAGTGTATGAAAAGATAACTTGCAAGAATAGGTTGAATTTTAGACTGACCGGGGGAATCTGACTGACTGCCTGCAGTATGGGGTTTGCAATCTATTATATTCTTATTTGGTATTAACACACTCCTCACACTTCCAGTAGATGCCTGTGCTATAAGGAATAAAGCAAGTGAATTAGAAGTACGAATTCAGCTTAAGGGTATGAGGTAGCAGCTATTACTGAGACCTGGCTACAAACTGGGCCTGAGTAGGGGACAAATATTCCAGGTTGGAAGGTCTTTAGAAATGACAGAGAAATTGGAAAAGGAGGAGTAGCAATATTGACAAGGGATGCAATTGCAGCATTAGAAAGAAGGGATATCAGTAAGAGTTAGCAGACAGTAGAAACTCTCTGGATAGATTTGAGGAAAAGAACCAGATGCAAGACTTTGGTAGGAGAGGTCTAACAGACCTCCTGATAGCAGTGATCAAGTAGCAGGATACATAAATACCGAGATCGGAGAAGCTTGTTGCAAAAACAACGGCTAATTTTAATTTTCACATAAACTGCAGAAAGCAGAATAGCTCAAGTCCCAAAGGCAGCAAATTTCTTGAGTGTTTTCGGGAACAATATGTTCCTTAACCAACAAGCTTACTGTTGATTAATGAGCCAGAATTAGTCATCAATCTAATGGTAAGGGAACATCTAGGTAATAGTGGCCATAAAATGATTGAATTCAATATTAAGTTCAAGAGGAAGAATGGTGAGTCATAAACCTAAGTCTTGAAGTTAGGTCAGGATAACTTTGGAGGGATGAGACAAGAATTGACAATGGTAAACTTGTCAGAACTATTAACAAATAAAACTACTGATGTACAGTGGGAGGTGTTCTGAAAAATATTTGGTAGAATACAAGACCTGTACGTACTTGCAAAGAGCAAGAGTCCTACTTGTGTTATTAACCAACCATGGTCAACAAGGGAAGTGATAGATAATGTAAAACTGAAAGTGGATATACGGATGTAAAGTAGGGATCTCATGGGTAGGGAGAAATATAGAGGGAGTGCAGCGAAGGTTTACCTGACTGATTCCTGGGATGGCGGGACTAACGTATGAGGAGAGATTGAGTCGGTTAGGATTATATTCTCTGGAGTTCAGAAGAGTGAGGGGGGATCTCATAGAAACCTATAAAATTCTAACAGGACTTGACAGGGTAAATGCAGGAAGGATGTTCCCGATGGTGGGGGAATCCAGAACCAGGGGTCATAGTCTAAGGATACGGGGTAAACCTTTCAGGACTGAGATGAGGAGAAATTTCTTCACCCAGAGAGTGGTGAGCCTGTGCAATTCGCTACCACAGAAAGCAGTTGAGACTAAAACATTGAATGTTTTCAAAAAGGAGTTAAATATAGCTCTTGGGTCTAAAGGGATCATAGGATATGGGGCGCAAACGGGAACAGGTTACTGAGTTGGATGATTGGCCATGATCATCATGAATGGTGGAGCAGGCTCGAAGGGCCAAATGGCCTACTCCTGCTCCTATTTTCTATGTTTCTATGTAAAGAACAGCAAAAAACACAAAGAAAGTAGAGCTGCAGAAAAGGGAATGCAAGAAAAACAAGGATAAAACTAAAAGTTTTTACAAGTATATTGAGAGAAAGTGGGTGACTAAAAGTAATATGGGCCCATTTAGGACAAGTGCAGGTGATATTGTCATTCGAAATAAAGAAATGGCATAATTTCTAAACAATTACTTTTGTATAGGTTTTCACAATAAAAGTTCCAGAGATATGAGGAAAAGTAAAATTAAATCAAAGGGAGAAACATATTAGATTTAATATCAGTAAAATAAAAGGTAAAGGAGAAAATAATGGGACTGAAACTTGACAAATCTCCAGAATCTGATGGTTTCCACTCAAGATATTGAAAGAAGTAGGTGAGGAAATTGCAGATGGTTTCGTCATGATTGCCTAAAATTCTCTTTATTCAGGAATTGCCCTCTGGCAATTTTCCAATCCAAATGTCACTCCATTATTTGAGTAAGGAAGAAATAGGAGAGAGAAAAACTAGGAAATTAGTGTCAGTTGTGTGAAGTTACTAGAATCTGTTATTAGGAACAGAGTGATTATACACTCGGACAAATATGAGCTGATCAGAGAGAAACAGCATGGATTTGTAAAGTGTAAGTCATATCTAACCTAACCAGTTGATTTGTTTGAGGAAGTAATTAATGTGGTAGATAAGGGAATGTCTATGCATGTTATTTATATGGACTTCCAAAAGGCATTCAGTAAGGTACCACACAAGTGATTGTTGACAAAGATGAAGGCACATGGAATTGGAGGCAACCTATTTGAGGTTAATAGGGAATGGATTATAAGGTAAGAAACAGAGAGTAGGGATAATGGGTAGGGTCTGCTATCAGCAGAATGTGACTAGTGGTATCATCCAGGGATCTACACAGGGACCTCAACTTTTCCCTATATTTCTGGGTTCGTACGCCACCTGTGGCTCAGTTGGTAGCACTCTCACTGCTGAGTCACAAGGTTCTGGGTTCAAGTCCCACTCCAGGACTTAAGCACAAAAATTAAGGCTGACACTCCAGTGCAGTACTGAGGGAGTACTGCACTGTTGGAAGTGCTGTCTTTTGGGACTGAGGCCCGATCTGCTGGCTCATGTGGATGTAAAAGATCTCATGGCACTATTTCAAAGAAGAGCAGGGGAGTTATCCCTGGTGTCCAGGCCCAATATTTATCTCTCAATTAACATTAGTCATTATCACACTACTGTTTGTGGGAGCTTGCTGTGCACAAAACTGGCTGCTGCATTTTCTGCATTACAGTGACTACACTTCACTGGCTATAAAGTGCTTAGAGGCATCCAGTGGTCATGAATAGTACTATATAAATGCAAGTCACTTCATTGCTTCAGCTAAGTCACGAATAAATAGAGCGATATATCCAAGTTTGCTGATGGCACTAAGTTAGGTGGCACAGTAAATAGTATAGTTGGGAGCAGAAAGTTGCAAAGGTATATATTGATAGATTGAAGTGAGTGAGAAAAGCTATGGCAGATTGAGTTCAATGTGGGCATGTGTGAGTCATCCATTTTGTACCTAAAAGATAGATCTGAGTATTTACTAAATAGCAAGAAGCTAGGAAGTGTGGAGGAGTAGAGAGTTTTAGTGGTCCATGTACAGAAATCAGTAAAAGCTAGTGGATAGGTACAGAAAATAATTTAAAAGGCGAATGGAATGTTGGCCTTTATCTCAAGGGGGCTGGGTTACAATGGGGTGGATGTTATTCTATAGTGTATAAAGCCCTGGTTCGACAGCTTCTTGAGTACCGTGCACGGGACCTCAGCAAACATCTTGTTAGGCGGACATTGCACAGTCACAGAATTATACCAAGTTTTGAAGACTTAGATTATGAGGACGGATTAGGAAAACTTTGCTGTATTGCCTCGAATTTAGTGGGTTGAGGGGTAATCTCATATAGGTGTTTAAAGTGATTAAGGAATTTGATTGTGTGGACCCAGCAAAAATATTTCCTCTGGTCGGGGAATCCAGAGCAATGAGGGCATAATCTTACAATTAGAGCTCAGCCATTTAGGAGTGAAATCAGGAAGCACTTTTTCATGCAATTTCCTCCAAAAGGCTGTGGATACAGGGCAATTTAAATTTTCAAGACAGATCAATTAATTTTTGTTTGGTAAGGGCATCAAGATATATGGAGAAATGGTAGGTAAATGGTGTTGAGATACAGATCAACCATGATCTGATTGAATAGCAGAACAGGTCAAGGGGTTGAATGGCCACCTACTGAGTCTATGTTAGCCATTTCAACGCAGACAGGGTGTGGACACTTTCTGAATGGTAGCAAAGGAACCTTAACATTTGAGTATATAAACTGAAAACAGCTGACAACACAGCGAGGCACTGCAACTTGTGCACAAATAGGCCATCTGTCCACATTGCACATTCCTCACGGACATCACAGCAGTACTTAGAGAGGATATCCCGGGGGGAATGTCCAGTGAGGCCATATGGGTAGAACTTAGAAATAAGAAAGGGGTGATCACTTTGATGGGATTATACCATAGGCCCCCCCAATAGTCAGAGGGGAGTGGAGGAGCATATATGTAGGGACATCACAGATAGGTGTAGGAATTATAGGGTTGTAATAGTAGGTGATTTTAACTTCCCTAATATTGACTGGGACTGCCTTAGTGCTAAGGGATCAGATGGGGAAGAAAGTGTGTCCAGGATAGTTTTCTGAAGAAGTATGTGGATGGCCCTACTAGAGAAGGGGCTACACTCGACCTCCTCTTAGGAAATGAGGATGGGCAGGTGGTTGATGTGTCAGTGAGGGAGGACTTTGGGACCAGTGACCATAACTCTATTAGCTTCAAGATAGTTATGGAAAAGGATAGGACTGGTCCTCAGGTTGAAGTCCTAAATTGGGGGAAAGCTAATTTCGATGGCATCAGACGGGAACTCTCAAAAGTTGAATGGGAGAGGCTGTTTACAGGTAAAGGGGCGTGTGGCAAGTGGGAGGCTTTTAAAAGTGAGATAGGAAGAGTTCAGGGCCGACATGTTCCTGCTCGATGGAAGGGCAAGGCTGGCAAGTTTAGGGAACCTTGGTTGACGAGGGATATTGAGGGTCTGGTCAGGACAAAGAATGAGGCATATGTCAGGTATAGGCAGCTGGGATCAAGCGAGTCCCTCGAGGAGTATAGGGGATGTAGGACTACACTTAAGAAGGAAATTAGGAGGGCGGAAAGGGGCCATGAGATTTCCCTGGCAGATAAGATAAAGGAGAATCCTAAAAGATTCCATAAGTATATTAAGAGTAAAAAGGTAGCTAGGAAGAGAGTAGGTCCCCTTAAGGATCAGTGTGGTAATTTATGTGTGGAGCCACGGGAAATGGGCGAAGTCTTAAATGAATATTTCTCGTCTGTATTTACCGTGGAGAAGGTCATGGAAGCTAGTGAGTTCAAGCGATATCCTGGAGCATATCAACATTACAAAGGAGGAGGTGTTGGAGGTTTTGAAATGCATTAAGGTAGATAAATCCCCAGGGCCTGACCAGGTGTATCATAGGATGCTATGGGAAGCAAGGGAGGAGATTACTGGGGCCCTAGCAGAGATTTTTGTATCATCGTTAGCCACAAGTGAGGTACCAGAAGACTGGAGGATAGCTAATGTTGTGCCTTTATTTAAGAAGGGCAGCAGGGATAAGCCAGGGAACTACAGGCCGGTGAGCCTTACATCAGTGGTGGGAAAGTTATTGGAAGGGATTCTGAGAGACAGGATTTATATGCATTTGGAAAGGCAAGGTCTGATTAGGGATAGTGTGCATGGCTTTGTGCATGGGAAATCATGTCTCACAAATTTGATTGAGTTTTTTGAGGAGGTGACCAAGAGGATTGACGAGGGCAGGGCGATGGACGTTGTCTACATGGACTTTAGCAAGGCCTTTGACAAGGTCCTGCACGGTAGGCTGGTCCAGAAGGTTCGAACACATGGGATCCAGGGTGAGCTAGCAAATTGGGTACAAAATTGGTTTGGTGATAGGAGGCAGAGGGTGGTAGTGGAGGGTTGTTTCTCAGATTGGGGGCCGATGACCAGTGGTGTGCTGCAGGGATCGGTGCTGGGCCCTCTGTTTGTCATATATATTAATGACTTGGATGTGAATGTAGGGGACATGGTTAGTAAGTTTGCAGATGACACCAAAATTGGTGGTATAGTGGACACTGAAGAAGGTTGTCTAAGGTTACAATAGGATATAGCTAAACTGGGAAAGTGGGCAAGGGATTGGCAAATGGAATTTAACGCAGACAAGTGTGAAGTGATGCATTTTGGGAAGTTAAACCAGGGCATGACATATACAGTGACTGGCAGGGCCCTGGGGAGTGTTTTTGAGCAGAGAGACCTTGGGGTGCAAGTACATAGTTCCCTGAAAGTGGCAACACAGGTAGACAGGGTGGTGAAGAAGGCGTATGGCATGCTTGCCTTCATCAGCCGAGGCATTGAGAACAAGAGTTGGGACGTCATGTTACAGTTGGACATAACATTGGTTAGGCCGCATTTGGAGTACTGTGTGCAGTTCTGGTCGCCGCACTGCAGGAAAGATGTGATTAAGCTAGAGAGGGTGCAGAAAAGATTCACAAGGATGTTGCCTGGTTTGGAGGGCTTGAGTTATAAAGAGAGATTGGATAGGCTGGGTCTGTTTTCCCTGGAGCGAAGGAGACTGAGAGGGGACATGATGGAGGTATATAAAATTATGAGAGGCATAGATAGGGTAGATAGCCAGAGTCTGTTTCCCTTGGAAGGGGTGACTAAAACTAGAGGGCATAGATTTAAGGTGAGAGGAAGGAGGTTTAAAGCGGATCAAAGGGGTAAATTTTTCACACAAAGAATAGTGGGTATCTGGAATGAGCTGCCTGAGGAGGTGGTGGGGGCAGGAACAGTAGTAACATTTAAGAGGCATCTGGACAGGTACTTGAATGAGCAAGGCATAGAGGGATATGGAATTAATACAGGCATGTGGGATTAGTATAGATAGGCATTATGGTCGGCATGGACGCGGTGGGCCGAAGGGCCTGTTTCTATGCTGTACGACTCTATGACTCTAATACTCTCATAAAGTGCTAAATATGGCAGCTCAGTGTAATTTTTTTATATTGTGGAAAATTCATCGCCAATACATTTTATAATCCTCAGCAGTTCTACAGGTGCAATAACCGGGATGCCACAGTATGATGGATCTGTTGGAGGTATTTGCCTCATTATGTTTCTGCTCAGCTGCTGTGCAAAGGTAATGAAAAGAGGTTACACACTATGACAACAAGATAATTCTCGCCAATAATGGTGTCGTGTTGGGCTCGCATGAAGTAAAGGCATCATGAGGGCAGCCTGGTAATCTGACATTGAGCATCAGTATCCAGTGAAGATAGACACACACGAAGCTGAATGTTTACAGAACAGCAGCAGTGGTTCATGTATGAAGCATTCCTGTTGACAGGAACGCCAAGGACTACATGGGTGCTATCTATTATTTCTTGGAATTTTGGAAATCCGGTCATTTGAAAGAACCCGAGGATTGACGCCGTTACTCCTTGGTGACCATGGTGAGCGTAATGTTGTATGGCATCAGTTAGTTTTTTAAATGCAGTAATGCACTGCACATTGACTGACTTATGTTGCTGCTGGCTCAAAAAGGTTCAAGACGACAATCAGCTTGACTGTAACTGGCAGTGGTGTGCTTACCCAGACATTGGGCTTCAGGTCCTGCAATATGTATCACTGTTCAATCTTAGCCTGAGAAGTCACTTCTTCTCAGTGAAGATCAGATAATATCTTGGGTTCTGATAGATTCCAGTGATAGGTTAACAGTGGATAAGTGCTGCTTCCTATCTGTCATCTGAATATCTTGCTCCTTGGAGTGGCTTGGTATCCAGCTATAGCAAATGGAACCCCTTTCAGCTAAGGGGGATGGTAGGTTTTCTCTTTAAAGGCTTCTACCCACACCACACTCCATCACAGCAGGAACCTTTTCAATTGTTATCACCACAGTGGCCGATAATTGACTTTTTATTCATTTTTGGGGTGTAGGTGACATTAAAAAGACTGCATTTATTGCCCATGCTTAGTTTCTTTCAGAAGGTGAGGATGGGCCTTCTTGTGGAACCACTGCAGTCCTTGTAGTAATTGTGCTGCTACAATGGTACTGGGGGGAATTCCAGGACTTTCTCCTGGTGATGTATGTACAAGTCAGGATAGTGTGTGACTTGGACAGGAACTGGCCACAGCTCACAGAGTCAGCACTTCCAGCTCCCTTTAAATAAAATGTCAATAGAAATGCTGGCGCAATGGAGCATGACCTCTCCCCAACACGCAACCGGCAGTGCAGGTAAAACCCAAACAAAGCCGGGACATGCACCTTTGCATTCTGGAAATAAGCAATCGATTCTCCAGGTCAAAACCTTGAAGGATGACCAGCACAGCACAGAAAACATTTGGGCAGACGAAATTCAGTTCATCATCGTCATTCGTCTTTGGCTCTGCTTCATTATCTCTCTCTGTCTCATTTGCTCTCTACGTCATTCTCTTCGCCTCATCCACTTTTTCTTTGTTTTAGCTTCTTGCAGTCTCTCTCTGCTTCATTCATTTTCTGCACCATTCAATGTGCATCTCTACCCCTCTGTCCCTTTGTCTGGCTCTCTCACTTTGTGCCCCCTCCTTCCCTCTCTCGCTTTGCCTTTCAATATCTGCTAGACTCAGTTTCATTATATTCCTCTCATTCTGCTTTTCTTGCTTAAAACAAACCACATCCACACAGCACATTTTATTTGATATTCAATTTCTTTTTTTCTTGTGTATGCACTAATGATATCATCCCTTGAAATACTCATGGATATGTATTGTACATTCTTTATATTTGATTATAGTTGACTTCTGTTGTCTGACACTAATATTTGCAACCCTTGAAAGGATGCAATTTTGTCAGAGTCTTTATAAAATGGTGATCATAAAGTGAACCTAATAAAAGCGAATTCAGGCCAGGTAATGAAAGTGATCCATTTATTTTACTTTACAGTGTTTTCTCTTAGTGTGTAGGCATTTGAAATGCACAGGGATGGATTTGACAGGCTGAACTTGGCAGCGATGTTGAGGCATTAATTTTCCCAGAAGGATGAAAGAATTGAACCAGAGACATTCCTACAGACGGGAAGCTGAAGGAAAGAGGGAAAGAAAAAAAAATCTGCTGATGGATTTTCTTCATAGACAGGCAGAGCCTGTGTGAATATTGCTCATTTCCACCTTGCTTTAAGGACCTTGGGGGTCCAATTAGTTCTTTGTACAGATATCACTCAGCAGTCAGCACAAGTCAAGCGTAAAGCTGCGAGGTGGAGCGAGAGACAAAAACCCACAGCAGTTGTTTACTGGCCCTGTCTCCAAATCCTTTGTTTCTTTCTCCGCTTTTCTGCTGCTCCTTTGTGTTCTCTCACACCTCGGCCAATCAGCTCCTCACGCCTCCAGAAAAAGCAAAAATGGATGATTTTGTTCCCTGTTCGGTTTTGTCCCCTCCCCCTCTGAAAGTGAAGCTTGCACACTTGTGAACAACGAATTCGGGCACATTGTGAAGAATAGATTCACTTTTCAGTTTGCACTAAGCTCCTGCTTATGTGCCACCACATCTCGTGATGCTTGGTAAACTGCACTGCCTGGTTGAGTGACTTGCATTATCCCTGGCCACATTTCACTTGGGGGGAGTGGGGTGGCGGGTGTGAGTGGTAATCTGTGGCTGGTTTACAACCCAACAGCATGTCAGCAGTTGTGTCTGAGTTTCAAGGGTGGATCTGACATCGCAGATCCCCGCAAGAGTCTAACTGGCTCCTTTGCACTTTATATAGGTTGAAGATTGCAGACTTCCTCCATTATCATTTCAATAGCCAGACAGATTAGCTGCATGGTTTAGCTGATTAACTTGTGCCTGTTTACTTGTGCAGCAGGTGCAGGGTAGGCCCATAGTTTCCATGACAACAAGCCAAATTGACTTGATTTGCCTTAATTTCTGGAATTATCATTAATTATTTTGATTCGTTAAGTGTGACACCAGGGGGTATTAGCACAGTAAGGCAGACATAGATTGACACATGGCTTTGTGAAAATCATATTTATTTTCACAAACATTTCAGTTGAGCTGTGGACTATGAAGTACTTTTGCTCCTCTACCCCCTTTCCCCAGTGAGCTACTCTTATCAATTGATCTGCTGTGTCTCCTCATTAATGTGAATGGAGCAGCATGTCGAAAAGTTCAGTAACAATCTCATCTTCCAGTGCTGTCTTAGAACTGAGCTGTCAAGAGTTTAGTGAGGTAGTACAAAGGAAATCTTGCACCAAGACCCAAAAGACCTTCTCTTCACTTTCTATCCTTTGAATCCTTGAAAAATGAGAGCTTGAAGAAATGTAAAAGACAAATCATCTGAAGATGTTTAGATTGAATTCTATGGCTCAGCCTTCAATAGGCAGGACAAGGGTTTTCTACAGAGCCGCTTGTCCCATATGGCCAACAGTAAGTGTGCTTTACTGATTTTTGCCGGAGGATCTGACTGTTTATTGGAGGGAATGCAGTTGGAACTCAAACACAAAACAGAGAGGAGCAGACCCAGCACCTGCACATCCTGAATTCCCCACATCTCAGAGAACAGTCCATCTTTGCCAATAATTAACAGAGGCCTGAGAATGATCTCTTTCCTGCTTCCTCAGGTGGTTCATGGCACGGAGGTAAAGGGTGAAATTATTTCCTTTGCTTCCACAAGTGAATGATTCACCTCGTGACTCCAGAGAGATCTGGTGGAAGCAGCCAACACATTGTAGCCAAACTTGAATATCAACCACAAGATAGATACAAATAAAGAGGACAGCTCGACCCACTGTCGTTCATCCATCCAGAAAGGCACCATCGCCTCCCCATCACAGCATCCAGTTATTTCTTAAATGGTTACAAGATTTGTTTTCCGTCACTTACCCTTCTTGGAAGTATTGAGCGCTCTTTGTGCAAGAACTTCCGGAGATTTACTGGTTTGAACTTCTCGTGGTTCAGTTTGAAGCTGTGCTCTCAATTTACCTTTTCTACCTTGGGTAACACTACCAGGTTAGCTCTCAGGTTTCTTTTCCAAGCCTAGGTTTCTGCAGCCTTTCCTCATAGCTCAGTCCTATGACACTCTGGAGCAGTCTCATGGCTCTTCTCTGAACTGTGTCTAGGGTTTGAATGTCTCCCCTTGTTTCACATTGACCTGAATCAGTTACTACCAGTGGTGTTGTTCAGGAATCATTGTTGAAAGAAGCAGCTGATTTAGGACCCACAGTTCCCAAAGCTGTCTACTGCTGGGATTTTCCTCATGTCAGTCGGAATCTTTGCGGCCACGCAGGGGCGGCTTCAAGCAGAACTGGGAGGAAATTCAGAGAATTCACGTTGGGTCAGCGGCCTGACGTGTTCCTGCCTCTGGGCAATCCTCCAGAGACAGATGAGCACCAGCAGAGGCTACCTGCCCAGCAGCAGTGGGTAGCTAATCTGCATAATTAAATGCCCATTTGAGGGCCGACTGGGCAAGCCTTTGGGATCTTCCCAGCGGAGGACAGGCACCCCCTACGCCCCAGGCCCACCCCCTCACTGATGGCCAAGCCCAGCAGGTGCCTGGCAGCTGGCCTGGGGAACCCATGAGGTCTCCTGTTTAAAACCACCCACCAGAGCTGCAGCCATCACTGGGCCACAGCTGCGGCTGCCGACCATCCTGTGGAGGGGTTTCCACAAAGGTGGCCTTGAACTGTGGCCACCATTTATTTTATTAACGTTCTAACTTCCTCAGAGGGTGCCTCAAGGTGAAGGCGCCCTCGTGTTCCCCCTCCAACAGTGGCAGCATCCACCTCTAGTACTAAGGTCGGCGTCGTTCCAGGGCTGCAGGCCCTCTGATTGGTCCTGCCGCCTGAGGGACCCGCCCACTGTTCTTAATTGGGCAGTGACCTGGAGGCGGCCTCTTAATTGGCCACCTCAGGGAAGATCTCGCAGGCGGGCGCCCTGATAGTTTGAGCAGGGTCGAGACCCAGAAATGGTTCTGACTCACGCTCATGATTCTAAGGGCAGAAGATTTCGTCCATCATGTCTGGGTCTGTTCACTAATCGATAGAGACTTATTGCTATGATTCGTCAACAATACCATTATCATTGTATCATGTGCCTTTTCTCATCTAGCAAATCCTATGTTCCTGTGAAAATGAAGTTGTTTGGTGTGCTGGTAAGACAAGGACCAGAATGTCCACATAGTGAATTCCTCAACCACTCATAGCCATGCAGAATTCTGTCCTGGCCCCGCTGAGATGGATGAGTGAAATCCCTGTGCCTCTTTCATAAAGCAACAACTCAGCAGTAACTGAGGGAAGGGGGAGGGGAGGGATCTGTGTGATGAAGTAACTGAGGGGGGAGGGACCTAAGTGAAGCAATAACAGTGGAGGATGGGAGGGGAAGAACCTGAGTGAAGTGATCTTAGGGAGAGAGGAGGGGAGGGGAGGGGCCTGCATGAATCAGTAACTGAAAGGGAGAGGAGGGAGCTGAATGAAGTAACTGAGGCATTAGTGAACTTGTGAAGTATTTGTATTAACATTAACGTATAGAATAATTTAAAAACAGAAGTAGTCACAACTGTTCATTTAGTTACTTGTAACTAATTGGTATAGAGTACTAGGCCAGGGTTGCTAAGACATCCCCTCTAAACAAACCGCCATCAAGCGATGACCCACCAATTCACTTTCTCACAATCCTTCCTGGATCACCCTTACTTCTCAGTCGCTGTTCCCTATTGAGCTCCACAGCTCTTGAGAAGGAACAATGTACTACAGATAGTGAAAGGAGAGTGAGTGCAGACACTCACACTCCCTGACAGAGGAAGGGCTGGGTCCCTTTCTGACTGGTAAGGCATCCTCACCACGACAGGTGGCTGTGCCCCTGAAGAGCCCAGCTGAGGCGGCCTGTGAAGCCGGCAGTTATTCCAGACAAAGACTGCCAGGAGCCAGCAAAGCATGTGATGACTAGGTCGTTAAGCTGTGCAGGACTGGGTATTTACAGTCAGATGACAACAAATAGAACTTCAGCAGCTGGGACGTTTTCGTTAAAAAAGAAAATAAACTCTCTGTTCTATACTGTAAGCCCATGTCTGTTAATGTGTAAGCAGTTTAGGCTGGGCAGACGTGGGCTGCTCCTGAATTTGAAGCTCTAGTGAATGTTTTCTCCTTTTCGGGAGTCACAGGTGGCTTTTTTAAAAATGCGAACTACCCAATTCCCCAAAGCATAGCTCGGGGTAAATTGGAGATGCGAGGCTTGCAATCTCAATGGAAGTCAGGTGTGAGCACAGCAGCAAACTGTGCACCACCAGGCAACCAAGCCTACCTTTATCTCCCCATTCCCAGCTCCATTTCCCTCTTCTCACACACCACCCAACCTCCACCCCCTCACACCCTCTCCACCAGTGAACACCAAATCCCCCCTCTCCATACCACATGCAAATCATAGACAGGGATGTGTTCTCCACCAGTTTTGCTTTGTTAGCACCTCATGCCACTGGTAGCTGGGATCACCTAATGAAAGTTACAGAGTGGAAACGTTAAAGAAAGGCTTGCACTGGTACTGCACTTCAGGACATTCAAAAACACTCTACAGCCATTGAAGTACATTTGGCGTGTAATCACTGTTGTAAAGGGCAAGTGACAGCCAATTTGTACACAGCAAGCTCCCACAAACAGGAATATAATAATGACCAGGTAATCTATACTACTGATGTTGGTTGGGCAGAAAGATTTCGTGAGCTTCTGTGCACTTTGCCCGTTCGAAATCCCTCAAACTTTTCCGCTTCATTTTCTCTTCAGGTTCCCAGTGAGACTTGTGTAAGGAGTGTTCAGGCTTTCTGCTGGAGTTGTGTAAGGGGTGTTCAGGCTTTCTGCTGGATTTGTGTAAGTAGTGCTCAGGGTTTCTGCTGGAGTTGTGTAAGGAGCATTCAGGGTTTCTGCTGGAGTTGTGTAAGAAGTGCTCAGGGTTTCTCCTGAAGCTGTGTAAAGAGTGTTCAGGGTTTCTGCTGGAGTTGTGTAAGGAGCATTCTGGGTTTCTGCTGGAGTTGTGTAAGGAGTGTTCAGGGTTTCTGCTGGAGTTGTGCAAGGAGAATTCCAAGTTTCTGCTGGAGTTGTGTAAGAAGTGCTCAGGGTTTCTTCTGGAGTTGTAAAGAGTGTTCAGTGTTTCTGCTGGAGTTGTGTAAAAGTGCTCAGGGTTTCTGCTGGAGTTGTGTAAGGAGTATTCAGGGTTTCTGCTGGAGTTGTGTAAGGAGCATTCAGGGTTTCTGCTGGAGTTATGTAAGACGCGTTCCATGTTTCTGCTGGAGTTGTGTAAGGAGTGTTCAGGGTTTCTGCTGGAGTTTTGCAAGGAGCATTCCGGGTTTCTGCTGGAGTTCTGTAAGGAGCATTCCGGGTTTCTGCTGGAGTTGTGTGAGGAGCGTTCTGGGTTTCTGCTGGAGTTGTGTAAAGAGTGTTCTGGTTGTAGTTGTAGTTAATTTATTTTTCTGTCATTTCATCTTTGCCTTTCTCGAGCCAAGAAACATGTAAGGGAAGCTGCAGTGAGAAGCCAAGTCTGGTGCCAAATCATGAAAAATTAAAATGAAAATGTCTAATCTTTTATAATTGTGGGGAGTGTCATTATTATCCTATTATGCTGTTAGCAACAACATAACCATTAAATATGTAAATTAGTCACCATTTCCAAATGCAAATTGCATTGATAATGAACTGGACTCAAAATATGTCCTTGCTAAATGGTTCTTGAACAGCGTCATTGATGCCTTGTTTGGAATAGCATATTAATAAATTCTACAGATTATTCCTTATATTCATATGTGGATTAGTTTATTTGGACACATATTACTCAGTAACTACAGCTTGCCATGAGAATTGAGAGGGAGCTAGAGACTTACATTTCTATAACACCTTTCATGACCTCAGGGCCTCTGAAAACACTTAACGTCCAATTCAGTGCTTTAGGTGTGAAGTCACTGTTGTAATGTAGGAACAGTAGAATTGTAGAAAGTTTAAGGCACAGAAGGAGGTCTGTGCCGGCTGAAAAGCGATCCACCTATTCTAATCTCACCTTCCAGCATTTGGTTCGTTGCCCTGCAGATTACAGCACTTGAGGTGCATATCCCGACTCCTTTTGAATGAGTTGAGGTTTTCTGCCTCAACTACCCTTTCAGGCAGTGAGTTCCAGACCCCCACCACCCTCTGGGTGAAAAAGATTTTCTTCATCTCCCCTCTAATTTTTCGACCAATCCCTTTAAATCTGTGCCCGCTGATCACTGACCTCTCTGCTAAGGTGAATAGACCCTTCACCTCCGCTCTATCCAGGCCCCTCAAAATTTTGTACATTTCAATCAGATCTCCCCTCAGCCTCCTCTGTTCCAAGGAGAACAACCCCAGCCTATCAAATCTTTCCTCATAGCTGCATTTTTCCAGTCTTGGCAACATCCTTGTAAATCTCCTCTGTACCCTGTCTAGTGCAATAACATCCTTTCTGTAATGAGGTGACCAGAACTGCACACAGTACTCAAGTTGTGACCTAACCAATGAGTTATACAGTTCCAGCATAATCTCCCTGCTCTTATATTCTATACCTCGGCTAATAAAGGAAAGGATTCCATATGCCTTCTTAACCACCTTATCGACCTGTCCTGCTACCTTTTGGGATCTGTGTACATTCACTCCAAGGTCCCTCACTTCCGCTACACTTTTCAGTATTTTCCCATTAATCGTGTATTCCTTTGCCTTGTTTGACCTCCCCAAATGCATCACCTCACACTTCTCCAGGTTGAATTCCATTTGCCACTTTTCTGCCCATCTGACCAGACCATCAATATCTTCCTGCATCCTCCTCGTTATCTACCACACAGCCAATCTTTGTGTCGTCTGCAAACTTCTTGATCATGCCTCCTACATTTACGTCCAAATCGTTAATATATACCACAAAAAGCAGGGGACCCAGTACTGGGCCCTGCAGAACGCCACTGGAAACAGCCCTCCAGTTGCAAAAACACCCATCAACAATTACCGTTTGTTTCCTGACACAGAGCCAATTTGTATTCACCTTGCTGCATTTTCCTGGATCCCATGGGATTTTATTTTTTTAACCAGTCTGCCATGTGGGAACTTGTCAAAAGCCTTGCTAAAATCCATGTAGACCACATCAACTGCACTACACTCATCTATCTTCCTTGTTACTTCTTCAAAAAATTTGATCAAGTTGGTTAAACAAGATCTTCCCTTAACAAATCCATGCTGACTATCCTTGATTAACCTGTGCCTTTCTAAGTGACAGTTTATCCTGTCTCTCAGAATAGATTCCAATAATTTGCCCATGACTGAGATTATACTGACTGGACTGTAATTATTCGGTCTATCCTTCGCTCCCTTTTTAAACAGAGGTACAACGTTAGCAGTTCGCCAAACCTCCAACACCACACCTGTATCCAGTGAGGACTGGAAAATGTATCCCTTTTTGTAAGAGAATAGCTGTGTACATTCAGGCACACAGGTTATACTGGAAAATAGTAACAAAGGGAGAAAGAGACACAGCAAAATCCGTTGAGAAAGAGAAAGGGAGTTTGGAGACTGAGATTTTGAGAATCTAACAGAGAAATGCACAGTATCTGGTGAGCCTCACTGGAGGGAAAAGAGAAACAAGGGGCCTAGAACAGTTCCAGCGAGCGTGGGAGATACATAACAGAATCTGTGAGGGAAGGAGATAGAGAACGTAGACAGAGAGTAAATATAGCAAGAAAGAGAGAGCGAGAACATAGCCAGAGAAAGAGTGAACATAGCCAGAGAGAAGAGGGAGGAAGAACATAGCCAGAGAGAGGAGAGAGAGAAAACATAGCCAGAGAGAGGGACAGTAAACTTAGCAAGAGAGAGGAGAGAGAGAGAACTTTGCCAGAGGCAAGAGAAATAATATAGTCAGAGAGAGGAGAGAGAACATAGAGAGAGGAGATAGTGAACAAAGCCAGAGAGGAGAGAGAGAAAGAACATAGCCAAAGAGAGGGGAGAGAGAGAGAGAGAGAGGAGATAGAGAACAAAGCCAGAGAGAGAGAGAAAACATAGCCGGAGAGAGAACAGAGTAAATAAGGGAAGGAAAAATGAGAATAACATAGGAAGAGAGATGGAGAATGGAGCCAGAAAGGAAGGGAAATGAGAAAAGAGTAGAGCGAAGAGATGAAGAACAGTCATGGAGTGAAATAAAAACAAGAAATGCTGGAACCACTCAGCAGGTCTGGCAGCATCTGTGGAAAGAGAAGCAGAGTTAACGTTTCGGGTCAGTGACCTTCTTCTCCATAGTCATGGAGTGAACACAGGGTAGGGAGAAAGGAAGAACAAGAATTGGGTTAGGGAAGCAGTAAGAGTGGTAGAAGCATGATGGGGGACGAGACAGTAAGATCATGGATAGGGTGGAAGGGAGAGTGAGGAACGAGATGGTAGAGTGAGGAATGAGCTGGTAGAGTGAGTCAGGGATAGGAAAGAGGGAGAGTGAGGAAGGAGGTGGTAGAGTGAGTCAGGGATAGGAAAGAGGGAGAGTGAGGAAGGAGGTGGTAGAGTGAGTCAGGGATAGGAAAGAGGGAGAGTGAGGAAGGAGGTGGTAGAGTGAGTCAGGGATAGGGAAGAGAGAGAGTGAGGAACGAGGTGGTAGAGTGAGTCAGGGATAGGGAAGAGGGAGAGTGAGGAAGGAGGTGGTAGAGTGAGTCAGGGATAGGAAAGAGGGAGAGTGAGGAAGGAGCTGGTAGAGTGAGTCAGGGATAGGAAAGAGGGAGAGTGAGGAAGGAGCTGGTAGAGTGAGTCAGGGATAGGGAAGAGAGAGAGTGAGGAACGAGGTGGTAGAGTGAGTCAGGGATAGGGAAGAGGGAGAGTGAGGAACGAGATGTTAGAGTGAGTCAGGGATAGGGAAGAGGGAGAGTGAGGAACGAGGTGGTAGAGTGAGTCAGGGATAGGGAAGAGGGAGAGTGAGGAAGGAGGTGGTAGAGTGAGTCAGGGATAGGGAAGAGGGAGAATGAGGGGAGGATCACGGTGTTAGGACAAGCGCCACTCTTACTGTAACAATTAAAGGGATGACCAAGCTGCTGCTGGCAGGAACGTCATGTGTCAGTAATTGTATTCAGTAACAACAACAACATGTATTTATATAGCACCTTTAATGTGGTAAAACATCCCAAGGTGCTTTACAGGAGCATTAACATGCCCTGAAGGGGCAATTGCATGAAATCACCCCTCCAGTAGGAACCCTTGCCTGCAGTGAGTGCTGTTGGGAAATAAGGACTGTGTTTTCCATGATTTTCCATCCAGTCAACAGAATACTGTGAGCAACACAGCCTGAATTTTATCCAGGATATGCTTTTGATCGGTGAATCTACCACTGGCAATGTGTATTCATAGGGTCAACCCTTCACTGTAGTCTTGGTTAGGAATGCTAGTCAATGGTAGTTAAGGAATTTCCCCCAGAGGCTTTTCAAGTTTATACATTGATTGGCTGAGCCAAACAGACGAGGAAGGTCAATTTCCTAGTGTGCTGAGTTAGTTGAGCTCTGTGAGGGGAGCAGTACTCGGGTTAGAATTGATGTGTGACTGGGTTGGGTTGAGTTGGGTGATGGAGGATAGGGCTTGTGATGCTGCTTTACATCACTTGCCTATGTTCCCTGCTCGAACTGGATGCAAGCTGAGGACAGAATTAGACTCAACTATGGCTGACACCCCCACCCTTACCTCACTGTACCCCCCACAATAGACTAGTTTAGTTTAGTTTAGTTTAGAGATACAGCACTGAAACAGGCCCTTCGGCCCACCGAGTCTGTGCCGACCATCAACCACCCACTTATACTAATCCTACACTAATCCCATATCCCTACCACATCCCCACCTGTCCCTATATTTCCCTACCACCTACCTATACTAGGGGCAATTTATAATGGCCAATTAACCTATCAACCTGCAAGTCTTTGGCATGTGGGAGGAAACCGGAGCACCCGGAGGAAACCCACGCAGACACAGGGAGAACTTGCAAACTCCACACAGGCAGTACCCAGAATTGAACCCGGGTCGCTGGAGCTGTGAGGCTGCGGTGCTAACCACTGAGCCACTGTGCTGCCCCACTAACTTGCCTTCCCTCACTCAAGGCTTGCATGCAAAGTATGAGAGGACGCCTAACAGGTGCAGATCCCAGGGAGGAAATAGAGGTTTTAAAAAGAAAGAAATTAACCTTCAAATGAAAAGGTTTCAAACTGTGATTCTAATACAAGATCCAATGGCAGAACTAGAAACGGTGCCAGTTAGTTTTCAGTGGGGAGTTTTGGCTTTAACAGTGAAGAGCATTTAGAAATGAGAAAGAAAGTTGTAAAGGAAGATTGAAGGAGGAAAAGAAAGAGGTATGTCTTGAAAATGGCAGAAATGATTCCAAGTGGTCAAGCAATGAATTCAGCAGTGTGCAGGATGGAGTGATAACTGTGGAGAATGCAGGATGGAGAGAGGCTGCTGCATCATGCTGATTAGTATTCTGCTCAGTTCAGGTACCTTGGCTACAATAGCACATCATTTTCTCACTCTCCAGTTATGCATTACACTTGTAAATACATTAGCGAGAGCTCATTTTTACTGCCTGTGTAATGGTCTGGTTGTGGTATTAATCCCTCTCTAATTAGACTGCAAAAGGTCAGAGTAGATTACTGTGTTAAAGGGGATTGTTTTTTCATTCCATCACTGATCAATCAGATAGGTTTTAAGAGCCAGGATATTGTGAGCTGCATTCACAAAGTGCAGACCAACTGAATGAAGAATTAACCCTTTCAGAACAGGCTTTCCACAGTAGAAAGCTGACCTCCCACCCGGCTTGGGCCAGTGACAGAGAATTAAGCCCCTTGGTATATCAGTAACTGTGTCAGTGTCTCTGGCAGTGTAGGACTGGCCCTTTAACTGACCATGTGTCCATCCATAGTCACAGCTGCAGATGAGGTCAGCTGGCATTGCCCCAGGACCAAGGGCTATGTTGGCAATGAGCCAAGCAGCCTCGTCAGTAGCTTTAGTTCCTCTGAAGAGAGCTTGTGTACTTGATTTAACTGTAAAATATGTGTTTTTTATTTATCTCATGCATCTCACTTCGCTGAGTAATTTTATTCACATGTCGGGTACAAAGGAAGCAGGTTATGTGACCCATCTCCATTGCTCTGGTCAGACAAAAAGTCTACATTGTCCCCATCTAATGACTCTTGAATAAGTGCAGCAATCTTTCCTCCACCAGCTTTTCTATTCCTGTACCACAATTCCATTGGTTCTTGTGTCGCCCTTTATTTGATCTGAATTGGGAGGATGGGAAGAGAAAACCTGGGGAAAATTCCTTTTCTTTCATTTGGATATAAGTGGCCTGCCTTTATGCATTCTTTAAGAAGAAGCAGCCCATTTGTCATGAGGGGCATTATCAAATTTACAGAGAGAAACAGAGAAAAAGTAGAGAGAGTTAAGAGAAATTTCCACCAAACAAAGGCAGGCTGATAACAGGAAGAGGAATTTCTGGACAGGAAAAGAGCATGGTCCATCTAGTTCATCTGCTAACATCTTGCTAATTGCATGATGCAATGATAATGGAGTTATTGATTATTCATAACAATCTCTATCACTTTGCCTCATGTCTGGGTTTGTTATAGGCAATGAAAACCCCCATAATGTATGCTATATTTTCTTCCTGTGGGTGAGAATGAAAGAAAGACTTGCATTTATATAGCACTTTTCATGACCTCAGGGCATCCCAATGTGCTTTACAGCTAATGAAGTACTTTTGAAGTGAAGTCACTGTTGTAAGGTAGGAAATCCAGCAGCCAATTTGTGTAAAACAGGGTCCCACAAACAGCCATGAGGTAGCGGCCAGATAATCTGTTTTAGTGATGTTGGTTGGGGAATATTAGCCAGGACACTGGAGAGAACTCCCCTGCTGTTCTTTGAATAATGCCATGGGATCTTCTAAGTCCATCTGAGATGGCAGACAGGGGCTCGGCTTTACCTCATTTGAAAGATGACACCTCTGACAGTACAGCACTCCCTCAGTACTGCACAGATTTATAGAGTGGGGCTCAAACCCAGGTGAGAGTGCTACCATTGAGCCACAGCTGACATGGTCGGTTTTGCTTGTCCAGGCTAACCAGGGTATCCATTAGCTGAAATATAGGAGAACTTTTGGAGTGGTGGCCATCTTCATTTCTATAATATCAGGTGAGCCAACCTTGATTCAAGAGAAGAGCAGAATGTGGCACTGAGAGGAAACAACTGGGCACCAGGGCCTAGATTTTCCTTTTGCCACCCCAGGTTAGTCAGGCTGGGACTTCTGCCTGCTGTCCTGACCCTAGCGTGGCCTTTACACTGGGTTAAAGATGGTTGCATATGCAGGGTGAACATCCGATGGAATCCAAGAGAAAGCTTTTAGAGAGACCGGAGTCTGTTCTGCCGACAAGGAAAGTTCCAGTAGGGCTACGGCATCTGAAGAAGTGGAGGTCCAAATAAAGAGACACAATATCAGAGAGACACTTGGATGTTAACTTTGGGACTGAGCCTCGGTTAGAAAAGGTACAGGGGAGTGGTGTCCACACAATGGGGCCCTGTCCCTCTAAAAAGGTCATCAGGTGACCTCCTGCAACTGCCCCAGGGGCTATAGCCACCCCTCTTATGTCAGTCCCTGGGAATGGCATAAACAGCCGAAAAAATAATTTATATCCTGGGAGGCGAAAGAACCAAGGCTCCATCTGGGACACATGTGGTAGCTCTCATTACCCCATTTTCCCACAGTTTTTGCTACTCTTCTACCCAAATTTTGGCAGAATTGTATTGGAAATTCTAGATCTGTGAAAGATAAAGCAAAGACCAAGGGAAAAACAGGGATATTAGAGAATGTGGGTGAGGTGAGTGACTAAGGGAGACATCAGAAATTGGGAGAGGTAGGAGAGAGAGAGAGAGAAAAAACATAGTGGTTTGAGAGAAACAAAAGAGTCGGAGAGGGAAAGACACAGAGAAAGAGGAAGAAAAGCTAGATACCATGAGCGTGGGAGAGAGAGATAATGATAAGGGAGGGAAAGTTTTAGAGATACCACAGACCAAGAGAGGAAACAGCAATGGAGAGACTAACTAATTAAATGGCTTGTCTTGCTCATCCTAAAAATAAAACTAAAATGTCTTCTCTCATTAATTTGAATGTAAAACGATCAGTCAGGCATTTAAATTGCTTCACTTTTTTTTATTTCCAAAATATACTTTATTCATAAAAATCTGTAAAAAAAATACATTACAAAACAGTTCCAAACAGCACCAAGTCAAAAAATACAAACAGTGCAAAGGAGATCAGTTTCCTTCAATACAGGAGTGAGATGCCTCACAACCCTTCCATTTCATTTTTCATGCCATATACATTTTACAGCAAAAGAAAATTTTCCCGATACAGTTCGAGGGGTTTCCCGTGGATCCAGCCCCTCAGTTCAGCTTGATGGGGGGACCTTACACAGTGGTCTTTCCCCATTGAGCCTTTGCTGCAGCTGCCCCAAGCTTTAGTGCGTCCCTCAGCACGTAGTCATGGACCTTGGAATGTGCCAGTCTGCAACATTCGGTCATGGACAACTATTTGCGCTGGAAGACGAGCAAGTTTCAAGCAGACCTTTGATCATCCTCCAGCAGCAGTTGATGTTTATCTCGGTGTGCATCCCTTTAAATTGCTTCACAATTGAACGGTGCAGTGAGAAAATGTAAGAAGTCTCCAGTCTGTTAGCTGTGAAATAGAAGCTGTTATTGGGCTCCGCACATTTAACTAACTCCGTTATACTTACTGTTGCTGCAATCAGTGGAAGGATTTTATTGACTACGTGAGTTGAGAAGCTTTGCAGGGTATTCAGTCCTTTCTCAGACCAGAAGATTATTGATGGAAAGAAGATTCCAATATGCCGCCAGGATACAGAATCACATTTGCATTTGTCCAAAGCATGTTTACTTGAGGCAGCACAGGTCTGAGATCAAACACTTGCCAAGAGAGAGGGAAAATAAGTTAACTGGTGCTGCTTTTCACACATCTCCAGACAGTTACATACAACAGCCATTGACTAGATGTTTACAGCACTGAACGAGGCCTTTCAGGCCTATACCACCTCTTTGCTGGAGCAATTGAAAACTAATCCCACAGCTCTACTCTCTGATTCTGTATAGTATTGTAATTCCCTCTGTTTCAAAAATATATCCAGTTTTTCCTTAAATGCAATGGTCTCTGCCTCAAACAGACCCTGTGGCAAAACATTCCATGCTCTGCATAAACAAATTTCTCCTCACCTCTCTCTTCACTCGCAGTGATCATTTTAAGTTGCTGATCCCCTTGTCATTGACTTCCCAATTGGAGGAAATAGTTTTTTTCCTTTTTGTTCTTTAAAATTATGAAGAATTTTGTGAAACAACTCTATTAAGTCTCCTCCTACCTTCTCTGCTTATAAGGAAATAGTCCCAGTGTTTCACGTCTCTCCTCATGATGATCATTCACAAACAGATCGATGGGAATGCACAAGGCTCTCCCATTGCAGGGATCGTGCATGGATTTGAGAGCTAGAAGAAGGGCAGGGATCGGGGAAATGGGCAGGATGTGAAGAAATGGTGACACCACAAGCTCTTTAATTTACTTTATTGTATCACTGTGTACAAGTGGGAGACAGACAAAAAGGGAGACAGAGATACTTAAGATAGACAGGAAGAGCGATGGGTAGGTAGAAGGTAGCTGGTCAGACAGATTGCTAATCAATCAGAGAAAATACATAAATATACAGATAGTAGAAGAGGCAGATAAACAAACAGAAAACTGGGCAGACAAGATAGATGATTATATCAATAAACAGACATAAAAACAAGAAATGCCAGAAATACTTAGCAGGTCTGGCAGCATCTGTGGAGAGAGAAGCAGAGTTAACGTTTCAGGTCAGTGACCCTTCTTCAGAACGAGCAAATATTAGCAAATATCAAATAAATAGACAGAATGGAGGATATAGTAATCATATACAGATATAGCTCGATTGATAAACTTTGGCAAATGTAATGTTTGATTCCATTGTCTGTACTTTGTTACTGAAATTAAGTTGAGGCAATGAGAAGTGCTAAAGTATGTTTGTGAATGTCTGTCATGGTTATCCATGAGAAGAGCCTTCAGGATGGGTGAGGATGAAGATGATACACTACAGCGGCTGAAGTACACTGACAGGATCGAACAGAAACAGAGCCAAATATTTCTACGGGCTGCAATCCCTTTGCGTGTAAGCAGCACTGACACCACTGACAACTATCATCCAGTGATTAAAATGATATGGTCAGAATGAGCATTCCAGTGTGTTTGATGTCAGGATTGGGGACATCAGGCTGATTGCTTTTGTCAGTTATAGGTCCCATATTTCCACAAAAACCATTGGGATATTTATTGTGAGTACAACAGTGTAAAACACAGCATGAGACTGCTTTCCATCACAAAGCTTATGGGTTGTTATTGAATGCGAATATTTCTCTCAACCAATCAAACCACTTGTTTGTGTTCACCTGTAACTGCTTGGGACTCAGGTCCGAAAGGAATATTGAACCAATGACATTTCCTCTTTGATGCCTCTATCATACCCAGACAGCTCACAAAACCCTGCCTATAACTGGGAATTGAGTGGGTAAGACAAGGTTAGAACATCATCACTGAGACCCAGTTATCCTGACATCAAACACACTGAAATGCTCATTCTGAGCACATCATTTTAATCACTGGATGATAGTGTCAGTGCTGCTTACAGGCAACAAAAAAAAAAATTGCCCTGTGTCTGTTTGATTGTGTCACTATGGTTCAGGCTGCTGCATTATATCTGATGAGCAATTGGCCGTGGTAGACTATTCATCTCAAGGACTTGGGTCATTTTCAGAGAAAAGCAGAACTCCTTGGCTATGGCTCTGGAAGATGGCATGTTGCACTCTTAAAGCCAGAAGGTGAATAATGCTCCCTCTGATGGTGATCATTGTCATCTTCTGGGGGCTGGATAGTTTCCCAGTACAAGAGAAAACTCACAAGTGCCTGATGGAGATCTCGGGATGATGGTCAGTTAGACCAGTGGTCTGTTGTCTCACAGATGCTGCCTGACCTGCTGAGTGTTTCCAGCATTTTTCTGTATTTGTTTCAGATTTCCAGCATCTCCTGTTTCTATGGATGTTTGGTTATTCTGTGCAAATGTAGGGCTGGGTTTCACCCATTCATAGGCAATAGTCAATAAATCAATTAGCAGAAAATGTACTGTGTGGACTGACCACCAGCCTGTTTGGAGATGGATACTGGCTTTCTAGAGCACTGAGACTCCCTATTTGATGTTGTCTAATTAGAGGTATCACAGTGTTTAACATGCAAATTGCTCGGCACAGCACCAGTTGCCTCAGGGAGACAGGGCAGATGTTTCATAATGGCCCTTACATAACATAGATGCCTTAACAGTGCTCTTAGCTGGGATTCAAACCTGTCTAAGCACACAACAATGAAGGAGCACAGTTTCCCCTCAGCTTTCAGAATTGCTGGACATACCAGATGGAGAACACTTGCAAATTACTGCAGAGCCTCCGGACCAACATAAATCTGTTCATGAAGACAATTAGGGAAGTTTAGTAGATGGGGAGCAAAATTTCTTTCTCAACACATTAACCTGTTGCCATTTGTTTTAAGCTTCTAAAGGTACTGAGGGAGTGCTGCACAGTCGGAGGTGCTGTCTTTCAGAGGAGACATTCATAGTGAGCATAAAAGATCACTTGCTACTAGTTTGAAGAAGAGCAGGGTGTTCTCCCTGGTGTCCTTGCCAATATTTATCCCTCAACCAACACCTAATATCAACACCTCAGAATAAGGGGCAGGCCATTTAAGACTGTGATGAGGAGGAATTTCTTTACTCAGGGAGTGGTGAATCTGTGGAATTCTCTAGCCCAGAGGCGTGTGGAAACTCAATCATTGAGCATGTTCATGACTGAAATCAATAGATATCAGGATAGTAATGACATAAAGGGATGTGGGGATAGCATTGGGAAAATTGGCGTGGAGGTAAATGATCAGCCATGCGGCACAGTGGCGCAGTGGTTAGCACCGCAGCCTCACAGCTCCAGGGACCCGGGTTCAATTCCTGGTACTGCCTGTGTGGAGTTTGCAAGTTCTCCCTGTGTCTGCATGGGTTTC